>NW_024581137.1:42652505-42756997 GCF_017639235.1 Corvus kubaryi
AAACCCGGGATACCGGGTCTGAGCCGGCCGCATGGAGAGGCTCGGGGGCCCTCACGCTTCGCTCACCCTCACCCCAGCCCTGGGAGGTCTCCGGGATGTGACTCATGATAAATAAATACAGAGGGGGGGGGAGGAAGAAAAAAAAGGAAAAAAAAAAAAAAAAAGACACACCCTCGCAGCCGGACTGACATAATAACCTACCCTCCCTTCCCCTCTGGAGCGGGGGAAGGGAAGCCTGGCCGCTCAGCTGGGAAAGTTGAAAGAAAAGGCAAACCCGAGGGGGGCTGCGGGACGGGAGCCGCGGCGAGAGCAGCCAGGCGCCGCTGCCCCTCGGGCGGCTCCGGCCCCGCCGCCCGCACCGGAGAACCGAGCCCCGCCGCCGGCCCCCGGTGCGCCGCCCTGCCGCCCCTCACCTGGATGTAGTTGTTTTCGCAGTAGTCGGCGACTCGAGTGAGGTTCTGGTAGCTCTCGAGCAGAGCCCGCTTGCCAGAAGGGATTTCCTCCTCTAGCAACATCTGCAACTCTGCCATTTTCCACCCCTCCGCATCGCTTCCTCTTGCATTAAAGAGACAGCGGCAGCGCCGGGCGCGCAACCCGCCTGGTATTGTGGGATTCCTCCTCGCCTCGCTTTCGTGAGCGCTCGCTTTCCCCACCCATCCTTCCCCCTCCGAGGGGAGGGGGAAAAAAAAGAAAAAAAAAAAAAAAAACCAAACCGAGAAAAAAAGAGGAAAAGCCCGCCCCCGCTGCGCGGAGGCAGCCGGGAGCTGTAGGCAGGGCCGGCCGCATGCGCGGGGCGGGCGCCGCTAATGGGCACCGCCCGGGGGCCGGAGGGACAGGGCGGAGCCGGTAGTGCACCGGCCTGGCTGGTTCCTGCGGCGGGACGATGGCAGCCGGGCTGCCGGCCTGTCCTTTTGGGAGCCCAGAGACGAGGGGAGACAGTGGTGCCCATCTCCCGCCCCGCTCAGAAAAGCCCCAGCCCCACAGTGCTGCCCGGAGGCGGCGCCTCTGCGCAGGAAAGGCCAGAAGGGTCTGGGAGGGAAGCGCTGCTCTGGTTATCTGGCCGTCCGGCACGCTAGAAATCTGGAAGATCGCAGAATCAATTAGGTTGGAATAGATCTCTGAAATCATCGAGTCCAGCCTGTGACTGAACACTGCCGTGTTAACTAGACTATGGTCCTAAATGGCATGGCCAGTGTTTCCTTAAACACTTCCAGGCACAGTGACTCCACCACCTCCCTGGGCAGACCATTCCAAAGATGACAAAAGAGTAGTAAGACGTCAGAGAGATCATGTTTTGGGGCAACTAGACCCTTCTAGGGAGTTAGCCCTGAGGGGGAGAGAGAATTACTGAATCCAGCCTGTGTAGATCTTTGTGAAGGCCTGCCCAGTATGACTACTAACAATTAGCGATTGCCTGGATTTAGGTTCATAAGAAGAGCTTAAATACTTGCCTGAGATAAACACAGTATTCCTGCCACTCATTAGCCTCAGTTGTTAATCATTGTTCAGGGCCTCCTCTGGCTGTTTGCAAAGGTATGGAAGACAAGGTTCTGGTGATTATTTAGTACAATATTTCTTGCATCTGTGTTTTTTGTAAGCAAAATCCTGATTCTTCAACCGTGCCAGAAGATAAGCCAATAATAGCAGGTGACTGCTCTGCTGGGATGTCCGTGCCTGCTTTCACAATGAGTAACAGGCCCAGAAGAAGCCATATCCAAGGCCCACTGTTCATGCCATGTGCTGTATGTCTGCAGTTACGAACACAAACACAGTCCTTGCATTTTAGTAGTTGTCCCAGAGAAATCCACGCAGTAGTAAAAAGTCAGCATGTTTCAGAAAAAAAGTATTCTCAAGCACATTATAGTAAGAGCAGACTGCCTCATCTCTGCATAATCTTGTGGTATGTTACATGTTCTCTGTAGTCTGTCTCCTGTTTGCAGCGCTGAAACTGTTCTGGTCAGGATGCTTTGGTGTACCTGCTGCTGTCTCTAAATCAAGGTGGAGAGGGAAAAAAATAGATCTCCCTTCACCTCTGAGGTCAGCAAAGTCCAGCATCTCAGCCCAGAGCTGCAGAAGCAAGGATAAAGGTAGGGAGCCTAGAAAGGACCAGTGGGCCTGCGAAAGTCTTTGCAGCTGGAGTTAAAAAAAATACCCCTGTCTGGGAACAGCCAGACAGGTAACAAGGAAAGTATTTGAGATCTCTTTGAAGAGAGGAAGGAGCTGGTACATTTGCAGCACTTGCTGTGGGATAGAAATGCATCCACATTGCTATCTTCTACTGGTTAATTTATTTGGCATCTTAGCAAAATTGTTTCCAAAGGGGTTTCAATAACTATCTTTAGGACAGCATGTAATTTCCAATAAAACACTTTATTTTTGATTGGTTTTAATGTAAAATAATTCAATTTGTTTTTATTGAGATATTGACAAGCTTTAAATGTGTCCCAGGGCAAGTGTGACCAGAACCCCCCTTGGGCACTGGCTTCTCCTTGTTTCCGGTACTGACTTCTCCTTGTTTCCAGCTATATATAATACAAAGACAAATTTGATTTCTCTATTCACTTTGGCTGCAAATTGCTTAACACCCATTGACTTGGATGAGTCTGTAATTGCCTACAGACCAGACTGGCTGCATGGAAGCTGTTAACATCCTCAAATGTAGCACAACTGTTGTTGGCTCTTCTTAAAATATTATGGCTGCCCCAGTAAAAGAAATGGCAGATGCATGGGGCCTTGCACATCAACTTTTTTCAGTATGAGAAAAATGAGTGCCGTGTGTTTTGCTAAATGTAGTGTGCTTCAGTTCAGTGGACAAGCTCGTCCTATAAGCCCACGGTGGGACAGCCACTGAGCAGGCAGTGGGGGCTCCCACGAAATGCATCTACCTCACACAGCAGAGCAGTGGCTCCAGGAGGGCTTGCAGCCTCATGCACTGCTGCGGTTCTCGACCTGAAAGGCCTTGCACAAACCCCACCAGCTCTACTTCAAAATGTGCTCACGGCTCAAGAAGACCTTGGAGGAACACATCAAAGGTCGCCACCTTGTGACAGCTGCATTGAGGCTTTTCTGTAGCTGCCATGGCACGGCCAGGCATTGTCCCCATGCCCTCAGGATAGACCTGCGGTAGATAAACACCCAAGCTGGCTCCATGTCCACTCCAGCAGGACCTTTTCAGCTGGATGCTATACAACCAAGGCAATGCTGCTGTGAGGGCCACGTAATGTAAGATGTACTGGGAATTGTGGTGTGGATATGCTCAACTGATTAGATCAGCAGGCCTTATTAGCTACTGCCCCATGCTAGCCCTCCTTCTTTCTAAATAACACTCTGCAGGGTCACTTGAGTGTCTTTGCAGGCTGTTCCTCGTGTCTGAGGCTCTTGGAGGGTGCATTGACTCAGGTGCAATAGATCAAAGCTGGCTCCATGAATCTGCCTGGTGTGTACACCAAGTGACTCTAAAGCACCTGAAAGAGTGCAAATCTAGCAGAACCAGCACTGAGCAACAATCAATAAACCTTGGGCTTGAGCTGACATTTGCTGAAGATAGTAGTGTGCATCTAAACTGCATTCACTGGGGTTTTTTTAAGAAACTATTTTATTTTGGTTTTTTTTTCATTTTGGTTTAGTTTGTTGGGTTTGGGCTTTTTTGCTCTGTCACCCTTTCTCATTCCACCAGGCAGTAAACTGCTGATTAGAAAGAAAAATTACCTAACTTAGAAAAGATACTTTGAGTGTGCAAAAGATCTGGGAATTAAAATTTTCCTGGCTGGGGCTGCTGGACTGGCAGAGGAAAAAATGTAATGATGTCCGTCAATCTCCACCTAAACAATCACCCAAATGTGATTCTACCCAGAGTAAAATGTGCTTATGTATCTCTCAGTGTCTCAACTTTACATCTGAGATTTTCTTCTCCTCAGTGGGGCATGATGATCTCCAGAGGCAATACTGTCTTTCTGGGACAATAGCCCATTTTTGGCTGGGAGAGAAAAATGCGACTGTATTCTAAGTGCTCTTTAGAACAGCAGCAAAGCAGCAGTATCACAGCAACTTCTCCTGCACTGTAATTTGTGTAGCTCTGTAACTGTCTATTCCCTTTCCTAGGCCATAGATTGGCACGTGTCTTTGTTTTTCCGTTGGGAACAAACAGTACTTGCCTCAGTAGTGTTGATTGGAAAATAACCCTTTATTTTTTGTTGGACCGTTTCTCAGCTGGATTGATTCCTGATTTGGTTGTTTAGCTGCACAAGCACTTCTGACAGTGCAGTGGAAAGGGAGATGAGGGATCTGAGGGGGCAGCTGGAAGCGCAGAGGACACAGGGCCTGTTCAGATCAGCCACATCAGCTCTGCTGCCAAATGCCAAGTCTTATTTTCTTGTAAGGAAATTTTTGTTGATTACAGTGATAGTTACACAAGTATGGCTGTACTGGGACAAGCCTGTGTGAATACTTAATACCCTAACTTTTTTTTTTCCTGGTACCAAAATTCGTTTTTTCAGTATTTCCTCCGCCAGTTTAGTAGCTGCCCAAGAAGGTGCATAGCTGCATTGGTTTGCTTTCTTTTGCTTTAGCACAGAGCCTTACTTAAGAACCGGAATAATTACCCATACTGATATTTCAGTTATCATCACAGGTTGTCTGAGCATTGCAGAGATGAATGGGGCTGTTCCAGCTTTTTGGAGACAATTTGTAATGCACTCTGCACTCTTGTGGTCACCTCCACGTGCCCTTTTTCCCAATTAATATTTTTAAGGTTTTCATCACAGCTGTTAACAACTGAAGATGCTGCCTCCTGGCTTGCCAGGGGAGCAGGGGTGTTTGGGGCAGGACTGCACCCCTGAGCTGGTCAGGGACCCCAGTGCAACCCCCTGGCAGTTGCTAGGCAGCCACGAGCTCTGTGCAGCAGAGCTGGCACAGCCAGGCATTGCTAGGCAGCCTGAGCTGCTGGGGAGCACAGAAGTAATAAGATTCAAAATTGCAGCTTCAAGAATGCACAAGATAAGAGTGGCACAAAAATAAATAGTTTTACTGTATTTTGACATGACCTTTCTCCTCTAATATATTTTCACTTGCAGGATCTGCCTTCTGTCTCAACCTCATTTTTCATAAAATTCTCTCCTCTTCATCCCTCCTGCATGCTTATCTTTGCTTCTCAGCAGTAGTCTGGTGTTAGCAAGCCTCCTTTTCTGTCACCTCCGCTACCCTTTTCTCCATCTGTCATCTCACTTGTTCTCTTCCCGTGTTCCACTGGATCCCATGTTCCTTTGGCCTCTTTAATTTTGGTTTTCATTCTTGCATCTTTCTCAGCTCAGCCTCTGACCATCATGTCTCCTGATTTTTCCTTTCCACTTTCACTGCATCAAGGAATTCCTCTTATATTTTCAATTCCCAGCTCCCAGTCTAGGTCCCTTCTGCTACTGTCACTTCCAGCTGCCCATCACAAGGTAGGCTTGTCTTCTTATTCCCTCAAAATACTGCCAAGGCATGCACTGCCCTAAGAACATGAGAAAGGTGGGGCATCTAGACCATGGTGATGCAGCCAGATACGTGCAGAACTTCAAGAAAGCCCATTTCTTTCTCCTGGACCTACCAGGGAAGATGGCTATTGTGTGACAAATGACAGAATGGCTTGCTTCTTACACCACTAACAAATGGAGCTAAACTGTTTTGGTATAAAAACATTTTGAGGAAGGGCTGACTTTAGAGCAACCACTTAAAGCAGGAGGTGGATTTCTGGCAGTAATCCTCTTTATTAGCATTTTTTTTCATTCTTTTATTTTATGGCTTTGGAAAGGTAATTTAAATATGAAAAGAGTCGTCTTATTGCAAGGGGTAGGCATGGAGTGAAAGTCAGCTTTCTGAATAGACCCATGCAGGTTTGGCATACTCATTAGAGGGTAGGGCGGGATTTCCTGAGTTAATAGCTGTTTGTCGGAGGATGGCAATCCTTTAAAATGGAAGAATTTCTTTGATATGTATATATGAAATAAAAATTTTCCTGGGAAAGGTTTTTCACCCTGCATATAGCTTCTGGTCAAAAGCAGACAGAGAAACACCTTGCCCAGGAAAAAGTAATATTTGCATAATTCACAGTGAAAGGGAATATAACGGACCCAAAGACAAGTCTCCTGTGACTTTGATTTGAAAGCAGGCACTGAAAGGGTAGATGGCCCATATCAGCAGTGTCCTACTTGCTCAGCTCTTTGGAGTGAGCATCCCTAACAGGAAGAAAAACACTGCTTAAGGTCTTGGGAAATGTTTTGAAGTCTGAAAACACCTTTAGCACAATTTCTGCTTTGTTTTGCACTGCTTGATAAAGGCTATGAGAATAGCACAAACAAAAATGTTCCTAGGAGAATGCATATAGAGCCACCCCAGGCTTAATGAGACTCAATGGCTCAGACATTGTTTGCAGAGCTATAACTGCTTCCTTGAGAAGCAGAGCCTAAGATGGCTTTGCAAATTCATGCAACACTGCAAACGATGCCTTGAGACCACTGCCTAGTGCTGAACGCAGAGTTAATAAGGTCTTTTGGACTATATTTACCACACACAGAACTGAAGTGTCCCTGGTGTTCCTTGGAACAGCTCCACTATCTGGGTTTTTCTCTTCTCCATCAGTTCTCAGCCTCCTATGATCCCAGGTAATGGAGAGTTGATTGTACTATGCTATCACCTAGTTTATCCACACCTCAAAATTGATTACTTCGTGCTCCTGGATATACCTAACTTACCCTATATATACCTAGACTAATTTATTTACTATCTTCAGTACTTAGTTTCTGTGTTTGGTACAGTGGATGAATAAAAACCAGAAAACAGTAAACATCTGTGTTTCAGAGCCAACATATGAGCTGTCTCTGTGGATTTTTTTTTTAACAATTAAAATTATTTATCTAAGTCGATTTTTATTCTTAATAAAAAGAAATGAAAGGCCTATCAAAATGTGCTTAGCATAATGCAAAGCTTAAAAAGAATATATTATTGTGAAGATAATCTAATTGCACAATTGCAGTTTTTCATTGTATTTGAGGAAATCTGAGCGTGGATAGGAATTACTTTCATGTTCTTTCTATTTAAAAGATTGGTGTTTTTCTAACCACCACAGTTTTTTTTTTATGCAGATTAAAAGCATTCGTATTCTGTACTGATTAATTGGTATGCCTCTTTTGCATTTAAATATATACTTCATTGAATTGCAGTTTTCCATCACAAAGCAGAAAAGAAAAAATAATTAAATGATAACATCATGCTACTACAGAAGGAGTGCTATTTCTCCAATAAAAATAAATATTTGACAGCAATTCTGCAGTGATAGTATTACCAAGCACAGTATTTGGATGGCAAAATAAGGGACAACATAATAGTATTTTTTTCAGCAAGTGAAAACACATTACCGTTCTTGGGTCTGTTCCAGCTCCCAGTGAAACAGTAAAGCTTCAACTGGAAGCAATGCTGAGTCTGTAGGGTTGAGCGGTGTTTGAAAAGGACCATCTTCAATAGCACTGAAGGCAAAAGGGATCAGATTAGATGCACAGCAACCTTCAGATGCAGTTGTCTACTAGAAAATCACTTCCACACTAAGATAACATTGACATCCTCCTTGGTATTGTCCCAGTCAGAGCTCAAACACAAACTGTGCAGAAATGAGGGTAAAAAGTCATTACACATAGACTGAGGCTATTCTCTGTTGGGAACATTTAAAAATAAATCAGGCCACTTAGTGCATTCCAACAAAATTTAAAGGATAAGCTTTAGATATTCAAAATAAATTGGGTTTTTTCTTCCTGTTACTTTTCATTACATAACAGGAACAATCTCTTGTGCCTATGAGATTGATTACATGTCTCAAACTTAGTTTAGATATTAATCAATCTCAGCAACCACTTCTTGTTTCCTGTAGCATAATGCGGTAAAAATTGTCCTTTAATTACCACTAATGAAAGTTACCTGCAGTGAAAGTGAATATATGCCAGTGGAAAATGACTTGGTTCAGAGGACAGCAAATGCAAATACGAACAATCTTAATGGTGCTCAGGCACAATTAGAAGTGAATATGTAAATTACTGATGACAGCTTCCTGCTATGCTCAACTATTTGCTGTCACCATTAGCTATGAATGTTTCAATTTATTTGGTCATAACCATAATATCCCACAGTATATTTCTGGACAGTGTGTTTTGTAAAAGGCTGGGGACTTTTTAAACAGTGTCATTTAATAAATACATACTTATTCAGTATTAAAAATATTTCTAACATTCTTAAATAATTCTGAATGTAAGGTGGATAATTATGTGTGCCATCACTTCCCTTTAAATGTCTGACTCTTCATTCTGTGTCTGACATGTTTGTAGTTCTCAAAATTTCTTTGATATGTAAGGTAGATCCTATCTAGGTTTTTACATAAATTGAAAGATGTCTCACAACTAGCTATCTTTTCTTATATGCCAAGAAAAAAAAAAAGACTCATACTGTTCTGACTGAAAAAGAGCTCAAGATGTTGTTTTACATAGAAGATGTGTTATAGAGCCCTCACTGTACTGTATGTGAAAGTTGCAGTTGTTTCCCTTGTAATGCTTTGCTTCTAGTTGCTTATACCTTTCTCAGTCTTAATGTAGCCCAAATAGCACATATTTCTATTTTAGACTTTATTTTTCCCCTTTAAGGAATTTGTGAGACAGAAACAAGAAGAAATGCTTTCTGTAGCATCATTACAAATATTTCAGCCAAGAGGTTACACCCCCAGGGAGCTCTCTATTTTGAATGAGGAAGGTAGTTAGTAGAAGGTAGTTTCAGGGCCATACCTCCTGCTCTTCCTGAAAAATCTGACAACATTTGGTGAATTCCTAAAGTTTTAAAACTAATATATTTGCATACATTCTCAGTAGAGTTAATAAGAGCTAAAATATATCCACTGAGGAACTGGGCTATGCTGATAATGTTCCACTGTGCACTGCAAGGGTCAAGGGATTTTCTCTGCACTTTTTTTTTTTTTTAAATACAATATCACTGTGACGGATAATGGCGTAGAGGGATTGTATCCCCTGGAATGTAACAGTATGATGAATTCTGGGAGAAGAGATAGTGGAAGCACTTGCAGGGGCCAGATAGAAGGGGCATGTACAGGTGTGAAAGAGGAGAAGAGGAACTATGATGAGATGAAGGTTGTTTAGATATGTGGTGTCTGATCATGGCAGAGAACAGGTGGGCTGAGGAAAGCACTAAAAAGCTACAAACACTTCCTACACAGGATATAGACTTGGACTCAGGACCTTGTTTTCTCTTGTTTTCTCACAACAGCCAAAAAAATCACAGGAATCTGTGGACGACAGTCTACAATCATTGCAAATTACTCCTGCTATGTAAAGGTCATTTGCTGTACATCTGAAAAATCAAATCCTGATGTTGGTACTTATGTTGACCACACACCAAACTCTTAGTGAGTTTAAACAATGTATTGGCCAGTTAATTACCTAGGGAGTGCCATAATCTCTTACGATCTTATGGACATCATACTTGGCTGGGTATCATAATACAAGCTACTAAAGGGGGCAAGTCCTTTTTATACTAGAAAATTTGTTGAAACATGCTCTCTTTTGAAAACTCCTTTGGTTTCCAGTGGAAAAAAAAATGTTTTGTAAAAAAAGTTGGGCTTTTCTCAAGTGCCCAATACACATAATTTTTAATTATTTTTATTGTGTGTCCGAAAGGTTCCTTATCTCATTTCAGAGAATAGAATTCAGTATTCAAATGCCTTCTTGTTCTGCATTAGGAAAAGAGCAGCAAATCTGACACACAGATATTATGTCTTCATAACTGAAAAAGCCTCATTTCAGTAACCTCTTTAAGTACTATTTACAATAGCCTCCTGCTATAATAGTCTATTAGAACAATAAAATTGCTATCAAGTGATTTCCCATTACAGTTCTGTGATGGATATAAATGAAATCAACCTGTAACCCAAGACTATAGCTGAAGCTGTTCCATTGCTGCAGTTCAGCTGAAAGCTGGGAGGTGTTGGCTAAAGCAGCAGCAAGCCAGTCCCAACTCTGCCACCTTCCAGCAGGGTCAGTGCTGGCCTTCACCCGGGATTAGGCCGGAGACTGGCAGCTGCCAGGCATTCCCGTGGTGCATGGCAGACAGCTGCATTTTCTGGATCAGAGTATCACTTGTTTTTCCACTTAAGCAGTATTAGTGGAAATGAGTGGAAGAGTTACCAAATGACAGTGTGAATACTGTGTATTATCAGTACATAACTAAGATACTAATAGGAAGGGCTAGGAGGTTTTCCCGTACATATGTTGAATATGGCAAAATTGTCCTCTGTACTTTATATCCAGCTTTTTATACCCTCTAATTTTAAATGTACCTAACTGAAAACAGCCTGGAGCTTCCAATCCATCAGCTGTCAGACTGTTCCACAGTCCACTATGGTACTGGACAACTTGTGCAATGCTAAGAGTGACAGTGCCATATAACTTTTCACAGATTTGCATAGAAATGTACTTTGCAAAGGTTTAGTGAAGCCACAGGGGAATATATTTATTTATAAGTGCCTAGGAATAAGGGTCACAGCAATAATCTAACAATTTATGTATAATCCATTGCTAGTGCTTATTCACAAAATAGACTGTATAAATTATGCTGTCTAATTCATAACCATTTTTGTATGAAAGGTTTTAATCAAATAAAAGGAAATGTCCAGAGAAGGTCGACCAAGCTGGTGAAAGAGCTGGAGAATGTCTTACAAGGAGCAGCTGAGGGAGCTGGGATTGTTTAGCCTGGAGAAAAGGAGGCTCAGGGGAGACCTTGCAACTCTCTACAACTGCCTGACAGGAGGTTGTAGCCAAGTGGGGGTCAGTCTCTTCTCCCAGGTAGCAAGTGACAGGATGAGAAAAAATGGCCTCAAGTTGCACCAGGAGATGTTTAGATTGGATATTAGGAAAAAAAATCTTCACTAAAAGGGTGGTTAAGCATTGAAAAAGGCTGCCCAGGGAACTGGTGGAATCAGTATCCTTAGAAGTGTTGAAAAAACATGTGGATGGGGCACTTCAGTGGGGAACATGGTAGTGCCAGATTAATGGTTGGACTTGATGATATTAGAAGCCTTTTCCAACCTTGACAGTTCTAGGATTCTAAGTATTTTTCATTCATATGCAGAGTAATACCAAAACTATTATATCAGTTTTAAATTCATGCCTTAATTTATGTCAGAAATCTCACAATAGCAGGCTGGATTTTGTGTGTCCCTCCCCTCCTCCCCTTGCCAAGCAGATTTCTCCTATCATTTATCTTCTGAATTTGTGTAGGAAAACTTCAGAATAATGATAAGACATGTTTTGCCCTCAGCTGGCATGTATTTATATATTAAAGCAATATACCAGTATCTGATATATCTCATACTTCTTATCCTTCTCTGTTGGTTAGCAGGAAGATATTTAGTCACAAGAGGGTTTATTTTCATATGAATCAGTAATCTGAAAGCTAAATTCAGGACACAAAAGCAGTCAGTCTCTGATTTTAGCTGGAGGGTTGGTATGAATTTCTTCCTTTTCACTATTCCTGCCATTTAGAAATCTGGTTTGATATTTGATTATATTACTCAATAATTAATCCAGAATAATTTAGCATACCTCCTAACACTTAAAGTTATTTGGTTTTGCTCAACCATTTCTCAACATCATACTTGTAGAAGGGGAAGGACAGAAATTTGATTACTATAAAACATACTGCCACATCTGTTATACAGGGAGGGCCATGTTACATCATGAAAAAATTAATCCTATCTATCTGCTTAATACAGATGTTTAGGACACACCTGACTTTTGTGCAGGTGTGAATGGAGAAATGTGTCTACCTCACAAATATCCTGCTCCAGCAGGATAGAAAATACCTGTTACCATATTTCCAAAGTGCTTCAGCTCAGCTGTGGGAGCCTGGTTCTTCACGGCAGCGTAACTAACCCCAGGCCCAATCCCAACTGTGCCATGACCATGGGGGTTTGCTCAAACATCTACATCCATGCAAGAGGCTTGTGCTGGAATGGTTTTGTGGCCAAGACTTGGCCATGCTCACACAGCCTTGCCAGGGCAAATCTGTAACAGGGACTTGGTCAACACCTTTAAACTGTTTGACTGAACCTCCTTTACTCTGGCTGGAAGGAGTAGAGGAGCATTAAGGAGAGCAGTTTCAGAGGCAGATCAGAGGAACAGCAATCAGCAGCCCTAGATGTGCAGGAGATGGTCACCTCAGCCTCTTGGAAGTAGCTAGCAAGAAATGTGTGGATGCAGCTTGAATTTGTGGAAATAGGTTTTGAAAATTATTTACTTTATTAAAATGTAATTTCCCTCTGTCAGTTAAAACAGGGTAAAGCTTGAAAATTAGTAATTTGTTCTATTTTGTTTTTCATTCCGAGCCTTGGATTGAAGAGGGAATTCAGTTATGCTACAGGGTGAGTTGACACCCTTGTTCTGGCGCCATCCTGCTCTTTTGAATAGTGCCTGATCTGTGAGCTAATCTGATAAATGAAGACATTTTGTGCACACATGGTGTGCATTTTAAATAGCTTCAGTGTGTTAACAAACTGCTCTGAATATGGTGGCCTCCACCAGAAAGCACATAATTTGATGAACATGAGAAAGAAATGCAGAGCTGAGGAAGTAAAGAACGTTCATTTGGAATGATTGAATAGCCACCACAGAGCTGCTTTCTAGGATGGGCATGAGCTTTCACTTGCTTTTAATACAACTATTTAAAATGTGCTTTCTCAAATCATTCCCAATCACTTTTCGATACCTCTTTTCAAGAATGCAAAATATCCAGACCCATTGATTTGGGGGCTTAACCTGTTTCTTTGTACCTTCAAATTTTCTGTTTCAAGACATGTAAGACAGCTTAATATTTTCAATATCTGTGGTCAAAAATGTAACAATTTTATAATTTTTGTGCATATTTATTCTGTTATCATTGATTCCCTATACCAGTTATACCAGAGATTCTTTAATGAAATATATTACAATGATGCTTTGGTGATGCAGATGATGGCATCCAGCAACCATGAACCTCTTTCACAATGACTTAGAAAATACCCATCTGTGAATCCTACTGTGAGTGCAAATCTGAGTCAAGAAATAAGGGAATGGCAGGTGGCAGGAGAAAAAACCACAAGGCCAGAACTCCTGACAGCCAAGGGCTTATAAATGTATATAGGACTAAATTTTATTATTATAAAATCAGTGGGATGCTCAGGATGTTGAGGTTGAACATGTGCATAATCACAGGCTTAAGTCAGCACAACCGCTATTTTATCTTCAAAAGACACATATTTGGCCTGTGGTTACAGTGGTTTGGTCTTTGATTTGTGGATGTGTCGTGTTCCTTCCTCTGTCCTGCACATAATTTTGGATTTATTTTTGCAGAATAAAAGGGGAGCTGTGGTGGGAGTGGGGTCAGAAGGTTTGTGCAGCCATATGAGCTACAGCACAACCCACCTAATCCATGGGAGAACCCTGCCTGGAGTACTGCATCCAGCTCTGGGGTCCTGACTACAGGAAAGACATGAACCTATTAGAGCGGGTCTGGAGGAGGCCACAAGGATGATCAGTGTGAGGGAATAACTCTCCTATGAGGAAAGGCTGCGAGAGTTGGGGCTGTTCAGCCTGGAGAAGAGAAGGCTCTGGGGAGACCTTGTTGTGGCCTTTCAGTACTTAAAAGGGGCAAACATTTTATCAGGACCTCTTGCAATAGGACAAGGGGTAGTTTTTAAACTAAAAGGTGGTAGATTTGGACTAGATACAAGGAAGATATTTTTTACAATGAGAGTGGTGAAACATGGGAACAGGTTGCCCAGGGACCTGGTAGATGCTCCAACCCTGAAAACATTCAAGATCAGGTTGGATGGCGCTCTGAGCAGCCTGATCTAGTTGCACATGTTCCAGCTCATTGCAGTGGGTTTGGACAAGATGATATTTAAAGGTCCCTTACAACCCAAACTATTCTATGATTCTGTGATTTTACCAATAGGTCATAATGTACTCATCAATTTCATATAGAACATCACTACTTTATACTCTATTATGTATGTACAAATATACATGTATATAGTTGGTCATTGCACTGTTCCCTCTGTTATAAACCAGAAATACATTCTCCAAAGATTTAACTATTTTAAAACTTTTTGAAAAAGGAAGTCAGTAAATAGTGTCTGCAGTACATTTATCATGACATAGACTCTGGAACAGAGAACACTACTAATCAAAAGCTTTAATCACAGTGTTTAAAACCCATATTTATATTTATATTAAAAGGAAAAACAAGGGAGATCTAGTTATCTGCATCTTCTAAAATTAGATCTCCTTACATAAGCACATACAGATTAATCACATCCAAGAATTTTTAATGAGCCAGCAGAGAGTGTTACAGACTGTTAATATTCATTCTCAGACAGTTTTCAAACATTGGAGAAGTTCCAGAGCACTGAAAGAAAGCAAAGGTTGTGCCAATATTGAAAAGAGATATATAGGTATTATAGCCCTATCAACTTAATATTGATCCCAAGTATATGGCAGAATGACTAATAGGAGATTCCACTAAGAAAGAATTAAAGAAGAACAATTTAATTAATGCAAATCAATAGGAATGTATGGAGAAGTATACATATTTTCAGGATAACTCAATATCCTTTTGTGTGAGAATACAAGTTGAATAGATAAATGTGTTGTAGAAATGTATTTATACTTCTGTAAAATATCTAACTGTAAAATATCTGTAAAATATCTAACTAACAAAACTTTGAGACACCACAATAAAAAAAATTAAATAATTATTTTAATAGGAAATCATTATGGTCCATGTGAAATAAAAAAAGGCTGATATGCTTCAAAAGTGGCCATAAAGGGTATATTGATCTTGACTCCTTGTTGCTTAACTTATTTTGATTATCCTCCAGGAAAACAATAAAATCATTACTGATAAAAATTTGCACAGAGCACAGTGATAAAGACAGTGACAAATAATTAAAATAACAGACTGACATGATGACAGTCTGATGAGCTAGTTTCAAAAACAGCAAAACTGATTGCAACCCAACCTTGTTCCCACCACTCCGAACAAAAACTTTAGGAGTACACAGTTAAAACAGGGGTCCTTGACAAGTAGGGTAAGAAGGTCCTGTGCTTTGAGACGTTCACCCACCTCTATATCCAAATGGGCCAATGAATTCTGGACATAAGAGTGAGAATATTGAGTTTGGAGAAGGCAATACTTCAGTCTTGTATTACCTCTGACATTAATGCAAGTATTCCTGAAGCATTGTACCTAGTAGTAGTATCAATGATTCACAAAAGCTGTTAAAATATTGGAAAGATATAGCAGTGAAAGAATGAATTCACTGGAGTGAAAACATGGGTGAATTCAATTCTAAAGAAAAGAAATCCAGGAGCTGCTTGATTTCTATTTATACAGGTTCGTAGGATTGTTGGAGAACCCTTCAGGAGGATAATAGGGAGCTTAATAACCTAGTAGACATGGCTGCATGGGGATTGAAAACTGGTATTTTTAATATTGTGCATGGCATTTTAGTATTATTCAGGGCATATTTTGCTGTTCTGTTTCTTTTGCATGGCAAAATGTAGTATTAGTATGTGTTTTCAGGATGTGTTAAAGTAATCTCTATGACACTGAAGACTTGGGCTCTTTAATGGGTACATCTTTGGGAGGAGACTTATAATGCCTCCTGAAACTGCCCTCTGCCCTCTGGTAGATAACTCTGTTTCAGATTCCAATGTAATTGTCACAGTGACGTGGCCGCCCAGCTCCCCACTAACTTTAGGGCTGCACTTCTGTCTTTATCTGCTGCAGACATTTAAACACCTCTCTTTAGGTGCATTCAGAGACTTGTGTGGTTTCAAGGATCATTTTCATTTTATATAGCTAAATTGTCTCTATTTCTTGGGTTATTTTTTAAAACCAACAGTAATTTACTTAGGAATCTATTCAGCAAGTTCTTTGATTTTTTTCTAGTTTTTGGGAAACAAAAACTGACAGCTGTCTTTTCTCATTAACCTATCATTTACAGAAGCTTTGATATTAACTTTCTCATGCTGAACATATGTTATAGTGATCAGAATATTTTAGTGCAAAGAAAACTAAAAAACCACTTAAGACACTTGATTTCCTCACTTTTCATCCATCCTATTTATTCATACAATAGTTTTCTACTTTAGAATACTCAGTCTAATAATTAATTTTTTGTTTTAAATGGCAAAACCCATAAGGTCTGATCTTGAGATGTTGTACATTGTTGTAGTTCACCCATCTACCCCATCTAAGTGAACTGGACAGGCCTTATCACCCCAAAACTATGAAGCAAAGACAGTGCCTTTATTTCAGTTGAGCAGAAATGATTTAACAGTATAAACTGAAACAGTTCCTGAATGTCAAACTTCTTTCTCAATAAATCTTCCCAGATAAATTTTGTTAGAAATGTCTTGCAGCAAATGTGATCTGAATATGAGAGTGAAAAATCCATGGTTTACAACTGGAAAAGTGTCTAGCTGGCACTGATTTCTACAGAAGTCTTGTTGGAGTGAAAGCTCCTCTGGACTCAGGCCCAGAGGGAAGCCAAAGCACAGGGGTTGAATTAAAACCTTTGGACAAGCTGAGATACATGAAGCCACACCAAAGTGAAATAGAAATATAGATTTTTAACTTTTAGTAGAAATATATGCTAAGTGCCTTAAACATTAAAAAGCTGTAGCAGAGACCTTAAACACAGTTCTTGCTGCAGCAGTGGTACCTTTTCACAGAATTCTTTACATTAGACAAAATATAGATAGAATTATACTGTTTACATTTTTTAGATAGAGTGTTCACATAAACAATAAGAGCTGATAGAAACTGTATATGCAAATCTGTGTAATACCTATGTAACACTTGTGTAAGACTTAAGACTGATAGAATTAGACCTGGATAGGTTAAGAAAAGGAAAACTAGAATTGTGTGTTAATCTTATTGGTCAGTTAACAAATATAATCCATACTTCTGTAAGAAAAAAAATAGAGTCTAGAGTACAGAGCATATAGAGTATAGAGCATATAGAGTCTAGAGTACAGAGCATATAGAGCATAGAGCATATAGAGCATAGAGTCTAGAGTATAGAGCATGTAGAGTATAGAGCATATAGAGCATACAGAAGAAGAAGAAGCTGGTTTTGCCAGCTGTTTGCTGTTGCTGCTTGCCTTTATCATGTAACCCCCTTCGAACTCTGCCTTCAAGAAAGCTATGAGACTATGAAATAAAGAACTTAGCAGAACAGCAGCCTCCTCTGCTCTTTTACCCTGGTCCAAGAAGGAAGGGTACCCCATCAAAAGCTCAACAAAGTCTGATCTTTACTACGACTGGTACAGCAAAAGAGCTGGGTGCTTATGGGGATTGCAATGGAATGGGGGTCCCGTGCTGAGACACCCGATTAAACTCACTCTTAAATCCTTCTGAGAGCTTGTTGGAGGACTCATTCCAGTAATTCACCAATCTGTTGAATTAATTGTTGAAACCCATTTACTAAAACCACAGTGGTATATTTTCTGCCTGGATAAATATCCACAATGATAAACACAGGCCTGCAAATACTTGAGATGTTTGCCAGTTATATTCCAGGCTTTGTACACACATTAAAAATGTCATTAAAATCACCAAATTTTCACAAGGTCATTTTTCAGACTTGCTAGAAAGAATAATAAAATTCTTTGCTAGAGTTTTAAAAGAACATGCATAAAGTAAGGGTGTTTCATTTTTTTCCCCCTCCAGATACTGAAAAGAAAATATCACAAGAGCTGTCTGGCTATAAATACGCCATTGCATAAGCACATTAATATGATCCAGTCACAGTATTTTGTCTCCTATTCCCAAGAGGCAAATTACACAGGGATAGGCTGCTAAAACTTTAGAAGCAGTAGCTGAGAAGACAAGAAGCACAAATGTCAAAACGGAAATAATATACCAGACACAGTTCAATTTTTCAGAGTCAAATTCTTACTCATTTGCATTATGAAAATGTGTAACACCATAAATATTATTCCCAAAATCAATCAAGTAATTCCAAATTTATATCACTGTAAATGACAGCACAATTTGACCTCCAGAAACTGTATATTTTACTGAAGGGAAAGGATTAAGTATTTATTATGATCTGTCTTCTGTTGTTTAATAAGACACAGTTTGTCATTGCTGCAAGATGAAACTACATACTTTTCAAAGCTCAGTTTACGGCTCTGTAAGGGAACGGGATTTTTAAAATGTTCTTTCTAGAATATGCAAAATCTGAACAATTCTCTTATAACTATCTGCTGGCTCTACAAGAACAATACCTTGAGGCAGTAAGGAAAACTGAACTTTATTAAAAATTTCATCAAAGAGATGAATAGTAGGCTTGGAGAAAAAAAGAGGGACTTAAGACACAATATGGCACTGCATTATACTTCAGAACCTACAAAGATATAAACCTGTAAAAGGTTTTGACTTCATAAGTGCTGTATAGTTCAATGCAAAGTCAAATACTGCTGCATGTCTTTGAAAGTATGATCATATTTTATTCTTCAAAGAGCATTTTATGAAACAGATCTAAGCTTATATTCTTGTAACTCCATCTACTTTTTTGAAATATGTGTGAAGTGGGGGAACATGGCAGAAAACAAAAACATGGGTTGAAATATTGATCACTGAAAGACCTGAGATGCCTGAATTGAATCACTCAAAAGAGATTTGAAATGGGATCTGTTACCTTTAATGCCTTTGACAACAAGGAGGCTAATCCTTAAGCAGAGAAGCTGCTGTTAATAATGGTTAAAAATAATTCCAGTACTTAATCCCCAACTGTGAAATGAATGGGTATTTCTAGTTGAGTTATTAAGGGGTGTAACTGAACCTCACAAGGAAACTTCTATCCCCAAAAGCATTCTTGTTTGTGTCAAACTAGTCCTTTGCCCAAAGGGCTTTTCCCAAGGAACACAGATTGGCCTACATAAGTGAACAAATTTCAGCTGCTGTTTTTGCCATATTCATGATAAGTAAATAGTTCTCTTTCTCCAGAGCTGTTGGTTTTGACACAAATATCCTTCACTGTTTCATTAAAAAATCCTCCAAGTAAATGTTATTTGAAACATTAGCCTTTCTACTGTAAACAGTATAGAAAGTTGCTCCTTACAAAAAACTCTTCCCTTCTTAGACAACATCTTTTCATTCTTCATCAGCATGTAGATTTGACTTAGAAATTGTAATGCTAATTTAGTTCTCCATAATTATGACTATTAGGTTTTAAATAATTCATTTTTCCTCCCCGCTGGATTACATACTTCAAAAAGTAAGCCTTGCTAAAATTACATGCTCTTGGATCTGGTAGCTTACAGAACTTGCTCATAATGCATATGAGACTATGGTCCACTTTCTTGAGAACAATTTTTAAAGTATTCTGTAAAATACACTGCTGTGATTCAGACCCTTGAGGGAGCAATAGGCATAATTGGTTCCAGTTTCAGCTTTTCACTTGCATGATTTAACTGACTCCTTTGTCCCTCAAGTAAAATGAAGGTGCTCTTCAAGCTGGGCTGGGGTCTAGCTCAGCACTGCAAGCAACTGCTAGAAAACTAATGCAGTAGGATACAAATGAAAACTATATGAAGGGAGAGTGGCAGCTCACAAACAGCACAAAATTAGGATTGTGAGGTAGCTCCACACATCAGACTTTGATAGACTATCCTGTGGCATAACAGCGCTGAACTCGATAACCATCCCTAATGCACCTGTGAAGGATAGGTCCAAGGTTACACTCAAAATCATGATTGTCTGCCTTTTCTTCAGAGTTCCCCTAAATGTATGCCTTCAGCAACTCCAAAAGCATGCTTCCATACAAGATTTTATGTGTCTTAACACTGCTAGGAATGCCTCATATTAGTGATTCATGGGCTCTCCATAAGTAGTTCGTGAAACACCAAGTGAAGAGGAGTGTGAGGACTGCAAATCATTCAGACATGTCAAGTGTCACACATTGCACTTGCTGCCAAATCACACTGGTAGTAGAGTGCCATGGTCTCTCCTCTCTCACATCTCAACTGATGGGCAGCATTGGTCACTGTTTCTATCACAGTTCCCAAAGTTTGGCTTCTCATACACTGGATGATAAAAAAAATAAGAGCAAGTCATACTTAAGATTACTTTGGAAACTGCTCTTGTGGAACAATAGAAACACAGCCCAGTTTAACATACATGTTATAATTAGATTTTGCAAGCATGAATATAGTTTTGTTCCCTGAAGAATGGAGCCTAGGTCCTCCTTGAGATAAAACTGCAGATCCATTCCTGGCTGTCTGTGAGAGATGAGAGGGTCTCCTTTATTACCTGTACTCCACATTTAATTATTGTTAACTCTTCATGGAAGTCACAGCACTGAGAATGCAAAATATACATAAAGACATCTAATAACAATGCTAATTAGAATTATATATGAGCATTAAAATTAACTAGTCATTTGTGATATGTTCTCACAATATGTTCATCAGTGCTCAAAATTTGCCTCTCATTTACTATTTCATGCTTGTGTCAGAGCATGATGGTACTGATTATTTTGGGTTATTTCAATTACCTCATTCTGGATCTGCAGATCTTACACTCTCACACATCTTCAGTTCAAAGAGGGCAGCTTCTGTTTCTGTGCACGGCCATTATATAGGTTGTCATTTGCATCTCTTTTAAAGCCTACTTCCAGTGAAAGTCTGGGAACATTCATTATAAAAATGCAGACTGCATTTCTCTTAAATCAATTAAAAGGTGAACATCATTATGGATTGTCTCGGATAAACAGAATTTACACATCAGCTGGCGTCACAAAGAGCTCCTAATTTTTGTATTACTTTTTTGAAATTAACTCCTTGAATGCTCAAAGAATACAGAGACCCCTTTATCTTCAAAAAGCACTTCCCTTTGATCTGAGCTTCTGTCATTGCTACCTTCATGGATAAAAAAAGATGATAGATCTTAGTATGAAGCTCACAATTGCTTTAGAAATCTAGCACTCAAAATGAAAAATGCAGAGAAATTATTCTGTAACATTCAGGAGTGGTGCAGTGCTCATAACACGGCTTCATCGTTTGCCCAGTGTGGGGAATCCTATCTGAACACCTCTGGAAGTGTCAGCTTCTCTCCAGCAAAGCTCTCCCCAGGCCAGCTGGCTGCTGACCTTGTGGAATGTACTAGCTCAGCAGAGCTCGGGCTGATCTGCTCTAATTCCCTCTCTCTGGAGCTTTTCTGTCCCACCAGAGGACACTGTGAGCACACAACTGCCTTCAGAGGAATTTAAAATATATATTGTGTACTAGATAAATGAACTGACTTGAATGCCAAGATTTTGTACTCAGTTCCATTCAATGGGGCTGTTAATTCATCCTGTTGCTCACTGGGTAAATTATTCCATTTGCTACAAAAGCAGTTGGTTTAGCATACTTTTGTTTGACTTTGCAGAGTGCTGGATGCGCAGCGCTTTTGAATAAGGCCATTCATTTATTTAGCTACTGAGCTAACTGGTAGTATTGTGCTGGTATTCACCCACATCTCTGGATACCATGGAAATAGTTGCTCCCTGGGTTCTAGGCATGCCTAAAATTTTAATGTAAATAAGAGTCATTGAAACTATTTTTAAAAATGTGTCTACAGTGGTAATTTAGATGAATTGTGTGGGACTAGGTGCGGGTATGAGGATGGCTGTGAGGAGGGGAGGTAGCAGCACAGCAGGCTGCCAGGGTGCTGGATGGTAGATGTCCTGAGGATAGCTGAGGTCCGTAAAACGGGTGGATTATGACACGTTTCTAAATTTTCATTTTCCTGTATTGTGGCAATACAAGCAGGGGAGAAAGAGGGGAGGAAGACGAAGGAGAGAGAAAGAAACTACGTTTCCCGGCGTGCCCCCGCGGCCTCGGGGCGGTGCGGGAGGAGGGAAGGGCAGGGAGCCACTGTGGGAGACGCAACATGGGCGCCTGAGGCCGGGGCGGAGGTCGGGGTGGGCTGAGCGCGGGGCCAGGCGGGGGTGCGGACGAGGCCGGTCTGAGGTGCTGGGCGGGCTCTCCCGGCCCCGCCGGAGGGGAGGGCGCGGGGGCGGGGGCCGAGGCCGGGAACGGGGTTGGGGCTGGGGCTGGGTACGGCCCGGCAGCTCCCGGCACCGCCCCCGTGCAGGCGGCTGCGGCGGGGGCGCTGAGCTGAGCCTGCCCCGCGGGACGCGGCCCGGCAGCCGAGCAGGAGGCGGTGAGGGGCCGGGGCCATGGCCGAGACCGGCTCTGTGCACGCCACCAGGTTCGAGGCGGCCGTGAAGGTGATCCAGAGCCTGCCCAAAAATGGTGAGTGCGGCGGGGGGGGTCCGGCGGCACCTGCGCCACCGGGGCCGGGCGGGCGGCGGGGCGAGGCCGCGGCCGCGGCAGGATCAGGGTAGCGGGGCCGCCCCGGCCGGGCGCTGTCAGCGGCTGGAGAGCCGCTGGAAATTCGGCATTAGTGCTGCTCTCCGCCTCTCGGGGGAAGCGCCGGCTCGGGGGCTTCCGAGCCCTGCCAGGAGTTCCTGAGTCGGGAGCCTGGACCAGGGGATCTGTCAGCTCCCCGCGATTTCAGCCTCCCTGAAATCTTGAAGTTGTTTTAACAAAGCTGTTACCGTGAGTTCCCCTCTGCTGAAAGAGTTAACAAAATGGAAAAGCAAAAAAAAAAAAATCAGAACGTATCTTTTTGATAAGAGTTATGATAATAATTTTTTTTGGAAGTTGATTATTACATACATCATTAATTCTGGTGTAAGTAAAATCGCATTTTTTTGAGGTTCTGAGGTAAAAGTCACTGTAGACTTCTAATGATTAGAATCCAACCTCAAGCTACTTGATTTAATGGATTGGTTATGAATCTTCACTGCCAGCTGTTAAGAGTTTTATATTTACATTTTCTACCTCTACAAAAGTGTGTTCCACAAAGGAAGAAAAGAAAAACAAATCGGGAGGTATATTGAAACTGTTACTGAAAGTGTTGTCAAATACCTAAAGTAAACAAAAACACTGTAGAAGGCTGTGTTTTGAGTTGTGTTTGTTTGGTTTGTTTATTTTTTGAGTTCTGGAGACTCTCAATAAGTTATCATTTGTTAACAGTAAAATGACTTGCAAGATACTTTATTTACTGGGAGCTAAACCTGTCCCTTTAAACTGAGTGAAAGGACATTGGCTTTATGTTACTTATTACCTTTTTTTATTCTAATTGTGGAGTCTGACCTTAGCAGTAGTAAAGGTTATAGTCCTTTAAACTCCATCTGAAACTTGCTGTTTGTACAGTAAATATTTTCAGTGGTGCTGGTTCTCGGTAGATGAGGTGAAGATGTTCTCTGTTGACTTATATTGTACTGCTGTGAGTCAGGCTGTAACAGACTGCAGGCTGTTTTCTCACAGAACCATTAAGCTTGTAAAATACTAATATTCTTGATGACAATTTAATTGTCTTTTAAAATGCTTTCACTAGGTTCATTCCAGCCAACGAATGAAATGATGCTCAAGTTCTATAGCTTTTATAAGCAAGCAACCCAAGGACCCTGTAACATTCCTCGGCCTGGATTTTGGGATCCAATTGGTAGATACAAATGGTAACTTTTCATGAGTTGTTGTTTTGGGGATTTCTTTTATGCTTGGAGTGGAGATGTTTAGAAGAGTAGCGCTTGGAGAAAGAATCTCACTAAACTCCTTCTTTTTAAAATAAAAATAACATTTACAAACTTTGATGCTCGAATTAGTTTTCTGTTGTATTCCAGCTTTCTAGCTCAAATAATTTATAACTTCACAGAGTTGCAGGTGGAAATGTTCCCTTGGATTATGCAGGTGGGCAGGTTTTTCTTGGACAACCAGCATTATGGTACCTCTGCAGTGTTTATCCCGTGTTGTAAAGTGAAATTTTAGGTGCTCTGCAGAATAAGTGATGTGGATGAGTGTCTGGAGTTCTTCCTTCTTGAGTTTTCATGTGTGATGTGAACCTGAAGTAAATAAGTGCTCACTGGCAACCACTAATACAGCTTTGAGCTCTTTGTGGGGAGGTTGGGTTTATGCGTCTTTCTGGTTTGTCTGCTCAGTGGAAGGGCTTCCCACTGTCTGTGTTTGCCTTGTCCTGGGAAGACCTCTGATTCACCAAATTGCTAAGTTCTGTTTGAAAAACCAATGTGAATGTTTTGCTTACAGTATTTTAATGATGATTTGTCCTGAAGAAAAAAAATTCTTGCTGTGTTATGGTCGTGGTGGTCTTGGGAATCTGTGAAATGATTCCTAGGACTTTTTTTTTCCTCCTTCCTTCCTCCTCAGCCTACCCAAACCAGAGGGCAGGGGACAGACTAGGGCAGTGAGCTTTCATCCACCTGGCTGATTGTAGCTGGAGTGTGAGCCACCAACCTTGGTGGTTTTCTGTGAGTGGGACGAATACTCTGGAATGTCAAGTCATGTGCAAGACTGAGGAAATGTTTTATTACAGTCTGTGTTCTGACAGATTCCTTGTGCAATACTGATAAATTTGGTTAGAGTCTTCGGTCTTGCAGAGTTGGAGAGGGGAAGATTTTATTTAGGTTATAAGTAGCTGCTGTGGTTAACTGGGCTGATGGCTACACTATTTGCCTAGTAGGCTGATGTGTCTTTTCTCAATTGCTAAACTCAAAAAGGACAGATTTTTCTTTTTGGCCTGTTCTGCCTCAGTGACAGCTGTTTGTAAGTGCTGGCTGAAGTGTCTGGGCCTGTTTGTTTTATACAGCAGAGGATCTTAAACTCAACTTAGTCAATAGGGTAATGTTTGTGTCTTACTTACAGCTTACTGGGTACAAAATCATAGGCAGTCAGTGAGGAGCTCTTCAGTCCCTACTCTGTTCAGTTTGTTGCTGCTTCTTCCGCTGTGTGATTATCCTAGCAAATTATATATTTGTACTTAAAAAAAAAAGTGAATCACTCTTGCATTTTACTTGTATCAGAGAAACTTCAGACATTACATAACTGACCTACTTAAGGCCAAGTTGAAAAAAATCCAGTATGCCCTGAAGATACTGAAGGTGTGCGACTTTCTTTCCTAGGGATGCTTGGAGTGCCTTGGGAAACATGTCCAAAGAAGAAGCCATGATAGCCTATGTTGATGAAATGAAAAAGGTATGTTTACTAATGCAGGGATTTTCTAGAACAAATGTTCCAGAAATAGAGGAATGTGAGTTGGGTCTTGCTGACTACTACTGCCAAAGCTCAAAATGAGTTATCCCCTATGTGAACTGTTACATTTCAGTACTATACTGTTTGGCCTGTGGGGAGAAGAAAATTACAAAGTTCCTTTGTAAGCTACAGAATTTGTGTTGTTTTCAGAGAAACATGAGAGTTCTAGCTGATTAGAAGCTTCAGTGACAGAGCTAAAGAAAGTGAAATACTGAAATCATGGTTAAGGGGGCAGTAAGGAAAAAAAACTGTACTGCAAACTGCATCAGTTCTTAGAGCTGAGAGAGGTAAGTGATCCTTATCCCAGAAAAGAGACTAAAACAACTTTCCAGAAGGACTTCAGGAGAAAAGGTCTCACTCTCATGACTGGAGACATGAAAATAATCATATATGTAAACTTAATATTTTTTGATTTTTCAGGAAGAACTCAGCAACCTGAATTTTCTGTACTTGTCATGAAAATACACCATGTATATTATAGTTGCAGTGAAACTATTAGCATTGAATAATGTGCTCTGTTTTGGAATAGATGTGTAGCTTGTAAACAGTCACAGTTACCATATTAAGCAGGAATTGCAGCATTAACTAAATTAAACAGAGTTAAAGTTTCATGTCTTTTATTAACTAACCCTTTTCACTGCAGTCTTTTCACTGAAACTTCTAGAAATTACTTTTCCAGTTTAAAGATTGTTTGCTGTCAATCTGGATAAAAGTATAATTGTAATCTATTATTATAATGAGGTTAGCATCAAAGGGAGAAGATCAAGGGGAAAAAGTTCTACTCCAAATACACGTGCTTTTTTCCTAGGCCACTATCTTGACATCAAACTCTGAACCTGTTTAATGGACAATGCAACAAAAATTTTTACTAGGCAAGGAGCTGGAGTCTGATTTACTGTTCTTTTGCCTGTCCATAGTTTTGGTAATTTAGTTCCTGCTGGTATTACTGTATCTGCTTTAAAATGAAAAATAAGCTACTCCTGAAAACACAGAAGGCCAAATACTGTTTGTTTGATTAAAAATCTTACTAAATTTTAATAATTACTTTGAATGTGTGCCACAAGGTTTAGTGCTTAATTTCAAATCTTGGATTCAATATATGTTGATATTTCAGTAGATTGCCTTGTGGGTTTTTTTAGGTGCAGTAACTGGTTTGGTCAGGACACCAAAACTAAGTGATACTGCAATGTTTGTTCTAAAACAACTCTAGTAAGCCTCCTTCTAGGAAGTCTGCTTACTTGACCCTAATGAACCACAAATACTCTTCCTCTGTGCGGATTACATGTAGGGATTGGAGAGCAAAGGACTTCTTGCCTTGCTCAGCTTTGAAACTGGAGAGTCTGTTTACCTTGCTTTTGGTTTCAGCTCTCACATTTGGAATACTAGCTTCAGCTTTTCCATCCCAATTGATTCTACTTGAAATGTCAATGGAAGTGCATTTCAAATGTTTCCACTGGGTGGTTCTATCAGCACATACTGCACTAATCCTCGTGGACTTACTGTGGGCAGTCTGCTGATGCTGCATCCATGTCTAAGAGACCAAAAACCCACTTGCAGGCTGATATCCCAGAACTGTGTTTAAGGGTGTATAAGATTCCCATATTCTCCCAGCCCTGGGGCATTCCCTGGCATTTGCACATTGTATTTGGGCTATACATGCATCAGATGACCCTGTCACAAAATTCTAAATTTGTTTTGGGTTTTTTTTCTCTCCTTATGTGGTAACCTTGAAAATCACAGTTGAGGAATGTGTCTTGGGTGAGATTTTGATATGCTGGTGAGAGATGATGAAATGTCTTATTTTAAAATAAACAAAATGCACCTGAGCTCAGATTCAAGGTTAGTTTGTTTCAAGTAGCATTTCTGAAATTTATTTTGCAATGCTGTTTAAACTAATTTGTTTACATTTCAGATACAATGTTTTGTTACATATTACAAATAAGTGATATCTTAGCCTGAAGCATTAACACTATATGGTGATTCTAGTTTAAAACATGAGTATATATGAATTATGTGTCATCCAAGGAAAACAGTAAATCAGGATACATAATAACTTATTTTTCACTGTCAAATTTTGAGATTGCTTATTAAGCCTGGTGGCTATATAAGTAAGGAGTTGCTTTTGTTTGTGGAAGTGTTTTTTCTTTCCATGCTCACCTAAAAGCTAGCAGGTAGAAAAAATCCTAAGAATTGCTCTAAGTAGCACAGAATATATTGAGGTCTGTTTAGAATACATGAAGAGCAGTAATGTGCAGACATCACAGAAATGCATGTATGAAACAGTTTACAGAGCTGACTATAGAAATAAATACGTAACAAATACAAGCCTTATTCTAGAATAGGCTTCTTGTTTCTCTCAATGTTATTGAAGTGAAAAAAGGCAATCACAAAACTGTTCAATCTCTGTTTCATATCCAGCTCTGTATCTGAGTATTTCTCCCTAACAAAGACAGAATGAATTACGTTCACTGGACAGATCAGAGAAGTGGCAATGAAACTGCAGGTCGATAGAATTGTTGTCTCTTGGTATCGTTGACTGGTTTGCAAGTGTTGACTTGCTAGGTGTTAGCCTGCCTGGAGCTCCTGCTTTGTGCAATAACGCTGCAGCTTTTGCTGCTGCTGCTTACTGGTGTGCTTGGTGCCTTTGAGCAGCATGTTCTGTGGCAGCATGTACCTTCATCTGTTGCTTTCTTGGTGCCCTTCAGGAGGAGGAGGTGTGCTGTAGCTGTTAGTTTGTTTCAGTCTGAGTTTCTACCTATAGCTATTGCCACTTTTAAAATATGGTAACTAAAGAAGTAGAGGATGAAAAAGGAACAAAGCTATTGGCAAAAAGCTTGTTTGAAAGGACTTAAACTAGAATGGGACAATAATACCATGTGCTTTTAAAATAGTATCCAACTATTTAATCTCTTCTGTTTAATTTATTTTAGATTTAAGATTTTGCATTCCTATCATATGATCAAAGGTATTGTTTTTGTAACTTAAAATGAAGAAATGCTCCACATTACTTCAAGAGCAGAACTTGGTTCTAGTTTGTTCTTCTTCTGAGTGTGTCTTTGTGCTGTCCCAGTTTTGCTGTATTGTGTCCATTTCTTCGTTTGGGTTTAGAAGCACCTAGTAGTGCACTTCTGATCTGCTCCTTGTGTTCCATTGAAAATGGCAGGGTTTGACAGTACAAAGAATCCTCTAAGACGAAAAAAATATTTCCGTTTTATTTTCTTTGTGGAAAGACTTGTCTATAAAATAATTATATCAGATAATAGCAGCCTTTTGAATTTTGAGATGGTTTAGTTCGAAATTGCAGAAATAATGGATTCCAAGGTCTACTAATAAATACGGTGTCAAGGGCTGTGTTTTAGTCTTGGCAAATGTGTTAGCTCTCTTATCTTGTCTTCACCTGAAGAAAATTAAGTAGAAGATTCTTGTTCAATAACTTAGTTTTATGTTTTTTCCCTGTAATTAAAAAAAGTTTAAAAAAATCAGAATAACATGTTTAGTGACTTAGTGAAGTGTTACTGAGCTTTACAATGACCAGCAGTTTCTAAAATCAGTTGAAATGAATGAATGAATCATTAAAATGCTGTTTCATAAGATGCTTCATGTTTTGGATTTGTGCAGATTCTTGAGAGTATGCCAATGACGGACAAAGTTGAAGAGTTACTACAAGTAATAGGCCCATTCTATGAAATAGTAGAAGATAAAAAGAACAGAGGATCTGACCTAACATCAGGTTCGGACAAATAACTTTTGTTGTACTACTGATAATCATAACTCAGTGTTTTGGGGGGCTTGTTTTCTGTAAATAATTTAAAAGCTAAATGTTACATGTCTCTGTTCATTCTCTTTACCATATGGCAGTTCGAATGGAGAAAGTCTCTAAGTATTTGGAAGGTAGGAATAATAAATTATGTGTAAATCCATCGTTTCCATTGTTTTGGTGCTGTAGGAACTTCCTGCTAACACTTGTGACTTCTGAGCTTGCCACCTCATTAGGCTGGATTTTGTTTTATTTTACTTTTGGGGTGATTAGATCCAGAAAGTTGCATGTTTAGTCCTTGTAGATGGGCTTTTTGAGCTTCTGAAGGAAGCCTGGAGGCAGGAGAGTATTTAAAATAAAACAACTCTCCCAACCAAATCAAGTTGTGCCTTTCTATTATGAAAAGGAACAACTAATGTGTACTGATACATTCTGATGTAGCTGTGGATTATCAAACTGAATGCAGTTCTGGTAATCCAGCTCTGTCATCTAATCTAAAATTAAAAAAAACCCACAGTCAAACCCCATGCTTTTTAAATCATGGCTTCTTTAACACACACAAATTTTCTGATGCTCAAGTTCATTAAAGGAATATTTGAATAGTTTAAATTACTGTCAGGTGGCAAACCTAGTGGTGTCACAGCTGCATAAAAATCAGTGTGTTGATTTATATTTAGCAATACCATTGTGAGGCTGTTTTGATCATACCAGTTATTATGTGTTCATAAGGTTGTAATGTGTTCATAAGGTTGTCGTGTAAGTCTTACAGTTCTTTAAATCTGGCTTAAAATGACATTTAAGAACTGAAATGCAACAGGGCAAAACTTGAAACTGATTTTAAAAACCAAATCCATTGCACAAATAAATTGGTTAATGTCCTTAAGAAGTATGAGTCAACTGGTTAAGTTGCCTTTTGTGTGTGGCTTTTTTCCCCCTACCTTAAAGGAAAATGGTTTTGTTATCAAGCGTCAGAGAAACAGAAATAGTTTTTCATTGTTTTGGGGGAAAAATAATGGTAGAAGTTTTTACATGGCCATTTTGAAAGTGCATATGACTTTTTCTCAACTGAAGTTGTGTATATTTCATGTGTGGGATGCAGTAAGTTTGCCTGACAGCTGGATTGATAGGCAGGTACGAGTATCAGTAGATTCAGGTCGGTGATCTGTCTAATAAGGATTTACTTAGTCTTGGTGTCTATGGCACAGTGCCAGAAGCCACTTCTTTAAAAAATGACTTGCCTAGATACACAGAGAATCATGGAAGTTAAAGTGTACCTGTTTCCATAACAAATCTAACATACTTGTTTTTTAAAGAGGCAGTTTAAACATAAGGTGGTGTAAGTTAAACAGAATAGCAGATTTCAGCTTTACCTTGTTCTGTCATTGTTGCAATAATTCTGGTGATATGTCATCGTTCATACCGCTTACAGGTGCAAGCAATATTTGATTATGCCACAATAAATTACGGCAGAATTTTCACAAAGTCCCTTGTGTGTTACAACTTTACCATTGCATTTAAGGTTTTGAAGCCCTTTCTTTGGCGCTCTTACCACTTCCCTGAATAAAAGCAAAGCTGGAAATAATTATTGTTGTTTACAGTACAGATATCAAAATATTTCACAGAAGTATGGAAGCATGATTACCGTCAGTCTTTCAGATACACACTAAAGAATAGAACCAACGTACCCAAGTCTGTGTTTGAGATAATACAGACACTGGTGACAATACTGTTAAAAATTGACACATGGTTATGTTTTGATTGTTTGAGTTTATCCAGTCCTGTTTCTTTCCTCACCTCCAAGCCCCTACAGTCTGTATATTCTGTTGTGGAAGGTATGTTTTTCAGGGGTGCACAGTTGGTATGTTCTGAAAACTGGGACCCTTCTCTGGACTACCTTGCTTCATATTGTACCCCGTCTTCTGGTCCATTCTGTTTTGAGTTTGCCTTCTGTTCTTCCATCAAACTTTAATCATGCAGATCATTATCTAACTGTTTAAGAATTGGATGCCACTACCTCAAAATCAACAGTTTCTTGAATTAGTGGAGAAGAATTGTCTATAAGTTCAGTGTACATCACATATGGATTCTGTATTGTCTCTAGCAGATTGGCCTCAACAGAAAAGTATAGCCTTTTAAAATTGCATTTCTAGTCTTTGTGGTTTCTTTGAAAATGTTAAATACAAACCATTGAAATACTGTCTTTCTGAACCAATAGAGCCTGTGGCTCCTTAATAAAGAACACAGAAGTCTGTCATGTCAGCATTGAAATAAATGACTTGTAACATCTACTAGAAAACCAAGACAAACTTACTGGATCCATGAGTTACAAATATCCAGACTCGAATATGTTGGTAAAGAAAGAAAAACAAATAATTCCCTCCAATAGGCTGAGCAAATCTGAGAGTTATTTTGAAAGCATGTAACCTGGGTAGTGTTTGGAAAGGTCACCCTGCAGCTGTGTGAGAAGCTTGACTTCTCTGGAAAGCTGTGTCAGTAGTCTCTTTCTGACAGGTATGAAGTGCTTCTTTACAGAAAAAGCCACTGACAAATTATTTTTGGGTACATGAAATACTTGACATCAAAGAAGAAAGTGGGCTCTTAGCTGACATAGCACTGCAGAAGGGAAGATGCAACTCTTGCAGCATTATAGAAAGACTCTTGTTTGTAGCTGCTGGAAGAGTAGAGGGACTGTCCCATAAGGTGGGAGGGTGCTTTAGAGGAGCAGCATTTTAACGTTTTGTACTTGCTAGTAAATGCACAAGAAATCTGATGTATAAGCCAATGCTAAAAAGGCAAAGAAGTTTCCAAACACCATTGCTCAGTAAATGTGAAATTTTTAGAATGCACATTCAAGCTTTCTTGTGTAATACTTAAGAAGCCAAAGGTGGGCTAGGATTGGCACCCTAGTCATCTGATACTGTGTGGAAAATATTGAGAGTTTCAGAACCAATTCATGCTTCAGAATGTTCCCCTGAAATGTTTGTGGATGCTTTCTTTTTTCTGAATGAGAGTAAACCAAAGCGGGGCAAGAAAATCCCTGTCTGACAGGCCCACACTAAGTTAAGGTATCTGAACAACTAAGCAAGGTATCTGGAAATTGTTTACAAGTTGTTCAGTAGAATTTTTCTGTACAATCTTTCTGCTTTGTGATAAGACATCTAATCTGTTCTAAAATCCTATCAAATAAAGATGACCCTTTGCCTGCATGCTGAGTAGTAATGGTGTTAGTAAGCCTGTGAAAATGAAGTGCTCCCTCCAGTAACAACAAGCTGAATACTGCAGAGGTGGTAGAAAGTTTCAGCATTATAATACTCTTAAACTTTGGCTTCCTAAGGAGTGTTTCTCGCCTGAAAGCTTTGCTCCCAGCTGCGTTGCAGTTGCACCAGATGAAGGTCTATTGAAGTAAGGTGCTGTGTATTGTTGCATATGCTGGTTTTGGGCAATGCTGATGGCAGCATGGGCTGTTAGAGAGGAGCCTGTGCAGGGCACTGCTTGTGTGCATGGCAGAAGTTGGCCTGGCTCACAGGCAGACACAGCTGTTTAACAATTTGCTTGGTGTCTTCCTGCATTGGATGTGGGAGCTATGTTTAAAAAACAATACTCACTGAGGTCTGTGTGCTTTTAGAACAACCAAATACATGTAAAAATTTGTATTTCAAGGGCAGTAGTTAGTACAGGACGTAGGTCAAGCTTTGAAAAAAGTGAACCTGTTCTTCATTATTACTTTCCAAGTGGAAATACTTTTCTTACTCTTAAAACAGTATGTTTTCCAACTGTGTTTCTTTAGATTGCCTATGACTAGTTTATCTTTTTGAATAGTTTTGTTTTATCAAAGACCTTCTCAGATTATTTTCAACATCTTGGCTTTCTAATGGGGAATTTGGTGGCTCTTCCTGCTCGTGTGCAAGCCTTTGCTGTGAAACACACTGTTTGCTTCATAAGCTCACTTTTTCATGGCAGTTTGACTTCAAAGATACTTGCTTAACAGATTTCCTTCTCTTTCCTTCCACCTTTCTTCACTAGAATTCAGTGTTGGTGAATCTTCTTAGTCATTCATAAGAAGAGGAAAAAAAGCTAAAATCCATGTTGCTCTGAAGTGCAGTGCGTTATTAGGTTCTGTTAGTGGCTGCACCATAGTGAGGAAGTGCATTGAGGCAGGAGGAGCTGCTGGGTGTGTGGGTGAATGAGGTTTTTAAAATCCCATCCTTTAAACTTTTCTCCCCTTCTAGTTTCCAGTGATAAATTAACAGGTGTAATCAAGGTTACAGATGATATTCAGAAAGGCTAGTGTGAAACTTACTATACAATTTTTTTTGTTACTATCTCAGCAATTTAACCTTCAGAAGTGTCTAGAACATTCTCTCCAGCATTTGCTGCAGGCTGGGATTATTATAAAAGATTAAGGGCTGGGCCAGCAAGTGTCAGTCAGTGGAGAATCTCAGTGAGATGTGGAATCAGTGTCTCAACAAGCCATGACTTGTCCTGTTGCAATCTATACCTGCTTCAGGTTTTACACGCCAAATCTCAGCCTCCTTTGTGACTCGACTCCAAGCTGATGGCTTTATGTCAGTGCTGTCTAACAGTGCTGGAAATTAGGGCAGAGCATCAGTGTAGCTCTAAGCGTGAGTATTTCAATGGCTCTCCTCTCATTCAGAGTGGTAGAGAATATATTGCCACGGGTGAGCAGCAAAGTATCCTATTGTGAAAATGTAAGATTAAAAATTGTTTCTTTCTAAGTGGAGGGAGCTATGAGAAGATTTCTTCTATGAAAAAAAAAGCCTGTCTGTATTGTGATTCATGCTGGGTTGAGTCAGCAGTAACAGTTTTGGTGCATAACTGGTTGTTGAACTTGGATTTTTTTCCTTCCAGCCAGACAAGATTTCCCTGTAAAAGGGAAAGTAAATGTCAAAAGCTCTTCAGGTTTCATAATCTAGAAGAAGATGTACCCACTTGCTATAAAGTTCTGGTGTTTTATATTTTAGCTGTCTCATTGTAGTTAAGATCTTGTGATGAAAGAACTGGAATCCCTATTTCTCACAGCTCTGTTCTATAAAGACAAGCTACAAAGAAGCAGTGGATAGAGGTGTGGGAGGCTGGGGAAGGACAGCTGTAGGTAGTCCTATCTTGATTGCTGTCAGAAAAGTTCCCAGTGGACACGGACTGGTGTTTCATGTTTAACTTTGTATAGCAAAAATAATTAATTATAGCCTTTAAGATGCATGGAAAAGACATTTATTTTACCTCTGAGGCTGTGTTTGATACGGGCTTTGTAAAAGGCAGTTCAGATGGTAGGCTTGGAGCAGATGGCAGGAGAACATGATCTTAGTGTTGTTTCACTTTTGTTTGTTTTTTTCTTGTACAGGGCAAAACAATTTTTGATTCGGGCTACAATATGTGACTCAGTAATGTGGCCTTGTGTTGTTTTCAAGCATAATTCAGTTTTCTTTATAGAGTTCTGAGTTCACTGTGCTCGTGTTTTGCATTTTCTGGGACAGAACTCAAGAGTGTAATAATGCTCCTTCCTATTTGCCATGCAAAGTGAAAGTTCCAAATGATGACTGTATCTCGTCTGCACAGAAGAGAGCTTAGCAAGTTTTGCTCCTCCCAGAGGGAAGTAGTACCGAACTTGGGGACATCCTGGATCCTGGAGTGATCTTACTATGCTTGCAAGTTACAATATCTAAGAAGCAGCTGTTGTTCATGTTCATTCTCACATGTTGGCTAAGGTGCTGACAGTAAGCTGGCAAAGCCTGGATCCGTTGGTCTTGCTGCACGTGCACCGCGTAACCAACCTGCATGTGCTTGGTGGCCCTGTGCTCTGGACATCTGGGGGCCTTTGTGGAACTACCTGCTAGTGCTGGGAATGCCTGTGGAGCAGCTGCTGTTCTCCCTGGGCTTCTGTCTGCCAGGAAATCCCAGGAAGGTTGTCTCTACTGCAGAAGGCTGAGGAGCATCAGGGAGGAGGGAAATGCATCCAAGTCAACCCCAAAACTTGGTATCTTTATTTATATGGCACATATTCTGAAAATTCAAGGGAAAAGGTACTGGTGAGATGGATGGAAATGACAAACTCAGTAGATAATATCCATTAGATGCTGGAAAGTGTAAAGGTCTGGGATGACTAGTCAGTAATCCTAAGTACTGTACTTGCAAGTTAATATAAATGTCTGAAAAGTTGCTGTTTTCTGTGTTTGTTCTTATCCACAAGCTATTGTTTTAATGCTTATTAATGGTAAATAAAGGGATTAAATTGTTTTATTAAATACAGTGGCATCTCTTTGGGTGTAACAGCCTGAAAAGCACATAAGCAGGGAGAGGAGTGCTGACAAAACAAGGCTGTAGTCTTTTGGAGTATATTAAAAGAAAAATAAAAATGAGGAGAGGCTTCTTTTTCTGTTATAGTAAAGTTTAGGAAGACTAAACCACAAAAAAAAAAAGGAAAACTATATAGAGGAAGATGTGGCTGCCCCAATATGTGTGTTTAGGGTGTACATTTTTCAGAGAACTTGTACCTAATGCACTTAAATTTAAAAAAAATAAAACCATGGTAGTTAAAGTGATGAATTTTAGATTTTTCAGTCTGTGTTTCTGACAGACTCTTCTAAAATCTCTTTTTATTTGTGATGGGCTCTTGTTTGAGTAGTGTAGAACAGATGTTACAGAGCAGGCTGGGCCCCGGAAATTTTCTTTGTAGTGTCCTACATTAAAAAGAATGTAAGGAAATGAGGGTATAGAAACTCTTGTTCTAGCTGAAGAGCTTATTGCTCCCAGATGCTTGCATGTACCTCTTGTGTCTCCTGCAGGCACTCCTTGCAGTATTTCAGTATATCAGTTTCAAAATGAGGTGGGGATTTGTGTAACCACGTGTATTGGAAACAGCAGAACATGGTTGCACAAACTTGGAATTGAAGCAGAGAGCCTACTTGGATCGGTAACAAGCATGAAACATCAAGGGTTGATGGCTAGAAAATAATTATAGTTACCTGATTATCAAAACAATTTTGTACAGTATATAGGTCTCCTGGCGGTTTAACATAAACACAGGCGTGCAGGGAGATCCCTTTACAAGGTGATACAAGTGTAGGTCATGGAAATAATCTTCTAATGGCTAAGATTTTGCTGCTATTGAGCAGATAATAAAGTTAAGGTATTTCATGAAAGCATGTAATTTTTATTAAACAATGAGGGTGTACACAGCTAGCTAAATATTTTATCATGTCTTTCATGTGCTGTTGTAGACTGGCTCCTGATCACTGCTGTTTTCAAAGCATGTGAGAGGCTGTAGTACTTGTATGAGGATGATACTGGGCTAACCATCAGTCCAGGTCCAGCAATGCATGTTAATTTTGTATAAGCATTACATGCCTGTTCATAAAACAAAAATACAAGGCATTTGAGAAAAACCTGCTAGGCAAGGTTCTCTTTGCAAAGTGACCTTCAAGCTGGGGCATATCTACAGAGGCATTTAAGCTCTGAACTCCCATCTGGGTAACGAAAACAGCCTCAAAATATGTGGAGAGTTAGAAATCACATACTTCTGAGAAACTTAGCCCCATTATACAGGTCATTGAAAAGAATTGTAGTGCTCCCTTTAAAGAATATATTTAGAATGGCTTTAGAAATCCCTCAATAGAGCTGTAGAGCTGTGACTAGAAAATAAACATCTAGTGAAAGTTTGTAGAGAAGCTGCATGTCTGTTCTTCACATCCTTTCCATCTTGCCTTTTTTTTTTTGTTTTTTGGTGAAATCGTCTTCCTTTCTATTTCGTCTTGTTACTGTTATACAGCTCCTACTATTTAGCTTTAAAAACTGTCACAAATCTCACAGGTTGATGTTGTATGTAGTGAGATGAAAGTAATAAATGAAGAGGAATTCTATAGTATATAAACTATGGCAACAGAAAGAGCTACTAACATTTTGCATGCAGTTGAAGTGAGTAAATGAAATAAAGGGGTGAGGGGTGGCTGGGTGGGATTAGCACAAACCAAGTAAGGTTTTAAAAGCTTGCTTAACTTGTGTCATTCACATTAAGAATATACATTCCTCACAGAACAGCCATTAACCTACTAACAGGGGATGTAGAAGTCACTGCTACTTGGCTCTGTTTAGTCTTTAACCCTGTCACCCCCAGGATTAGTCATCATATCTGGTTCCTTAGCAGATACTCAGAGCAACGAGGATGGTAGCCAACCTTGGTTTTACCGTGTAGTAAGAGCAGCTGGGGATGGACCTGAGGAGGGATAGCAGTGTAAGGGTTCTGAGGAAAAGCACACAATCAGGCCTGGCCTTTCAAGTGGCCAAACTGTACAGGGTTTTGTTCTTAGAGTCTGCATCAAAGCAATGCCTCTTTATGGTCTTTGGGAGCACTGTTGCTAAGAATGACTTTGTGGAAGAAATATGCTCCTGATGGATTTCAGTTATCCAGGTGTCCTGTGGTGTGATACCATAAATCTGTAACTGTTGATACATTCTCCTAGTTCCTCCTCTTAATTTAAATGTACGTGATATATCACTTAGAAGTTTCCCCAAATGAATAATCTCCTTACTGAAAGTAAGCGAAGAAAAAACATGCTTGAATGTTCAAAGACCTTCCTTTCAAAAAGAAAATAAGTAAATCTTAGGAAAAAGCTTATGGTATAGCTGGGGCTTTTTACAGTAGCTTTGGTAGGCTGAGGAGCTTTACAGTTTTAATTCGCCTTCACAGCTCAGTGTTCCTCCTGGTCTTGTCTTTCCTGTTCACTCCCACGGCTGGGTAGGACGCATGGATGATTGTGTCCCCGCTCCCTTGTTGTTCAAAAGGAAGGGTGATGTGTGCCTTACGGTGCCAAGGGGGCTGTGTCTGTGCCTAATGCTCATGCTGTGAGGACATAACTGTTGCCTTATACTTCTTATGCTGCTACTTCTCAGAAAAACATCTTGAGAACTTGGATTCACAATTAATGAAACACACGTGAGAAAAAAGATGAGAATATGTTGGTATTTCTCTTTTGTGAAACAAATTTCTGTGCCAATAAGAAGTGTCCTTCAACAAGGAGAAAATGAGCAGGTGCTTATATTCTTGTACTGTACAAGACAGACAATTGCTTTTCCAATTCTTGTTTTACAATAAAGCAGGGTTTTTTTAATCTTCAGATAAGAGATGGGTTAGCAATCCAAAACAGTGATGCAGGGTGCCCACAGAAACATTACCTTGCAATAAAACTCAGGTGAACTTAATATTTAGCATACTCATTGTTACTATACAGTAAGTTATTTTACCTTTTTTTCTTTTTTTTTAAGTGCTGTGGATAAGCTTGGAAACTAGAGAAGTGTGGGAAGGCTCTTCATGGGAAGGTTAAACTAGAAAAAAGCCTTAGCCTTAAATTAACCATGCAGCAGAGAAAGTAGTGAAGCTGATTTGGCAACTCCAGTGTAATTGGATACTATTTTGCTGTTTAATGTTAAGCCTAAATGTAAGAATAAATCTTTCAAGGTTCTGACAAGGGAACGTAGCAATTATGTAAATGAAATGCTGTGGTGACAATGAAAACAGTCAGATTTCAGCCGTGGAGCCAGTAAACTGTGTCTCACAGAACCTCTGTACCTTTATACTCTGTCCTGACATAGGAGGCTTAAATGATCGTCAGGATGTATTTGACTGTAACTTTTTTTACAGGATGTGGTAGAATTGTCCTTTTATATACTTCATATTTTTAAAGAGTCTTTACATTTCAGTTCTTTGTACAGTTACAGTAAATTGTGATCAAAGATATGGAAAACAAGGATTTGGTAGTTACTTAGTCTATTTCAATATTTGTTTTTTTAAATATTTATGAAAAAAATGCTCAGTGTATATATTAATGTCATCAACTTTTTCACTGAAATCAGAGAACTTATTTCCATGTGTCGTTTGCTAGGTAAAGATCTGTATAAATGTAAGTCTTCTTACCATATTTTGCATCTGCATAAATTACAGCAGATGTGTGGAATATTGTATTTACCTTATTCAGAATTCTGTTGTTCACATAATTGAATAGATTGTTTCAAGATTTGCCTTTGAACTGTGAGCAGTTTTGAAGCATTTCAGCCCAAAAGGGAAATTCTGTTAAAACACTTGACTTCTGGGTTTAAAAGAACATGGCCACATCAGTCCCAGCTGCAGCTGTAACGTAAATACTGTAATAGGCTTGGTCTGAGTCTTCTTCTGGAAGTGGCTGCAGTCTCTTTCCTGTGGGTTGTCTCAGAGTCATTGAGAATATCTGCACCAGCGGTCAGGCGCTCAGTGATGGGCCACAAAAGAGAAACGTTAAACCAATTAATAAAGAGCTTACAGAAATAAGCTGCCATTATTTGGTACATCTTCTAATATGGAAATACTTTCCTAGAACTGTGACTGATAGTTTTGGAGGTGGTGGTGTATGTTTGTTTCTTTTAAAATACATCTTTTTTTCTTTGCTTTTTTTCTTAGACCTTAGTAATGTTATGAATTCCACTCCAAATATAAAGGCTGTAAATGGAAAAGCTGAAAGCAGTGATAGCGGAGCAGAATCGGAAGAAGAAGGGCTTCGTGAAGAGGAAGAAAAAGAACTGCAGATAAATGGAAAGGGTAAGTTTTCCAGACCATTGGGTCTCCCAGAGTTATTCTTAGTCACCTAAGTGGTGAAGTATCATGAATGCTGTACTTTTCCAAGAGAATTAGATGCGAGTACATGTGAATGCGTATGTGAAAAATGTCTGTGTTTCAACCTAGGCTGTAAGAATTAAAACTAGTACAAATTTGTAAACTATGCCATATGATTTTTGACTTGCCTAGCAAGTTCTGTCAGAAGGTTATCTAAACATCTATACCCTGCATTGTTTTGGGTTTTGTTGCCAGTGCTTTTTTGTAAGAGCTGTGACTGGCTACATGGCCTGTATGAGTAGAATTGAAAATTATTTTCTTCAGAGAAAATAAAACAGAACTTTCAGTGAGATTCATTCAGAGAGTCCATAAAGAATTGGATGCTGAAATAAGAGCATCTGCTGAAAAACAAATGAAATTGCATACTTAGAATTCTATACCGATGTTCTCCAAGGACATTAGGATTATTATTTTGTTTAGCAGAGAGACGTACTTTGGATTTACTTACTTATGTTTAAAGTATCTGCTCTTTATGCAAATTAAATTTTACATTTATACTTTTTATAAGGACAAGACAATCCACACAAATGGGAATCTAGGAGCATTTACATGTTTTGTTCTGCAGATACATTGTACATACGGTCCATTAGCAAGTTAGGTGCTTGAAGAAATATGTTTTGAGCTATTAGGTGTAGAGCTTTCTCTTTGCAAAGTTTTCTTTTCTTTTACAGATTATAAGAATGTGAAACCTGAATCAGCAGCTGCTAAGGATTTGGAAAGTATTGTTAGTAATGGCTGTTATAAGGACAGCTTTATCCCAGATATGCAGAATGGCATCCAGACCAAATCTGCCTTGAATGGCTTGAACCCAGAGGAAGAAACAAATAAAATGGAGCCAAGCCTAGAAATAGCTCATAATGCTGCTCACCAAGGTATTGTCCTTCCAAGACCATGTTTTCATTTGCATATGTTTTTCATGAAATACATTCTTTTTCTGAAAGCTTAATCCCAGGATTCAGAGAGTAGCAATGGTGTCTTTCAGTTGCAAAAACCTGAAGACAGAATACTAAAAAAAAAACCCAACTAATTCCAGTTTAAAATAAAGCTTTTTTTTTTTACTATGTCCTACAGAAAGAGAGATGAATTCAGAGACGGAGAGGCCCAAGCCTACAGAAATAGAATTGTTTTCTTGTAATATCATTATGTTACCTATGCAAACACTATTTGCCTTTGAAAGTGAATTTGTAGTAAAACAAAAATCACTTATATCTGATCTATCATTCTGAAAGGCTGAACATTTTATAAATGCCAGTTTGTTGAAACTGGGATCTGAATATATACTTTTAATACTAATGTAACTTTAGGCAAAACTACTTTATACTGAGCTTAGGAAGGAGATGGTAATGAAAAAGGCAAAATTAAAATTTATAATGCAGAAAAGTCAGTATGAGGTATAGTTTTCCCACAGTAAAGGTTTTATGTAATTCCTAAATTAATATAACATCTTTATTCAGAATCTAAGTTTAGGATGACAGTCGTAGATAGGTCATTAACTGATGCTCACCTACACATTTTAACTCATTGCACTAGTCTTTGCCAGGGTTGGCTCAGCTGACTCACATTTACAAAGCAGGTGTGCTATCCCCCCTTCCCTGCAGGTGCAAGTGAAGAGAATACTGAAGAGATCTCAGCAGCTCAGCATTTAACCAGTGATTCAGACAGTGAAGTTTATTGTGACTCTATGGAGCAGCTTGGACTAGAAGAGGTAGGGGTTTAGTATTCCTGGGTGCATTTTGAAGCTGGTATGCTGCTTATTTTTTAATAGGTTCCTCTCCATCAGGTGAACATGGAGATGCAGAGGTGAATGATGTGGCTCATGCATGCTGTCCTTCTGTTTGAACTATTTGTCAGCATTTTACAACTTGGTTACTGCTGATCTAAAAGCCTTGAAGCCCTCAGAGAATTTATGTGAGGAGAAGGCTTCAAAAACAACAGTATAAAGAAACAATTGTTAAAAAAGGAAGAACAGTACAAAGAAACTAAGGTCTGTGCCCACAAATTAATTTATGGTCTCATAACATGTGTAGGGACCAAAATTCAGCTATTTTTAAGAAACGGGAAGTATCTTTGTAACAATTCACTTTTTGTTTGCTTTTTGTATGCCCTGATGAATTCTGCATTTGTTTCTTAGAATAAATAAAGAATAAGCATTAGCAGGTGGCCTGTAGACCAGTGCCTGCAAGTAGCCTAGGTCTAAAGTGGGAGATAACAAGGACTTCTGTGTTCTCTTGTATTCTCTTCAGTCATAATGTACATCTCTGACTTTCCTATAAAAGGTGAGCACCAACTGTGCTGCCGTAGTTTTGACTGGATTTGTGCTCCTGCTCATTACTACTCATAACTGTAGCCTTAGGTGGCTTACTGGTCTAGACCTCCTTCAGAGGCCCAGGTTAAGTGTGGGCTTTGTAGATTGTACTCAGATACCTTGTTTCCTAATTCTAGAAAGGAATACGTGAATGGGGCCTGGGATCAGAAAAGCCAGTAAGCACTCAAATATTGCATCATTCTCTTGTCTAGCTTTTCCCTGAGTATGTAGGGAATTAATTTTAACAAATCAAAATTTTGCCCAGTAATGAAGCATGCTGGGAAATGTAATTTGATAGAAGTGCTGCAAGCTGTCTTATCTAGCTGATTTCCCAATCTTGTGTATTGTTCAAGCTTGTTTGAGATTCTTTAATTGAAGTGGGTGGATAATTTGTCAGTTTCCCAACCTGCATGAGGAAAGTTCTAGTTTTGCACAAAATAACAAATGTTTAGGTATATGTAAATAAATACACAAGTAGAACTACAGGTGAATGAACTCAAACTAGAAGAGGTTCATTTAAAGAAATAAGTACAGCTGTTTCTTCGAAAAAAAGTGGCAAGCACTCTGCCCTTCAGTTCTGATGATCCAGAACTGCTGTTTGACAAATCTGGGCAGCAGTTTCCATTTCTCTGGCCATCCTTTTGGTTATTTTGGCCTCTCCATGAAAGTATTTTTTGGCTAACTGAGGTCCCGAGTCTGCTTCAGCATATCCTTGTGCAAGGGCCTGTCCTTGCCCTATGTCAAGGGCTGATAGAACCACCCACCATAAGACAGTCCTGGTGCAGAACCTGAACAGCCCCTGTGTCATCCTTTTTTAATGTCCTCCTCCAGTACCACCAGTTTTGAGTGAGAAGTCGATAGAATACTCTGCCTTTCCTTTGTGTGGTACAGGGTGCCGCCAAGCTGTTTTGAGCAGGCTGATGATAAAGCAGCGCGCTCTTTTTGCTGTGAGTACAAACTGCCTACCAAAGGTTGCTGACAGCATGGGCCTTCTGACTGCGGGTCCCAAATTCAAGTGAAGAGACTGTTTTACTGTCTAGGTAGCAAAGCCAGTTTTACAGGGAAAACTGAATGGTTTTAGACCTTAATGTTCTACTTTAGTAATTATTGAGTATTAGTGTATGTTGGAAATGTCTAAAGAAATTCCTGTGGCATCACTGTTGTGAGATTTGCCTGAAATGCCTTCTCAATTTGGAAATGACATTTAGACAATAGTAAGTATATTCTACAGGAAAACAACTGCTGCCCTCAAAAGAAAAGTCTTAATTCTGGGCAAAGTATTTTCTTAATGTGAAAGTAAAGATGATATTTTTTCCTTTTTAATGTTTAACTGTCATATTTTACAGAATTTAATTACTTGCTAATGTTAATTTGTAGCCCTTGGAGATCATCACATCAGCTAAAGGATCTTTAAAGCATTCATCCCATTTCTTGGATGTAGATCACAGTCTTCTGTTAGAAAATACGGATTTTCCAAGGCACACTTGCATGACTTACGGGAATCTCCAACCTGGAAATACTGGAGAGGGAGTAGCTGAAGAACAAGGTGAAGTCAAATGTGGAGGAGAAGATGGCAAAGCCAGTAATGGGGGTCCTCACAAGGAGAAAAAAGGTGGAGAAAAATCAGATTTCTACAATGTCAGAAGAGGGAGAGGTACTGTGACCCTGCATTTGTGTTCCCCACTCTCCTCACTGCCATAAGTTACTAGTGCCTGAGAAGCACCTGTCAACACGGTCCAGTGGGACAGTCATGTGTATAGTGCTTCTGCTCTTCACAATAAAAATAGATGACAGAATGCTAATACAGTGGGTAACTTATACTCCAGCTGCTGCTTATGGCACCTAGGTTTTTAGAGATGTAACCCTCAAAACCAGTCTGTGCCTGAGAAGAGTTTCTTTAGAAGTTACGTATTTGTTGTTAAATACATAGGCATTTATAGCTCTGTGGTGGTTTATCTGAAACCATGGAATGCCTTGGAAAGGTATCAGTGACACATTGTTTTGTATGTAATTGGACTGTTAGCCACACCTTTGAGTGATCCTGATACTATCCATTATGATTCTTAAAACTTAATGATTCTTAATCCCATAATAGCCCAGATGTTCAATTTATGTTGAACCTCTGCGCTTTTTAATTCCGTAATACTTCTAATACTGTCACCTACAAGAAGCACCGTATTCCAGTGGCATGATCTGTAAAGTCAAGGATAAAATTAGTTTATCTTGTACTTACAAAAAAAAAAGGCAGAAAGTATTTTATTTATATATAGCATGTCTTTTTGTATAGCACCTATAAGTAATCAGATGGAAAAATTAAAAAGAAAATCCAGATAAAACATTTCTGTTGAAAACTATTATAAAGAACATACTATAGTTAACCATCTCCTCTCCTCTCTTGTTTTACTGAAGTTTGCTACTTACAGGCAGAAACATGACAGGCTAGTGGTAGTTGTATCTAGTTTAAGCAAGTATTGTAGATTTCAAATAATTATCTTATCACTGTGTTCCAGAGATCTTTGTTTTCCAGCTGGACACTTTGCCAAACTTAAAACACATACTAAGACAGATCTTACTTTTTGCTAGGGCAGAACTTACTACTGAACTTGACTGGTTGTGAATTAACAGCTTTTTCTAAATGTTTTTGCAGTTCTAGGAATTTGAGTTGTTCTAGGAATTTGTCACACTGAGGCTGTAGGGAAACATCTCAGATGACATTTCAGTGACCACCCAGTGCTGCTGAACTGTCTGAATATAGCCTGTGACGAGGAGTACCACACTCCAGGGTGAAAATTGAGGGAGGAAATTGAACTGTTAAACATTTTCAGTAGAGTCATAGCCCATTCTGTGTTTTTTGTTTCTGTTTTTCCCCCCTCAAAACAGGACATAGACTTCAGCCTTTAGGACATGGTTCCCAGGGTGGCCAGATGGGCAGTGGAGGGGATGGTGAGCGCTGGGGCTCCGACAGAGGTCCCCAGGGAAGCCTCAATGAGCAGATTGCAGTAGTGCTGATGCGGCTGCAGGAGGACATGCAGAATGTCCTGCAGAGGCTGCATATGCTGGAGGCTGTTGCAGCATCACAGGTACTATTCTCTGGAGTTACTTGATCACCTTTTACTAAATGTCTTTGGATATTTGTGTGCTTTTTCAGATTAAAATTTCAGACAATATTTTCTTAAACTGTAAAGACATTTCAGTTATATTCTGTAGCTGAGTCCAAGTTAAAATTTCCTATTGGTACTTACTCTCAGGAGCACAATTCAGGACTCTGGTACATGTGAGCAAAACCATGCATTTTCACCTAGAAATTAACCATATGTTATTTCACTGATTCTGATCAGACTAATCTTAGCCATAGTTACTGATACACATTACACAGTTTCTATATGGAGACTCCGTAGTTAATGTTAGTAGTACATGATCCCAGAGAATTCAGAGTATTTTCAGAGAAAGTGAGAAATTATCTTCATCTTTCAGATGGTAGATGTTTGCAGGCAGAACTTCAGATTCCATTTTTCAGTTAGCAAAAGACTTGATTGTTCATAGCTTTCTTTCCTCATGAAGTAATCCAGCTTTATTGGAATTGTACATCGTGTCCTCATGCAGCCAATAGAGCTCTTAAGCAAGTGTGGATGTGGATTGATACAGTGTTTCTTTTTCCTTCTGTTTCAATAGAAATACTGTATTCTTCGGGAGAATAGAACATGTTGTGAATATAGTTGAACCAGCAACCTGAAAATGTTTGGTTTTGTTTGACTTGCTGATATATTTCGATCTCCATGAGAATGAGCAAGCTGTACAAGCACTATCCTATGGGATGCACATGTTCCAAATCTAAGGCAGCCATGGAAAAGGACTTATTAAAAACATAATTTTGCTGCATCACAGATACTCAAGAATCTAATGTTTGGTTAAATACAGATTGATTTTCTTTCTTTGCCTGAGCAATGTGTGAAGAAAGAGTAAAAGATTCTTCCCCAGCAGTTCATGCTGTGCTTGCTGTCCTTATGTAAGGAGAAGCAGAAGCTTCTGTTTCACGCTTACATAAATTAAGAAAGACCTAGAAAACCAGCTGCTTTGCTTCTGTGGTAGCACCACAACAGTGTATGGGAATAGTCTTGGAAAGTTTCTTGTACTTCCATTTTCAGGATTGTCTGGAAGACATGGAACAGAGTATTCTCTTTCCTTTATGATGTTAGACATGGCTGTAGCTGTAGCCTAGGGCAAACTAAAACAGTGCTTTTAACCTTAGTATAGACTGGTGTTGAGACATGCAGTCATCCAAATTAAGCTGCTGGGATTTCTGCTCTGGGTTGGAACTGGGACTAGACCAGAGTTGAGAAAGTTGTAATGACAAATTGGGCAGGGGAGCCTTCAAAAGCTGTAAAAGAGGTCCAGTAAGAGACACTGATTAATTTTCTAAGACACAGAGATGTGATAAAATTACTATAAAGAGTAGTGGAAACATGAGAGGTAAGTTAGCAGCTATGTGGGATCGCATGGGGGTGGTTCTGTGCATTAAACTGTGATATATACAGATTGCAAAGCCATCACAAGATGAAAAACCTCATATTCTTGTTTTGTGAAGCAGAAGAATTTTAATTGCAATTTCCTTTTTTATACTTACCAGCATTTGTTTGTATTTAAAGGCAAAACCTGCAACACTACAGTCAAACTACCAGCCCGCCTCCTCTGTCAAGGTAAAATACTGTTTTTATGATCTGTAAAAAGTGTGAACTGTGAAAAAAGATGAGTTTTTTATCTCTAGCTCTTGGTACATGCTTTTTGTATTGTCTCTTCCTTGACTAGGAGATAAAAAATAATCTGTCTAAGGAAATTACTTGATAGAGTAATCTTTTCTTCTTGTCTTACTATTATTTTCTGCTTTGGTACTATAGCATTTGAAGTGATGGAAATACACAGGTGGTATTCAATATGTGCACACAGATGGCTGACTGGAATTTTTTTCTATTTTCCTTAGAAACCATCATGGTGGCCCTTTGAAATTTCTCCTGGTATTTTAGCTTTTGCTATTGTATGGCCATTTATTGCCCAGTGGTTGGTACATGTGTATCTCCAAAGAAAGCGAAGGTAAAGAAGTGCATTCAATAGAATACATACACTGTGTGTCACTTGTTTAAACCAATAGGTAGTATCACCATGTTATTTAGACAGGACATAAAATTCTTTGCCTTCCAAGTTTGTCAATATAAGAAAGTATTGGTTAATTTGCCTTTATATGTAATATGCTTTATATGTGGCAATTTATGTTTAAATCTGTGAAATGGGATGCTGGATGAATAATTTCGAGCATACACAAGTGGAGTGAGGCTGGATAGCTTGGAAGCGTCTCCATGATCCTCTCACTTCTCATATCCTCTTGAGCTATTTTCGCTGCTTCTAGACTCCCTATTCCCCTTGTGCCATGAGAATTGTTTTCCTATCACATCCTTTGTAGAGTGCCATCTGTCACCTATATTTACAATCTACTAGCACCTTACTATTATATTTTTGTAACATCTACCTTGACTTCCTTCAGCTGAAGGACAGTTGTACTCTGGTCTTGCCTTTTCTTAGCTCTTTAAGCATCAGATCAAGTGAGTGTTGTCTAGTTGCTGTCTGCTTACTTCAGCCTCATACCTGATTTTGTTAGCTTAGTATGCTCTTGGCTTTTACATTTTTTTCCTCTGTCAGTCTGCAGAGAGTTTGCATGTGTGTGGATCCTGGGAGAATTAGCTGAATTTGTTCTAGCTTTTTAATGTTTGCTAGTTTTCATGGTATAGTTTTGTCTCCTGTGGTAAACCACAGGAACAGAGTGGTTGAGGTTGAAAGGGGGCTCTGCAGGTCATCTGGTCCAACACCCCTGCTTAGCCAGTTGCCAGTTGCCCAGGACTGTGTACAGGTAGGTTTTGAATAGCTCCAAGGAGGGAGGCTCCACCACCTCCCTGGGCAACCTGTGCCAGTGTTTCTCTCTCCTCAGAAATGCTCCAGTCCTTTAATGTGGCCCTTTGTTGGACTCTCTCCAGCTTGTCCATGTCTCTCATGTAGCCAGAAGCAGACAGAGCACTCCAAGTGTGGCCTCTCCAGTGCTGAGTAGAGAGGAAGGATCACCTCCCTCACCCTGTTGGAAGGGATAATGCAGCCCATAAAACCATGGGCCTTTGCTGCAAAGGCACATTGCTGGCTCATGTTTACATGGGGTCCACCAGCATGCCCAGATCCTTTATTGTCTAGCTGCCTCCCAGCTAGGCAGGCCCCAGCACATACTGGTGGCTGGAGTTGTTTCTCCAAGCAGTGCTGGGCTCAGCACTTCCCCTTGTTGTACTCCATGAGGTTCCTGTCGGGCCATTTTTCCAGCCAGTTGTGGTCCCTCTGGATGGCAGCACCAGCCTCTGGTGTATCAGCCACTCCCAGTTTTAATCTGCAGTTTTGCTGAGGATGCACTCTGCCCCATCATCCAGGCCATTGTTAAAGGTGTTAAACAGGACTGGCCCCAGTGGGGACCCCTGGCATTCACCACTAATTACTGGCATCCAACTACACTCCTGTCGCTGATCACCACTCTTTGGGCCCAGCCCATGGCTTTGTAAACAACACAGCACCCACAAAGGCTGCAAATCTGCCAGGGAGTTCCCCAGGCTCAGAGCTGTCAGTAGCAGCACTGGTGTTGCTGCACTGTGATGAAACCAGAGATTGCACTACTAAGGCTTTCAAGCAGTTACACACATTTTGCTTATTCTTTGCACTAGCAAGTGGAAATTTCCCCTTGTCAGCAAGGACAAAGTTGGGTTTTTATAAAACAAAACATTTCTTTTAGTATTTTACGTGAAGCTTCTATGAACTTCAGTGTTCTGGTAATTGCTCTTGCATGGCTGTGTTTTCTCTCTCTCTCTGAACAGTGCTGTTCTTGAAAACCTTTTTTGATCATCTGTTCTGATCTCTGTAGCACTCTCAATCCAAGCACTCTCAATCCAGTCACAGGTTCAGTCAGAAATCAGTTTTTAGAAAAGCATCCTTTCCAGCAATTTTTCTAGTATTTTCTCATAGTGATTCAGAGCTTTGATGAATAAATACATGGTACACTATTAAAAAAAAAAAAAAAGCCCTAGGGTATATTACTGTGTCCTGCAGCCATAGGGAGGAGGAGAGAAGATCCAGCAGGCAGGAATTGTGCAGCAAGATTGATTTATTTAATTATTTTACAAACTCTTGACTTTTTTCTTCATAGTCTAATTGGACAAAGGATCAGCCACCCCTTGGGGTGATTGGCTAAAATCCTAAAACATCCATTGTCAAAATAGTTTTCTACTATACCATAAACAAGACTTTTCAAGGCTGCAGGTGTTTCATTGTTTACATAACTCTGCTACCTCTTCTGTGAGAGAGAAAAGTCTCTCACGGGCTTAGAAAACAGCAAGAAAATCCTTGCTAGCAGCATTTTTGTATCCACAGTACACTACTTTTAGTTTGGATTTGTCTAGCTTCAGTTTTCATCCATTAGATTTTCCTGTATCTTTATGTAGCTGACAAAGAGCTTGTGATGTGTTTTTCCATGGGTACTTTTTTGCTATCACCAGGTCATCTCATAATCTCTTGCTTAAACAAAACAAATGGAGCAACTGGAATCTCATTTTAAAATTGTTTTCCAGTCTTAGGATGATTCTTGTGCCTCTTTCCCAAACGCTTCAGTTTTTCAACATTCTTTTTGAGTTCTGGACACCAGTATTTGTACCAGTGGTAAAACCAGTGCCAGTGTGAAACACAGAAATATAGCCCCATGTTTTGTTTACTCATTCATGGATTGTTTTGAGATGAACTTCAAGAACAGAAACAACTAAAGAATCTTCTGTGTTCTTCAGCTTTTCTGTCTGTTTCTGAAGAAGTCTACTCATAGCCAGAATTTAAGGACTATGTGCTTCTGCAGCACATTTCTGCCTGGAGTTCTAGCTCCTTTAGCAATGCGTAGGAAGCTGATCAAGTACACTCAGTGAGAAAATGGAATGGCAAAATGAGTCTTGCTCTCCTGTCCCGTGGCCAGTTTCAGTTTGTGCTCGGTTAAGGTGTGCAAGCTCTTAGGCAACAGCTGTTCACAGTGCCTGCACTGACCGTGTCTGTACTTTTTGTTTTAAACTACATGAACTGTCCCTGCAGCAGAAACCATGAGTCTCTGCTACCATGCAAACTTCTCTCATGCTGCAGCTGTGGAGCCATGAATTCTACTCTTTTGCACAGTGAAGCAAATTCCGTGTAACTGGTGGAGGGACAGCCTTCTGTAACCAAGAGCTTTGTGTTTAGCTCTTGTCCCTGGACAAAGGTAGCTCAGCTCCCTCTGAACTCCCCACTGTACAACATCTCTTAACCTGTCCCCTCTTCCTTTATGGGAAACTTAATGCTGAAAATCTGGGTATTCATACTGGGGCCTTCACTGAAGAAGGCTTGAAAACCTGAGTCCTGAGGGCCCTAAATGTTGCAGTGGGGATCCTGCAACACGCATATATCAAACCAGGAGTCCCGTGGAAAGGAAATATATATGGACAGACAGATTCTTGCTAGATGTTTCAGAGGTGTTTATTTCTCCAGCCGCAAGGCCGGGGCTCAGCGGAGGAACTGTTCCAGTCACGGGACCAAGGGTCCTTCTGCCCGCGCAGGGAACACAAACCAACCCATGGGAACGAGGCTGAGCAGGGGCAGGGAAACCCCATGTCTGTGCCCTCAGGGCCCCTCTCCCAGGGCTCCATGGCAGGGGAGGGACTCCAACACCTCACCCGTTTTATTTTAATAAAAGGAGAATGAAAACAACTGGATAAACATAACAAGAACAGTTTCAAAACAAAACAAGCCACCCTCCTGAGTCTTTAAATGTCCAATCAGATTCTGTGGAACATCTTAGGGCTGACAGAAGGGAGACAGGACTCTCTGAGCATGCTTTGTGGGGAAACTGAGGCAGGAGAAGGTTTAACTTCTTCCCTCCCCCTTTTCATCCTCCACTCGGCATTGGAAAGGGATTTTTGGGGAAACAGTTGGCAAAAGCATGGTTTTGTGAGGGAAACCATGGATGAAAAAACGGATTGGGAATACACTGGGGGTAATAGGACATAGGGTAAAAGGGAAAGGTGGGATTAGGAAAGGGAGACTGTAGGGGGGACTTACAATAGAGATACTGTCTAACATGACTACGATTTTTTGCATATATACTGCCTTTTACAGGAACACCATCAGGCCCAGTGACCTGCGATGCTTGTAACCCTTTTCTACCTCGTATAATTTTGAATTGCACCACCTCTCCATCTCCCAAGCTTGGGATGTATTTTTCAGGGTTATTCTTTTTAATAGCAGTTCTATGCACGAATATGTCTTGCTGGTTGTCACACCTTGTTATAAAACCATAATTTTGCTTAACATTATACCATTTTACTATCCCTAAGATCTTAGTTACTATGATCTTTTTCCGAGTGGCTGCTGTTTTCTGTCTCGCTGCGTCTTTGCTCTCTCCTTCAGTCGCTCCCGTGTTGGAATTGTCGGGGCTGCTCGTGCCTGCGCGCTCTTCCCGGGGTCGCGTTTGGGGCTGTGCGGGCCGGGCCGGGCCGTGCCGCTCAGTTCTCCATGCGTCGCCTCCTCTGGTCGCAGCTTCGCTGCTGCTGCCGGGCGCTGCACCCACGTCTCGGCCGGGCCCCTGAGCGATGACCCCCCCGCGCCCTGCTCCAGCGCGCGTTTCGGCTGGGCGCGGCTCTGCTCCACCGCCGCCAGCCGCCGCCCGCGCGCCGCCCCTCTCGGTCGGGCGTTCCCGGGGCTCGCTCCACCACGTGCTGTGCGGGGCCGGGCGGGCACCGCCGGGTCCCGCCGCTCCTGCCACGCCTCGCTCCGCCACCGACACTGCGGCTCGCGTGGCTCTGCCCGCACGCGGGAACTGCCTCGCTGCTGCTCGCAGAGCGCTCGGTGCACGTGGCCTGGGCCGCACGGTCCCTGCGCCAGGCTTCCCTTCGCCAAGACACAGCTGACATTGCTCAACAGTCTCGGTAACTAAATAATATTCACGAAAATATTCTTCCATCGGCATATATTTTGACTCAAATATTAACTGTGTCCAAACGGTTTTCCAAAAGCCCTTGGTAAGAATTAAATCCCAAGAAACATAGAAAAAGTTCTTAAACAACCATGCCAGGAAGTGTTTCAGTTCTTTCTGAGCTTGAATCAAGCTAAAATTTACAAATCGTTGTTCAAGAATCGTTTTAAGTTTAAGATAAATGTCCATATGCGGCTCGGAGAGCCAAGAGTCTTCCCACGGTTCCTCCATAGTTCAGATATGGAATAGCAAAGCAAAACCAAGAAGAGGAATCCAAAGTTTCCAGGGTTTACTCACACAAATCAGTCGCTTAGGGATCGGGGATCATTCTGCTCACAATTCTCCACCATTTGTTGCAGTGGGGATCCTGCAACACGCATATATCAAACCAGGAGTCCCGTGGAAAGGAAATATATATGGACAGACAGATTCTTGCTAGATGTTTCAGAGGTGTTTATTTCTCCAGCCGCAAGGCCAGGGCTCAGCGGAGGAACTGTTCCAGTCACGGGACCAAGGGTCCTTCTGCCCGCGCAGGGAACACAAACCAACCCATGGGAACGAGGCTGAGCAGGGGCAGGGAAACCCCGTGTCTGTGCCCTCAGGGCCCCTCTCCCAGGGCTCCATGGCAGGGGAGGGACCCCAACACCTAAACCCAGATAGAAATATATTTTTATAATAATAAAAGTTGTCTAGATTCAGGGCATGATTTTAGAACCCTCTAACTGTAAATTTTTTGGAGTCCTGGGGAAAACAGCTCTTAAGTGCTGCTCTGCTGAGCCAGCACACATGGGGTCAGGGATTGTTCTGAGGAATTCCATCTGCAGTTCCAAATTCTTAGTGAATTTTCTACTCCTTGGTGTAAGAGGGCAAATTTTCAGGTATCTTGAAGCTGTGTTGTGTTTTATTGAAATGGAGACCTTTCACATGTGACCTTAATTGACTGGTTTGTTTAGACAAATGAAAAATCATGTCATATTTGAAGGTATATTAAACTAACTTATTTGTTTCCTCTTCTAGAAAACTGAACTGAGAATTCGTGACTATGCTTAAGGACTTCTAGAAGATGGCCCTGGAAAGCAAAGGAAGTATGAATTCTCATAGAATCTCAGAATTTGGGATGATCTTCCTTATATTACAGTAATATTTTGTACTACCTTTGAGCTAAACGTTTAAGGACTAATATTATTGAAACTTGAATGATTCACAGCTCCTAGGTTACAAATAAATTTAATAATTCCATCCTCAAAACCATATGAACAATAATTATTTTGGAATGTGCTTGTGGATAGGGCTTCAGTAATTACTGGCCTTGCTGATGTCAGTTGATGAAGAGAATAACGTCTTTGTAAAAGAATAAGTCAAAAACATGTAAAGCTGTCACCTTAACATTGAAATAATTTTACAGTCCCAAGATCCCTGCCTGTTCTTCCATAGGGTTACATATTACCAGGTGAAAGCTCTAATAAAGCATAAATTCAATGCATTATAAGCTGTTGGAAAAATACAATATTGCTCTGAGGAATTCAACTTGTTGTTTTTGCTGCTAAATCAGTGTGGGGCAATTTCCATATATATTGGTCTGAAATGAAGTTGAATCCTTCACTTATCCTGTAAAATTGTAAAGGAGATTTGGGAATTTGTATATATCCTGAAAGTTAGAGCCATTAATAACGGGGACTGTCAAATACAAGTTTGGAAACAGCGTGTGGTACAAGGGATCCATGCAAAGAGGCTGCACCTTATCTTTTTAACTTTCATAATTGTATTCTTGTTGACAACAGCTTATTTTAACTGAAATGCATAGTTTAGGCACAAGGTGCTTTAAAATGAGATGAAAACTAGCTCTAAGTCTAGCTCTAAGCCTCTAAAGAGCTCAGTGCACTGTAAGTTTTCTGTTGGCAGTTTACGTTAAAATAAATTAAGATTTAATCTGTTGTGGATTTTCGCCAAGTCACATCATGAAACATATCAATTCTGGTATGTCTCTCTTATCCTTCTACTTCCGATCAAAAAAACCTTTTCAGCTAATTTTGGAGCTGATTTTTTTTCCCCACAGAGTATTTATTAACCCATATACAGATAGAGGAACAACATCGTGAAATTTGCTTGACTAAAGCATACTTTACACTTAATTTTAAAATAAATTATAAGGTGTCTAAATCTCTGGAAAATGCAAATGCACTAAAATTAGATTTGACAGAAAACTTACAGTTTGCTATGAAGAATTGTATCACAACATAATCCATGGTTAAGCTCTGAATCTTCAGAAATTTCACCACTATTGATGTGCTTTCATTTTCCACCTGGACTACATCCTATAAATAATTTTTAAGGAAAGTTTTTTTGGTCCTTCCTGAAAATTTTTTATAGTTTGGAAAACATTTTTCATACAAGCTATACTGTATAAAAATGTAATCACAGAATTTAATGTTGGTTTTACCAGAGAAATTTTAATCTTGTTTTTTAGTTACGTGCAGATTTTTTTAGTTACTTTTCCCCTCTTCTGGTTTTCTTATTGTAAAGCTGAATTAAAAAATAAAATAGTTGTAAGCTCTTTCAAGACTTCTGTAACAAGCAGATGGTTTCATGTGCCAGAGATGAGTTTTGGCATGAGATGTACTGAAAACTCAGGTTTGAACAAAGCTTATCCTGGAAGGGAAGTTCCGCTGGGACCTGAAGCCATTGTGCCTGAGCTTAAAATCCTTAAAGTGATTGATTTCTTATCATAAGGGATAGAAATCACACAGGAAGGATGCTTGAGCTTGAAGGTCACATGAAAACCCCAGCCTCCTGAAGCAGCATGTCTTCTGCCAGGACAAAACACCCTGGAGGTGCCTCCCCAGCTCAGAACGGTGTCACCTGTAGGAGTCCAGCTCTTAGAGAGGGGACAGACATTCCCAAAGGTACCTAATTGTTAATTTCCCCCTGAAATAAATATAGGCTTGTACTATTCTTGTTATTTATTGATGTTTCAATAAATCACTCCCTTAATATTTTGTATTTTATCTTGAACTTAATATTTACTAAATGCTCTACATCAGATGCTGTGACTGTACAGAAGAGCCTGGTGGCTTGTACCATGAAGAATCAGTCTCAACCTGAAAGTTGTAATACAAAACAACATCACTTGAGTAACAATTCACTTGTAACTCAGAACTGGGCCTATCTCAAACTCACCATAATTTGAACAGGTTCCTATTTAGCTGGTATTTCAGCCTAAAGGTAAGGAAAACTGATTTTTATTTTTTTTAATCATTTGCCCAGGTGCAAAGAGACACAGCTTTGATGTGGAGGCAGTAATAGAAGCAGATGGCTGGAGGTCAGACCGGGGTTACATAGTTTCAGCCTGTGCTCTCCTCAGGAGGGCTGGGAGCCAAAGCCCTTCTGCAATAGCGCTGGAAAAGGCCAAACCCAGCCCAAACCTCCACTTGTGAAGCAAACATCAGGCTGGTTTCCTGCAGCACGTCAAACTTCACCTGAAAGGCAGAAGTTTGCTCTGTATCAAACCAGATTAGAGACATTGCACCCCCTCAGAGCTGCTCAGCTGAGAGCATGGAAGCAGCGCCAGGTCTGTGTGTGTGCATGGTGCGGTTGTTCCATCCTCAGGGCTCTGTTTCTTCTGTTCTGGTGCTGTGGCAGCACAGCAAGTGCTGAGGAGATGGAGCCATCTTTTCTTGACTCATTCTAGTTATGCAGAGGAGGAGACTCCCACCCTGCACCAGTTACAGGCCCGCTCAGGACTCTGCTCTGCTGCCATTAAGTACACAAATGTAGCTGGTACTAAAGATTGGAGGCAGAGGCTAGCAAGTTATGAACTAACTGAAGGACATACACTGTATGAGAAAGTAGTAGGTATTTCCTTACTTAAAATCACTGTCTTTGCTGAGGTAGTGGGATGCAGTCAGGGTTTCTTTGTGTAAAAATCCATCTGCCCCACTCCCAGCACGGGCAAAAGTACCACAGCTTAAAGAAAAACAATATGCAGAAGCAGCAGCACAACTACACTATTTTATTTTATATATTTACACAAAAGTAAAGTAAATTTGGAAGAGTGAATTTTGAAGTAAGTCTGAAGTGAACTTTTGGAGAATGGAGTATAGAGGAAAAGAATGTATTTTATTGCCAGAGTAACCATGGGTAAATCTGATCATGCTGAAACTAGAACCTCTGAGCTTGACAACACATGGCAGCACTTCAGCACCTTGGCCCCCAAATATTGCCCCGTGTGTTTAGGGGAGCCCAGCAGCACATGAGGGATGGGAATAACTGTTCAACACTGCTGCTTCTGTATAACAAAGTGCTACACTGATCTCTACAGTAGTTTTTAGATGGACTGTGCTAATGGCCGATAAACTGTCTCCCAAGATAACCTGGTAGCTACAGAATTTATATGTAGGTTTTGCACATAAAGTTTACGCCTTCAGGGAGCACCATGTAACAGCTGGAGTACTTGTCAAGTGGTACTCCACAGCTCCTACGGATCACAAACTTTTGCCAGCCTCCACAATTATTTGTAGACCATTACTAATGAGAAGAAACTTTAAATCTCTTCCAGCTACTATATTACACCTTTTAAACTTTTACCTGTAGTTTCAAGTCAAGCAACAAGTGGGGCAAAACCAGTGGGATTAAGAGTTGACAAGGAGTTCCACGTTGAACAATAAAGCTAGGATTCACCTTTTTACAAAAGATAAACCCCACCAACCAAAACAGCCCACAACAAACAAAACCACATTGGGGAGGCCAGTGGGCCTGCTGGACAAGGAACAAAAGGAGTCCTACAGTGAGATAAGTCCTAGGTTCCTTTCCAGCTTATGGTGGCTCAAAAGCTTCCCCCCAGAATGCTCTGTTCTGTTATGTTAATGTACCCCAGTTCTGCTCCCCTGGTTGGCTCCATTGGCCACCACAACCCTTGTTACCTGATACACCCTCAGAGTTTCTCGATTAGTTCCCTTACCCTGGACCCCCCATTGCTCTGCCCCAGGACTTCTCTGAAACCTTGCACGAGTGCGGATGCATTAAATCTCTCCTGTAGAACCCTATGCGAAAACTCTTCCTGCTCATTCATCGTCAGACTGTTTTAGCTGGCTGTCTGTTGTGTGTGTGTGCAAGTGTGCTGGCTGCACCAAGAGGCTTCCTTGGAGGCACTTTTGGGAAGGTCATGGCATGTTACCATCTAATAGAACCGCAACAATTGGCGCCCAAACAGGGACTTCTTCAGAACACCCCTAAAAGTGTCTCTAGCAGCCTGCGCTGCTGGAAGTTCATGTTTGGCACAGCTGCTTCACCGAAGAGGAAGATTACAGGGTCAGTCAGAAGTGGCGAAACAGCTTGCCCAGAAGGTGTGGGGATGCTGCCAGGGCCCCCAGGCGCACCTTGGCATGGGCCACCAGGACACAGCCACTGTGCATTCCTCCACAGGACCCCACCGCCTCCAGCAGGCTGTCCAGCGAGTGCTCCTTCAGCCGTTTCAGCAGCAAGTAAGTGATGGCCTTCAGCTCCTGCTACAGAAGCAGCAGCAGTGCCCACGCCTCCTGTCCCCCGCAACTCCGGGAAGCTGCTGTTGACCACACTGTACAGGCAGTGGCAGCGCTTTCTTGTTCCCCCGGGCCCTCCAGCAGCAGCTGGGGGAGGACGGCAGCGGGAGGAGGCTGTGTTGCCCAGCTGCCGCTCCAAGAAGAGGCAGCAGGTCACAGTCCAGCTGGGGGCGCGGAGCCGGCCCCACGCCACTCCACCAGGAGGTCCCCGTGTGGTGCCGCCTCAGCTGCTGCTCCTCCATCTCCCGCCGCAGCAAACTGCACGCGACCGCAGAGAGGGCCCCTGAGAGTTTTCTTTGACCCCAGAGTTTCGTGAGAGAGATATTAAGTCACTTTTCTCTCTTTTCCTTTTATTATTTTTCTCTCTGCTGTTAAGAAGATGGGAGATGGGAGCTAAACTGAGCCACGCCCAGCAGGACATTTATATCCAAATCAACTCAGTTCTTTTGTTCAGGGAAATTGCTGTTTTTCAAGGGGGGAGCTGAAGCATTTCGTTCACTGGCTGTGTAAACATTTTCCTTACATTTCACGGGACTCACTCCTTTCTAAAGACTTTTGGGATCAAGTTAGGACAAAGTTGGGCGTTCTACAAGCGAGAGGGGACTTAGTGGTGGGAAAGTTTTATCCTTTATTTGCAATGATTGTTAAATGCGTTAAAGGCATTGAGGAGTGTTCAGGAAATGTTATCCCCAGTTTAAAAACCCCCTCACCATGTTTCTCTCCCCCTGTTCCCAATCCCCTTTCCCTGCCTTGGAGGGGATCGAGGGATGGATCTCGCCCAAGGGCGCAGGGCTGCTGCCATCTTCCTGGCACTTCCCCTTCCCAGGACGGCACCAGTCCTGCTGTCCCGGCTCTTCTCCAAATCTCCCACCTATACCCACTTTCCAAGCTATGTTCCAACATGGCGCCAGCCATGTGGTGCAGGCTATTTCGCAATCTTGTAACCTCCCCCCCCGCCTTCTCCTGTACATGTCATCACGCACGACATGTCCCCCAACCCCACTGCCACCCCTGGCCGGCCCCTCCCCACCAGCTCCCGAACTCCTGAACCTGAAAGTGGGAGCAGCACCAGCCCAGTGGGAGAGGCCCCAGCCCCCACCGGGCCACGGTGGCGGAGCCGCACAGCCCGCTGTGTTGCACACTGGGATAACCCCTCCTCCTTCTCCTGAGAGGGAGACAGCAACCTCTCAGATGCTGAAGATTATTGGGCAAAAATAAAGAAAAAAGTGGCAAGGGGGGGGGATTGGGAATTGGCAAACAGGACTGAGGTTAAAGCAGCTCCAGTTCACTATGATAGAGGGAGGAGGAACCCGAGGTGGGAGGCAATCCCTTATGAACAGTTGAAAGAGTTATGCAAGGCCACGAAAGATTATGGGCGGGGGTTGCCCTACTTTGAAAACTTGCTCCAAGTCACTCTCTCCGTCTCACCCTAGCGCCCCAAGATATTAAAAACATTATGTCACATCTCCTCTCTCCCACGGAATATATGCTGTGGGAAAGGACATGGAAAAGACAATTAAGACAGCTTCTACAGACTTATCAAAGAGACCGTACTAGGGCTCATTTGACAGCCAAGCATCTGAGCGGAGAAAGTGACTTTGAGCGCCCCCAGACCAGGCCCAAATCATCCCCAAGGATGTCCTAGGAGACATAAAAAGAGTAGTAGAGGCAGCGCTTCTCCAGGTCCCAGATGATGCCACTTCCACCCTGAACTTTTCAGATGTTAGGTAAGGCACAGAAGAGACTTTTACTAAATTTATTGATCGTCTAAACAGTTCTATTGAGAGGCAAGTCGAGAATGCAGAAGCTCGCAAAGAGATTTTGCATAGTTTGGCAATCACCAACTCAAATTCAGAGTGTAAGAAAATTTTAAGGGCCCTCCCTTTTGACTTTAAGCCTACAATAGACCAAATGATCAAAGCCTGTGCCAAACTGACATCCACTGAACACATAATAGCAACAGTGGTCTCAAGAGGGGTGGCTGAAGCCTTAGTGGCATCATCAAGGGATAAGCAGAGGTGTTTTAACTGTAGAAAGCCTGGACATTTTATAAAAGACTGCCTAAAACACCGTGTAGCCAAAGACTCCCACCGACCGGGAGGGTGCCCACACCACCAGCAGCAGCAGCATTTGAGAAACAGGTATTTTGCAATCTCACGACCTCCCTCCGCCCTCTCCTGTACACGTCATCACGCACAATGCATCCCCCATCGCCGCTGCCGCCCCTGGCCAGCCCCTCCCCACCGGCTCCCTCACTCCCAAACCCAAAAGTGGGAGCGGCGCCAGCCCGGTGGGAGAGGCCAGTGCCCAGCCCCAGTGTAGGCAGAGCACGGGATGGCCTTAGCTACACCTTTTCAGGAGCAGTGTTTCCCTCGCTCCACACAAGAGAGGAGGCCATAGATACCATCTGACACTTCCTCCTGGTGTTTGCCACCCTGGGCATCCCTGCAAGCCCAAGGTAGCTTCCAGGAAAGAACATCAAGCCTTACACCGGCCCAGCAAACACTACCCCCATGGACACAACCCCACCAGAAACCAACAACAACCTAAAGACCAAAGAAATGCAGCCCAGAGACAGTGCAGATCTCCATTACAGACACCGACCTGCCATCCCGTCACCAGAACTTTAACCACGACATCGACCAGGTGTCGACTATTATGGTGCCTCCTTAAGTCTTTCCCAAATTGCCTTCATTATTGTAATCCCTACCCCCTTCATCCTCCTGTTGCTTTCCCACCAGCTAATACTCCCTACCTCCACCCCTCTGCTTTGCCCTTCCCGCACCCACGCTCCCCAATACCCCTATTGGGATGCTTTCTGTTGCATTGCATTCCCCTTTTATTTACTCCTTGTTACCCCTTCCTCAGCCACGTAACCCCATACCTCTGTCACCTTACTACCACCCCCTTTTTCCCAGGCTTTTAATTAATAAAGAAAGGGAAATGCAAAGAGGGAGAGAAAGGAAGGCCCCCCTCCTGAAACTTTGCAAATTTTTTTTTAACAATCTTGTTTGAAAACCCCTACAGAAGCAGCTACCCAAGCCCTTACCCGCACCCAACACCATGATGCCTAGCACCTGCCTCACCACTTTCTTCTGGATGCTCTTGGCAACATTGGCCATGGATGCTTGATTGGTAGTGAAGCCCAAAGAGAACATACAGCGAAAGCGTCCATGCCAGCATCCAAAACATGAAATACTTAATCATAGACTTGAAGAAAGAAAAACCACCTCAGTGGTTTGAGGGCTTGCTGGGAGACTGGGGACTCACGAGGTGCTTAGCTTCCCTGTTGAAAGTTGTGTTATGGATTGTTTTAATAATTTTAGTTGTTTGTGTGTGTTCAGTTGCTTAAAACTTTTGCTGTTGAGATCCCTAGGAAAAGCCCTTTCAATTAATATAGAAGGGGTGTAGTGAAGGCCGGTGGGTCTGCTAGACAAGGAACAAAAGGAGTCCTACGGTGAGATAAGTCCTAGGTTCCTTTCCAGCTTATGGTGGCTCAAAAGCTTCCCCCCAGAATGCTCTGTTCTGTTATGTTAATGTACCCCAGTTCTGCTCCCCTGGTTGGCTCCATTGGCCACCACAACCCTTGTTACCTGATACACCCTCAGAGTTTCTCGATTAGTTCCCTTACCCTGGACCCCCCATTGCTCTGCCCCAGGACTTCTCTGAAACCTTGCACAAGTGCGGATGCATTAAATCTCTCCTGTAGAACCCTATGCGAAAACTCTTCCTGCTCATTCATCGTCAGACTGTTTTAGCTGGCTGTCTGTTGTGTGTGTGTGCAAGTGTGCTGGCTGCACCAAGAGGCTTCCTTGGAGGCACTTTTGGGAAGGTCATGGCATGTTACCATCTAATAGAACCGCAACACCACATCACAAATCTCAACAATCAACATCTGACATTCAACTCCATGTTTGCTATAACCAGGATAAATACAAGATAATGAAGAGAACAGGGTATTGCAATATCTTCAGGGCTAATTGGGAAAAATTTAAATTTTGGACAGCAGTGTAGTGATAACTTTACAATAAACATTCATATTTGTCAATTGGCTTATTTACTGTTCTACATAGTCTATGTTTTTGTACTGCATTAATCAACTGGCAGATACCTCACAATCTTAGAATAAAGTTTTTATAGAAGCTTACTTGACCCTTGTAGATGATTAAGAACTATTTCAAGAGGTTAGAAAAGATTTTATCAGTGCAAAAAGTTTCTTCCACCTTGATGGGAATGTGTAATACTGCCAAATGGCAACAGGTGTAACCATTTGTAAAGCACTGAAGACAAAGCTGTTGTGGTGTTCAGTTTATATTATTTCTTCAACATGTAATCATAGATAATTCTTCTAAGACTTGCTTTCTTAAACCACACTACTAGAAATGGAAGAATAAATTGCATAAAATACCAGTGATTAAGGTACCCTCCTGCCCCGGTTTATACATTCTAACTGTACACAGGAAAACCACTAAAGAACTTCTTATCACTTTCAGAGAATGTTGTCTATGAATACTGCTTCAGTAGTGCATTAATTTGTTTGCACCTTTTCCATCATGTAACAATTTCAGTGAGACTGAACAATTTAAAAGTTTTCTGAAACTGCAGTCCTTAGCACAAGGAGTGAGATTCACTGTATGTTTTGCAACTTGCCAAGATTCTGTTTCACAAATTTGAGCTATCACACAAGAGCTGGGATTGGTCGTTCTGAGCTATTAAGAATCAGCTCTCTTTAGATCTTTCTAGGAAACTTCCTTTTTCTTCACCATTCCCCCATTCCTTTCCCAACAACCTGAGGGGACAGCAGGAAGCCTAACAGACAATGGTTGCTCAGAATTCCATCAATAAATCCTGTCTTCCAGGAAGCAGGGTAATGAAGGGACAACTCACTAGCACTACAAAAAGGGTCAGTTCACGAAACCAAAAGCCACTTGGCAAAAATCAGTGCCAAAATGCTTGGCTTCTGGCACATGGCCCTTGGCTGGCAACAACAGCTAGCACAAATGATCTTTATCTAACATGTATAAACCTGAAAAATTAAAATCTTCTTTAAGTTAGAGGTATCTATGCAAGAAAAATACTGAAGATTATTTAAACAGGATTATGTACAAATAAACTTCTAGAACCTAGCAGACAGAAGTTTTGTATTGCATTTAAAGATAAATTTAAATATACTTCCCCCTAATTCAGGTTTATAATACAGAATATACACTTCTATCTTATGTTCTAGTCAAAACCCAGTCTCTGGCTGTGAGTTTACAGAACAGTCTGTTAGTCTGCAATACATTATGGTCTTCAATATTTGGCAGCTTCAGTATGAATACTACTTGTCAGAAAACAGAAAAATCACCTGTCACTTGTCATCTGACACAAGTGAGCACATACACACTGGGCATTTTCTATATAAAACCAGTTACTACTAAAATGTATGTTCAGTCCAGTTTCCTACAGCCCAGGTGGCTACAATGCAACAATTTGAGCAGAGCAGTTGTTTAACAGACTTGCCCCAAGTATCCATTCCCTGCCCCATTTCTCCAGGGAAGGATAATAACCAGAGGAACTACTGCCAGTCTCATGTGCCACTTCTAGCTGTGTTAACTTGGAATACTTTTGTATCTTCTTGTCCCTTCCGGGGAATAAGATAAACAGAAGACAAGACATTTCAATGCTGCATTAAGATTTCAATTTTCCATCTTGAATAGAAATGACTAGTTTTGCACAGTGGCTATATATTCACACTGATCAGAAAGGACTGCTCCCAACCCAGCCTGTCACCACACTGAACTTACCAATAGGTAAGTTATTAATTAGATACAATTAGAATTCATTTATATCCTTTCCATATTACGTTTAGCTGGGAAATAATGCCACACTTCCTAACTGGAATAACTGATTGCTATTAAAAAGCCCCATTATTGCCAAGCGTTATTAGCTCCAAGAAACACAATGCTCTGGCCTCTTAGTAAGGTGCAGTGAGATAAAAAGTAGGATGAAGGCACTTGATACCAGTTTCATACAGTAGTTTCACTTTAGAATAAAGGAAGCTATAATAAAAATAGACTGGTAACTTGAAACACACTAAATTTGGCCAGGAAACTTAGCTAAGACCAAACTAGGGTTACAAGACAACCTGTAAGTGTGCAAAACCACAGAGAATGTTCACTTATCTTGATGCTACAAGCTAAATCCAGACACAGTCAGGTGCTGAGCATTGTTTCTAGCATCAAAGTAAGAGGTGTCAGTCTCATCATCCGGTTGAGGTATAAATGGCATAGTTTGATTCTGGAGATTATCCCAGTCCACCCCGTGAAAGAGGGGGTGATGCTTCAGCTCTGAAACAGAAGTTCACATAAGCATTATAAACTTATTTATGTCCAAGCCCCATAGTGACTTTGTTCCCTCATCTATAACTGTCAGTAGATTTGCTCTATATTCCTTTTTTAGAAGTTCATAGAAGTGTAAATTGCAACTGGGCTTTGATTATCCCCAACTTTAGTAGGATCAAACTGTTGGCATGACAAGTAACTGCCAGCCCCATCCAGGGAACCTGTTCCACACAGTGCACAGAGCCAAAGGTGGCTTTAAAGCTGCTCTTACCCAGAAAGATTGAACTTAGAGAAGCACAGCAGCACAACATAACTGGGATTTCCCAGTGCAAAAGGCTTCATGCTGTAGCAATAAAAGGGAGAGCACACATCTTGGAGAGGGGAGAGAAGATGACAGTGATGGAAACTTAGATATGAGAAAAACTGAATGGTTGTCCTAAAAACTACTCATCCAGCTTCCTTTCAGTGGACTATAAATTGGACAAAGAGGCCAGATATAGTTTAAGTCTTGACAAAGAATGACTGTCGAAGAAGGTCAGAGTGGAAGAAACAATTGTGTCATCTATTTTAAATTTCTGTCCTTGACAGGCAATTAGATTTCACTCTAAAATCCAGAAATAAAGACAATAACTTGTGTTTAACTAAAACATTTTCAAATTGCTTTTTGGGAAATACTAACGCCACAGGATTTTCTGTTGACATAATCTTAATTCATAATCCTGTGCCTTCACTAATTTGATTTGGTTCGATTTCAGCTTCTAGTATTTAGTCTCTTTATGTGTAAGCATTTCCATAGTAATTTCCTTCTGTAGTGACTTCTTTCTCTATTTCCAAAATATCTCACTCTAAATTTCTTTCATGTTATCAACTTTTTTAAAATAAAACATAGCCACTGTTAACAATAGCAAATGTTTAAGCCCTTCTACAAGGGAAAAAAAAAGCAAACTTTGTATAGTAAGTATTGTCCAACTTCGTATTCTTCTATGCATTCAGCAAAGACAGGCTGATTCCTAAGAAAAAACACTCTCTCTGAATTAACTTTTTGTTGTAGGAGGCTTCTCTCCCAAACTATCATCTTTTAATCAAAGTTCCCAATGTCATTTAGGTTAAAAATTCTAAATACCAATTAGATAAGAGAAAACTTTGGTACATCAGATGTCAAACACTAAAAATGCATAGCAGAACAGCAGTAAAGCAAAACAGAAGTTCAATCTAAAAAAAACCCCCAAAAAATCAACAAAACAACCCACCCCCAGAATTACCTTGTTCAAAAAGGAAAAGTCCCCCAAGAAATACAGAAAATACCACAACTTGTTAAGTTCTGTGGTACTATACATGGAACCTAGTTAGGCACTGAAGTTTATTAGTCTAAGTTTCAGGAGGAGATCACCACTTTGAAATTTGCAATTAGTTGCAAAGAACAATTTTAATACTTACCCTTCAGTCCAGCTCTCTTAGTAGTGTCAATTGTTAGAAGAATATCTATTGCATTTTGGGCATTATCAGACAGCTTTTCTTCACCCTCAGGCCAGGGAATATCTACAGACAAAGATACAAATGAATTGCTAACTCAAACCATAAAATATTGGAAATGCACATTTACCATGATTAATGAAACAGATTACCTCTTTTCAAAATATTTTGGAAGACCTGTGTTGGGGTTTCATCATTAAAAGGTGGAATTCCAGTTAGAAACTCAAACAGACAAACTCCAAGGGCCCACCAGTCCACAGCAGAACCTGGTAAAATAAATCCACATCATTACACTTACACAAATGATACTTGCAAAGACTTGAAGACTAGCAGAAACTGAGGACTGTTTAAATTCTGCAAGTTTCTTTAAAATTATGAAGAGACAAAACAAGTTGTATTTAATATTCATGCAGATTAGAAATATTAAAAGGCTTTTTAAAGCCACTCTGCTCCTTAATTCAATATAGATAACACTGGGTTTTACTGATAAAACCAAAGGGCTCTTAGTAACAGTCTAATTATCAACTCCCATCACAGAGAAATCAGAGATTGTTCAAGAATCTCTTCAAGAGATTGTTTTGTGATAAGAAACAGATGCCTCGTGACTGCTCTAGAGTCTGGATGAACACTCCATGTTGCCGCCTGTGCCTTTCTCTCGGTTCTTTAAAAAGTCTCCCAAACTTCAAACTATTGAATCTAATTTTCATTTGTCTAAATTATTGTGAACATCATGAAGACAGCTTGCAGAAACGAGCCAGCACACATGAACCTGGCATTACCTTCCATTACACTGAATTGACTGGGGCAATGTGTAGTTACTAGCTATCTCTGCTCTGTAATTACATGGTTCTGGTTTTCTACTTTCCAGGGGTTTGTCCCTTTTGCCAATCTCTTAATTATCTACATCAAAACAAGCAGCCAAAGCAATCCCAGACACCGCTGCATGCATTCTAAGCTTTCTGCATCTTCAAGCCATGCCCACTCCACTGTAAAAAGAATAGATGCCACAATTGCTGTTTAAAAAAAAAAAAACTGAACTAAATCTAATTGTTCTTGGCTTTTCTGGCATATAAAAAAACCTAAGACAGCTCCAAGAAAATGAATGTTTTGAGCCATTTCACAAAGACTACTGTTTAGTAATGTTTAGAAATGCTGAAAACCAAAGTGTTTTACCAGTAATCTAATAAATACACTTTTAGCAACTTTTAGCAGCAGTAAGAGTGCCCCACCAAGCTAAGCACATCAAAGCATTGAGTTCACATCGTTAGAGTACTTGAATGTTTAGTAAAATACTCCCAGCTCCAGTCAAAGTCTAATAAGATCACAACTCTGAACAATGTAATAACCAGGTTTCAGCAGCAATTTTTCCCACACAAAGTCTAACTAAAATTAGATTAACTCCTACCATATCCCTGCTAAACAGGACACAAGGACAGCATGAAGCTGTGCCAGGGGATGTTTAGGTGGGATATTAGGAAAAGCTTTTTCACCCAGACAGTGGTTGGGCACTGGAACAGCTCCCCAGGGAAGTGGTCACAGCACCAAGCCTGACAAGGGTTCAAGAAGCATTTGGATAATGCTCTCAGGCACAGGTGTGACTTTTGGGGCTGCCCTGTACAGGGCAGGAGTTGGACTCGATCCTTGTGGGTCCCTTCCAACTTGGGATACTCTGAGATTCTGCGATTTGAAAGAAGCAATAACACCAAGCCTTGAGCACCTGAGCCTTCCTCGCCCAGAGACAAAGTAAATCAGACTGACTGCAATAAAGTGAAAGGCAGCAATGAGAAAAACAGTCTCTGGCTTTACCTCCTGTTACACAATTTCAGAATGCTGACTTTCTTTCTGAAGTACCCGCTTACATGTGTGATTCCTGATAGCTTAGTCACACTAATACTGATGTTTCCTGACTCTTGTGAGCATCACACATTTTTATGTGGAGGAATACTGGACATGTCTTTCTATATAGAAACATTGTTCACCCAAACAATGTTCTCAGAAATTGTAATCCAGTTATACTTTGACTGTTCAGTTACACTGAACACTTCAGTTCTGCACAGAATATAGAAAACTCACCAGAGATGAGACTCCCTGCATATGAAAAGACAATGAAGTAAAAATATTACAATTATTGCCAAAAAACCCATAACAAATACGAACATTGAATATCAAGTACGATATGAAGGCATAGGAATGAAGATATTTTTCTAAGGTGGTATTCCACAATAAAGAAAGATGGTAATGTTAAATCTAAGTCAGAAACAAAAATAAAATAGTTTTGTAACAATTAATTTAGGATTAAAAGTACATTTACAAGCATCTCAGCATGTGAAATATTTAGTGAGGGAAAATTTGGAGTTCCAAAAACCCTTTGGCTTTGCTGAAAGTAATGGGAAATTTGTAATTTCCTGACATAAACCCCAGACTCTGCAAGTTTTCACTGAAGTCCCGAAAACCCAGTAACCACAGAGAAATCACATTGTGACCAAGTTTCACATTGTCTAAGTAGCACTGACTACATTTCCAAAATATTATCCAGTTTCAACATCTGCCAGATAACCAGGAATCCTAAATGGAAGTGCAAAACAACAACTACATATGTTTAGTATTTTCAGAGTTTTTACACTCTGAAATTTTAAATTGCTAAATCTCTTCATGGAGTTTCAGTTAATTTATATTAGCAGAATTTTATTGTTCCACAGGATACCTCTCAATTAAGGTCTCTCTCTCATATAATTTTCCCAAGACTTGTAGCTCTACAAAATAGTAGCATACTTTTGACAGGGAAATAAAATGCAATTATACCTCAACAACTGTATAGGAGATAGATACGCTGCATTTAATTTTTGTTAATGCTTCTTGCAAGTTAGCAGAAAACCATTTCAGACTTTTTGTTAATCTCAGTGGATCTCAGAATTTGAGACAAAGAAATTTATGCCCTTCAAAGTTGTGCTATTTTAGTACAGTATTTTGAAAACAAACAAACAAACCAATCTCCAAAAATTTGATAGCTACTGCTGCACCCTTATATAGAAGATCCTGTCAGATGTCTGAAGTGTTTCATGAGGTCACTCAACTCAACTGATTTTAAGGCAACTTCATTAAATTGTCTAGCTTCACATAACACTTTAATATCAATAAACACAGAAGACATTCTAAAAATAACTGGAGGCATAATCCTGTCACTCCAAAATTTCACTAAGTTCCTCCTTTCCCATCCCAAAGAATCTTTAAGGACACTCAGGATGACCAAGTTGTTACTCCTAAGCCACATACAGGTCTCAGGCTGCCAAAGCAGCTTCCAATGCTGACTGGCAGCAAGCAAGACTGATGGACTACCAAGACCTCTAGTTATAAGAAAGCAGTAAATGAATGGAAGGAGCAGCTGAAGCAAACACAGCCATTCATGATGGCAAAAGCTTCGCACTAGCTATTTTTGAAGAATTCCCAATCTTACTGTTTGAAGGGTTTACAGTTCTAGTGACATTTAGAAATGTAAAGATGTCACCTTTCAAGTACTTACAAATGGCTGGTTTGTCTTACCATGAGGCTGTGTCAAAAGCAGCTCAGGAGCCAGGTAGTCTGGGGTCCCCAGGATGCGTTCACCTTCTACAGGGGCAGCTCCTCTTCTAACACTCTTTGGAGTCCTGTATGGTGTGCCAGCATCCCCCCGAAGAGGGGTCTTAAAAGATGGGACAAAGATTTCAGATGTCAAACAAAACCAGCTCAGAAACTCCCATCTCCAGGTTTAGTCATGGATGTAATAATTGATACTTAAGTTCAAGTCAAGAACAAGCTACAAAACATTCCCTGCAAAGTATGTGTGAAATGTGCTTCCATTGCTTTATCTCAACAGTCTTGAAGCATAAAGATGCCTACTGTTTGAGAAACTTTTCCCTAAGTTCTTCCTCCAGTGTCACATCCACAGCAGCTATCACTGTTTACATCAATCTTTGTAATAGGCTTTTAACTGGCATCTGAGAGTATACATTACACCATCACTTTTACCAGCATAAAAAAAGAGAAAGTAGCAGGTACAGTGGCAGTTAGGAGCAGCTGAACAGCATTTACAGACTGTCCTGGGAAGGGTGCAGGATGAAAAACGATAAAAAATAATCAAAGACTTCCCATTACATTACACAACCTATAATGCTCACAGTAAACACTACACTGCACTAGAAGCAGAATGAGACAAAACAGCACAGGCTTTGTTCACTGTAACTACAAAGATGTCTCAGGGATGGACAGTCAATGCCTGTTGAGCCAAAGGCAAACAGTGAACACAAAGCTACTGCTAAACTCTTACAGAAATTATCATTTTGGCCACACAAGTGCAGTAAATGAACCCTGTCTGCAAAGGTAATTTTGAGACTACCTCAAACTACTCAAGTTTTCCCTAAATTTACAACTGAAATAATTTCAGGTCCCTAATGTCCAATGCACGCACAAAGTTTCTACCTGTCTCCTTACCTACCTGATAGACCTGATATGGTCTTCCTTTCTGTAATGGAGTGATAGCTGTTGGGTAAGAGCCACTGCAAGCAGGTGAAAGATCCATTATATCTAAGGAAGCCATGCTACATGGATCAGATACATTAGATATATTGATTGGACTATTATAACTCCGAAAAACAACAGCATTTTTTTTTAAGAGACTCAGTGCTTCCATCATCTTTTCTGAAGGAGAAGATACTGTGTCAAGGTAAGTTTCTTCCATGTGTTTCTGGTTATTATCCTTTATCTGATGTAATGGCTTGCAGTCCTGGACTGTATGTGCCCCCTCTCCGATCTGTGAGGCATCTCGGGACTCTGATGATGTTATTAGCACAGCTTCAGGTTTTGGTTCCTCAAAGGAGAGGTCTTTAACACTTTTGTCCAAATCTAAAAGCTGCTTTTCTAGATGGCTTTCTGTAACAGACACTTCAGGAAGTAAGTCAGAATCTGCACTGAAGACTCCCAAAGGTTTTTCATCGTCAGTGCCTAAAAAACTTGAGTTCATGTACTCCTTTTCATCATCCTTTCCACAGTCTGCATCCAGATCACACAGAAGATTTTTGGCTACAGTTGGAGTAAGCAATCTTTCTACTGTTTCCTGGTTATTAATAAAACTCTTAACTTCTTTCTTGCTTTTGCAGGTGTCACACAGGCATCCATCATTACAAAGCATTAAGGACTGAATTTCGGTTGTCAAACCTGTCCCTTTGTTTGCTGGAAATTCAGAGATCTGACAGCCACGTTTATATTCTGCATTGCTTTTTTTAACATAGTTAAGTTCCTGACAAGGACTAGTGTCAACTGATTCAAAGCTTCTTTTTACACCTGGCTTTTCAAACATTTCTTCCTCTTTGACAGGCTCATTTTGCCTTGAAGGGGACTGTTGTAGACTGGAAGTCTCTGCTGTTTCATTAGTCATGTCTCTTTTATTTACAAAGACTTTTTCTTTCCAAATCTTATTTTCAGAAATACACTTTCTCACTATGCCTTTCACACCCAGAGTGCTCACGGGAGTATCTGCTATATTCAAATGTTCACTTCCCAGCTTCTGCCTACTGCCAGAATCATTGCTGCAAATGGGAGAAATGGCAGACTCAAGTTCTTTTTTCTTTAAAACTTCAATACCTTTGCTATTTGGCAACATAACATTTGAAAGGAGAGCTGACCCACTGTTACTGGTTTTGCATGTTGTAGAACAAGGTTGATCTTCACTTTGCTGCAAAGGAGCACATTAAGTTTTGAGTATCAAGAAAAATACAATTACAGCACTATAGCAATGTTTAATACGTGTGAAATACTTTATTACAACCTCCATAATGAAACGCAGATTTGCAAGCATTACTCATTCTTTCTAACTACTACCAGTGAAAAACCATAGTTCAAAATACGAAAGTCAAAACCAAATAAGGGTAACTTGATAATTGGGCTTCTTTTAAGAACATAAAATAAGCTTCCTAGAATAAAACAGAAAATACTGTATTTTTAAATGCCTAAGGATGAAACAATCGAGCAATTGAAGCTTTATTAGTGATTTTACGTTAAGAAGTTAAGCTACGAAGTTTTCCATTTCCAAGAAAGTCCAAAGGAAAGAATCCCATCATACTACCCTGTGGTATATTACACGTCAGAGATGACAAAAGGAAAATCTGATATTACTAATGTTTTGATAGTACAATACCAAAACCAAGGCCTAAGAAACAGATAGATACAGAATAATAAATTGTTTTAAATATAAGTTGGTTTGTATGCTCTAAATAGGAATCATGGCAAGGAACTACATAGCACAGCAGCATTTTCTTTTAGGTCTGTGTTTGTGCAGAATTTCAATAACAGTTTAAAATAGGATAAAATATTTTAGGATAAAATATTATCAGCTGTAATTATTGGTGTTAGATTAGTTGATACAAAACCCTTCAGTAATAAAATCATTAAACTCTTTCAGGTTTAAGAGCTAGTAGAAGTTTGAACTGTATTTTATTATTTTCCCAAGTTCTGTGTTTTGAAGAAATTCTTTTGTCTGCAATGCTGAGCAAATAAAGCTATAGGGATAAGAGCTTCCAACTAGCCACTGCTCCCAGCAATGCCCACCTTGTGCAGGATAGGGCTAAACCAGTGATGGTGAGTGAAGCCTTCTCTTTCACTCCTTTGTTGCAGGCTCAATAGCATTTGCTTTTCCTGTTATATTGCAGAGGACTAATATTTGTTCGAAGAAAAAGGTTATATCAGTTTGATCCAAAACCCTCCTCAACAGGAATCATAACCCCTGTTTCTTCTACTCTAGGAAAGTTTCTCAACACTTGAAATAACTGAGGCAAGTAAGTAGAAGACGTTTGCAACACTGCATACACAAGTACAAACTAATTTTAATTGAGAGTGGGAAGATGAAACAGTCCTGACCTCTACGTCTTTCTCCCACTTAGGGCTGCTGCAGTTTTCTGATTCCACACTGGACAGGTATGTGTGAGACTGACTACTGGCACTGGAGGTACCAAACCTTTTTCTTGACTGAAGCAGAGTAGGAGTTAAACTTCTCACTGGCATCACAGGTGTCAATTGAGGATTATCCAGATCTTAAGAGAAAAAAAAAATTCAAATGTTGATACAAACAGACAACAAATACTGACTGACTTCACACTATGTTAAGCTTTCACATCAAAGGAAGCTATGGAACGCTATGTGTGACAACAATTTCTCTTGTCATCTTTCCTGCAGTCAATTCACGCATTTTTGGAATTAGGGACTTGCCAAGAATGTAGAAGCAGTACAAACATTAGCAGCATAGCTGCCTTCTTTCTCATTTCAGGTTAGAAATGAGAAAGCAGCAAGATAAGACAATTTAAATGAAACCATACTACATTAAACAATTTTCAGTGAAAATATGCCAAGAACTGACACTATTCCTGCAAAATGTTAAACGATAATTTTGAATTCAGGGGTCATAATTTGAAAAAATCCAACCAAACAAAACCACTTCAGAAGATGACATAAGTAGAGTCAGTGAACACATGTCAGATGTAAGGCACTGGAGGAATGGTGGACAGCAAGACACCAACGAAATCACACTTTTTATGAAGTGGGTCCAAACTACTCACATAAAATTAAAAGACCACAACCTTACAGCCAGAGTATTCCTCAGCACAAGGCCTGGTATACTCACGTGTTTTGAACAATTTAGTTGAAAGAGGGGTATTTTGCTTTTGGGCCATAGGTACAGGAGAAACCACTCCATGCAGACTGTCAGATGATTGACTTGAATTGTGCCCTGGCACTTTCATTCCAACAGGAGGAGTATACTAACAAGCAGAAAGAAGCACAGTTAAAAGTTAATGGAGTCTGAACAAATTCTCAATCTAGGAGTGAGAGTGTAACTTCACCCATTCTTTATTATATTTGCATTGGAGCTTGGCCATGCCCATTTACAAGTCAGCAATTCAAAATACAGTCCAAGGTAATCGCTTCAGAACTTCAAAGTACTCTAAACATATCGTAAGTCATTTCAGCAGCTGCCAAAAGAGATGCAAGAATTATTGAATTTAATTTAATTAAATTAATTATTGAATTAATTGAAATCCATATTGAATTTAAGATAGTAAATAAACTAAAAGGATGAAGTACTTCAAAGACAGTGAAAATTACTTACAAAGCCCAGAGAACTGATAAGAGACAACAATTGTCCTGGAGTACGTGAGTAGTCTTGTTTTGGCTTTGCCATTGATGGGGTAGTAAGGATATCTATCATATTTATCTCTACAGAGAAAAAAACCAAAATCAAATAGGTCAGGTTTTCATTTTGATATTAAACAAAGGCAAAGTTACAGACATTTACTTCAGTTTCACGAAGAGGAAGAAAAAATTTAGTCACATACTCAATTGAAGACTTACCTGTACATTCTTACTCAACCCAAGCTGTTTTTTCCTATACATCCATAAATTTATACATACAGAAGTTGTAGAAGTCCAATTTCTTTTCCAACATACTGTGCTAAAAGCATTACATTTTCTAATTTGATATCAGCTGAGGGAAAGGTGTGCATCCACAAAAGGCCAAAGCCACCAGCTACAACTGTCCCCAGCTGAGTTTGGGGTGGGGGGAGAGCACAGCTCACAGAAGCTAGGTTTACACAGACTCCCCCCAACCGAGGGGGGAGGAGGAGGTTTTGGGTGCCTGGTGCAACCTCTGGTGAGAGGCAATAAACACCCATCCTCCGATTACACAAACCGGCCCAGCTGTGGAACCCCCAACCCCACAGGGCACATCCACAGGACATTTATGTGAGAGGCTTGGCCCCACAGGACTGCACGTGGTGCAACAGACCCAGAGTCTGCTGTGAGCAGATATACCCATCGGACTCTGTCTTTTGGGGGGAACCTTCACCACCACAAGACCAGCTGGAGACATTGTTGGGATCCACAGAGTGGCGATATTTTCCTTATTCTGTCCCTGTCACTCTTTCTGTCCCCTCCACCTATTTTCTACTTCTTTCTTCCTTTCTCTCTCATATTTAACATCAAATAAAACCTTTACTATATCACTTGCATATGGTCTCATTTGCACCTTAATTCAGGCAGAGGCATTTCTAAGAACCTTAAAACTGGATCATAACACTCTCCAAAAGACATCTCAAAAAAGCTACGGAAGATTTTTTCATAGGTGAAAATTCAACCTTGGTTACCTTTTTTTGCTCACTAGCAGTAAGTAGCTTTAAAGCTTCCATATAATGTTCAACTAGACACAATAACCTGTCCCATTAGAACATCAGTTAAAGCAGTATATCAAAAAAATACAGAATACTTAGGATTTTCCTTTATATTCTTAAAACCATGAATCAAACTCCACAGACAACTCTGAATTTCTACATTCCTTTAACTACATAAAAAGGATGCACCCTCCAGCAGCTGTCTCAAAAAACGTAAACTGGTGCTGTGCAGCATAAGTTTGGATGATCTGGCTTAGGAGGTACAAACCAGTTCAGAAATTGGCTATTCACCTTAAGACCTGCAGCCTGTGCCAGATAGTCATGACTATTCAGCTATATTTTCTGCTTCTTGAAAAGAGAACGTTCAGATGCCAAAGCACTGATCTAATCTTCTGTTAAGGACTTAGCACCTTCTCCCGTCCCTCAAATTAATGTCTGGAATGTCCCAGTTAATTTATTGGAAATTAATATATACAAGGACTGAGAGATATGACCTGAAGGGCAGAATTAGTCAGAGAAACAGGAACAATCCAGAATTACTCATTCACCCATTGAAATCTCCTAGTGGACTTCAGAAAACTTTGAAATCCACATCCCTCCAAAGAAAGGGCTCCAGATCATATTTCATACACTCTTGTCCCAAAGAATAAATATTTTACCTTCCAAACTGCAATGCAAAGAGCAGACCCTTTCCTAGCACATAGCTAATCAGTACCTACCTATGAGAAATCAGGTATTACTCCAGCATGTACATTTATTCAATTGAAAGCTGCCCTCTACAGGGATGCAAAGCATTCAAGAACACAGAAATGTGACCCAAAAATACATTTTAATATAACTGAAAGGATAGGGACAACTCTTACCTCTGTTCAGAGTAACTCTGGATAGCCCAAAGTCTGTCAACTTTATATGTCCTTGATTAGAAATGAGCATATTGTCTGGCTTCAAATCTCTGAAAATACGAATATAGTCGAAGTCAGCAAAAAGACCACTGAGTAACACTAAAAGTTAACTGACCAGAAACACTCAATACAAAACATTGGTTAGAGCTGTTTCACAGTAACATCTCTTAGCCAGCAGAAGATTCCAGTTTGTGGAACACACTAAAAGAATTAAATATATTTAGCATTAAATATGGCACAAACATCTCAGGCTTTGTAAAAACCAGTGTGCATGTCAAGAATTGCAAATTTTGTGTTTCAGCAGGCTCAACAAGTAACCTTCACAAATACCACCATCATAACATTTACTAATGTGCAGCTCCTACAGGTGACAAGCAAACCTCTAGTAAAAGTTTTCATGTGTGTTCTCTGTAGCACTGCTGAATGCAAAAAGAACTCTCACTATGGGGGAGCTTTAGGGTAGTCAGTGTCCCTTTGTCCTACAGGCACATGAGTGCAGTACCCAGAGGGTTCCTGAACCATCACAGCTGCTAATACACCACTGGACTGGGAAAGAGCTGGCAAGGGAAAGCAGCATGCTTTTGTGTGCTCAGCACACATGGACAGATTTGACTTTAGCCATTGTTACACGACATCGCTGCAGCGCACAAGTGCAAAAAGAGCTTTCAGGAGCTCTAGCAAATGAGGTACCTGTGGAAGCTGCCACAATGAAATGGTGACCGTTATGTGTTAGAGTGGAAAAATAAAAAACCCCAAACTACCAATACTTATTTGTTAGGAAAAAAAAAAAAAATTCACCTGTGGATTATTCCATGCCTATGAAGATAGTCAAGAGCCAATGCTGCTTCAGAAATATACTTAACAGCCATTTCTTCATCAAAATATCCATAAATATGGAGAAGAGATTTGACATCTCCACCAATAAGGTACTCCATCACCTGTCATTCAAGTATTTTAAATTTAAAACACATTTCAAAATTGCAAGTAGAATACAAAGTAATTTTCACCCCTAGAAAAATATTATTTCAAGGAGCAGAAGCAGATAGAAGTACCTTTGTGCAAACCTCATTTCCTACACAATACTTTTCACTTGGGTAAAATAACCAAAGTTTCAAGTAACAGCAGACATGAAACATTTTCTTTCTGTAGACCATTTGCTTATTTTATTTGCCTAGATTACTCTTAGAAGCTAATTAAAAAGCTGAGTACAGCTATTTGAGAGCTGACTACAGCAAAAATGCTATATTATATATTTCTATATTAAATATTATGTATTTTAACATATTTATATCAGTATATTAATATATACTTAATTTAACATTGTGTATTTCTATATTACAGAAAATGAAATGCAAAGTACTGGGAAACTCAAGGCCTGAAGCCAAAGAACACCTGTTCTATACAAATCATAGTATCTCAGTATTTTGTCTTGCAATCATTTATACACAATATTTAATTCAGACCTAAGCTTTATGAAATAAGTACAAATTGTCAAAAACGCAAACAGTGAGAGCTACTGTGCATTTAAAACACGTGAAAAAGAGAGTAAAAAGAATACACACGTCAGATAAGCCATTATGCAGACACATTATGATGGCCCATGTCATATTCAAAATAAAATACAAGTCAGCAGGGCTTCTGAAACTCACTCTTTGATGCCAAGAGTGCATTTACGGGGTTTTGGTCAGGAAATCTCACCAGTACTTACATTCCAAAATACAATATTATTCGTTATATCTGTGTATATATATACACGCACACACACTCAGACATGATTCTAGCATCTCCTTTACAAATTTGTCACCCTGAAGTCCTTTACTCCATGCATCATTTCAGAGATTCCAGAAAAAGAAGCCTTTGTTTACACTCAAAATGCATTATAGGAGTGCATAGCAACCTTATCTCCAAATTTCATCAAGCTGTCCCCTGTGTGTGCTTACAGCAATCCACACAAATTGTGCCAGACATTTGGCAGACAGTCTGAATCCTTATGTGGAGGCAGTATATAAAGCCATACACAAGTCCTGCTGTGCTCCACAGTGCTCTGTGTGGACCAGTACTTAGTTCTGCCACTCAGTTATCATCTTGTCATGTAGGCCAACAACCAAAACAAAATTTGACCACAGGCAATAAGTCAAATAGATTTCCTTTAAGTGAGCCATGGAGTACCTTTCAGTCACTTGGATTCCGCTTGAACAGAATGCTTTCTTGTTTTCCCTAAGACTTCTACACATCCTAAGACAGAGTAGCTATTAGAAAAGCTTCTCCTGTAACAGAGGGGAACATGGGTGGAAAGAGCCCAAAGATACCAGAGGAAGAGAAATATTTTACTTGTTCAACCACTCTGAGAAAGATGTAAAAGTGACTAAGGAATACCATTAAAAAATGTTTTCAGATATCACTACAGTACACACTCAATTTTCAAGACTACCATAAAACACCACAGCCATTTTTTTACTCACTAAATAGACGTTGTTTGCTGACTGAAGTGAGTAGTATAAGTGCACAATGAATGGACTTTTACTGAGAGCCAACGCATCCCTCTCTGCCTGCACCTGGTGAACCATATTCTTGTTGATCATGTCTGCTTTTTTCATCACCTGAAAAACAAAACAGAGTACACAAATGCTTTAAACTTAAAATGTTAATGATAAAACCAGGTATAGACATATAGCTCTGCAGAGAAACGCCTATTATGCATTACTTTTTTTACGTTTCCTATTCTTTGTGTACTGTGCAGCTTGTTATAAGCCTGTTAATCACAAAGTCAAGTTCGCACAAATAATTGGCAAAGTTCCTACTAATGACAAGCTTAGATTTTAGTCCTTGGTGTAACAACACAAAACGATTTTTGTTGTTTTTTTTAAAAATACGAACGTTTTTTATAGTTTATTTTCGTCTTGCCCCCAAGGTGGGGTGCTTTCGCCCCCGGGAAGGTGCAGCAGCTGAGGGGGCTCAGTTATGGCAACTGTTTACAAGCGAGAAGCCAGCAGCGCTCTGGCGGCTTGAGGTTTTCGTCGTTATTTCCCCTTCTTTGGAGTAGTTATAAAAGCAGCTGTCGTTATCAGAGGCCCCCTGACCGAGCCCTCCAGGGCTTTAGCGAGGGGAGAGCGGGACACGGCCGTGCTGACAGCGCGTCCCTGGGCACCGGGTGTGCCCGAGCGGCGGCCGCTCGCCGAGACCCGGGGGCTCCTGCCGGGGCCACACCTCCCCGTCCCCTCGGGGCGCTCCTTTCCCGCACGGGACTGCTCGGGAGCGGAGGCGGCAGCGCCGCGACCCCGGCGACCCCTCACCTTCACTGCATAGAGCCGGCCCGCCTTGCGGCCCAGGTACACCTTCCCGAAGGCGCCGCGGCTGATGGGCTTCACAATGGTGAACTCCTCGATAGAGGGGGGCCGGGGCACCTCGACGCGCCTCGGGCCGGCGGCTGTGGCAGCGCCGGGACCATCAGCACCGGCCCGCTTTCCCTCGGGCCGCTCCAGAGCCATGACGCAGCCGGCCCCGGGCCCGCCGCGATTCAAAGCGGCCCCGCCCCGCCCGCGCCGTCACCAACGGGCAGCGGGCACTCTCGCGAGACCCCGCGCGGCGGCCGCGGCAGTTCCCCGGCCAAGGGCCGGTCCGTCCTGCGCCGCGCTCGGAGCGTGCCCGTGACTGTCCACACGCCTTTGGGCTGGCTGACCGCTGCCCGGGTGGTCATCTAGGTGTCCTGTTTGGCACTAGGTTGTAACTTGCTGGGAGCAGGTACTGTTCCCTCATTCCCATGGGAGGCTTGAAGGTGTAGGAATTCAACAGAGCTTGGTGTTGAAAGGAACGAGGGACTTGCCTTTACAAACAAGCTGTGGGCCTGCTGGAAGATAAAACTAGTACTGAGAGATAAAAGAAACAATGAGAATGATTCCACTGATTGATGAATGGAAAGAAATTTGTCTTTACAAATAAACTATAGGTCTGCTGATAAATGAAATTGGATATTGAGAGATGAAAGAAACAACGGGAAGAAACGTAAGTTCTGTAAGAATTAAAATTAAGGGGGGGGTATTATACATTAGAAGGGAGTCGTAGGTATTAGGCATTTTGGGAAGTCTGTACCTCTCGAGTACCTCAGCCAATGGGGAAAGAGGGAAATGCGGTTGGGAAATTACGATAAATAGGAGGCTGCGCCCTCCAAAAATTTGAGAGACCCCATGGGAAATGCCCCATGGTGTCTCCCTCTAGCCGAATAAAGTAATAGGACTCCTCTGTCTCTTTTTTCGACATAAACCTCTGGTGTTTGTGGATTGATTTTCCTGACAGTGTGAGACATAAGGAACTGGAAGATAATATTTATTTAGAAAGAAACAACTGACTTTGGGCCCACATTATCATTTTCTCTCATGCTTCACTCACATCTAAGTTCAAGAAACATTTGGACAACACTCTGGGGCACACGGTGTGATTGTTGTGGTGTCCTGTGCAGGTACAGGAGTTGCACTCGATGATCCTGATGGGTCCCTTCCAACTCAAGAATATTCTATGTTTCTATGATTTTCTCACACTTGCATACTTGATAGGTCCAAGACCAGTGTCCAGATGGTACAGCTGGGAGGGCTTGTGTGCCACAGAACACGCCCTGTCCAGTTATCACTGTTGCTGTTCATCCCTTACTGTCTCTTGGCATTCTCTGGGTTGGTGATGGCAAACTGCTCCCTGGGTGGGTCATTACTGGTCAGGAGTTACATTAATGTAATCTGTTGCTTCCCACCAATTCTTGATTACTTCACCTGCTATTTATCTTAGGCAGGGTTGTTTTGCAATTGGTTTCCTTATTTTGGGTATCTCCATGGCTACATTCTGCCTCCCTCTTGTGACAGCAGGGGCAGGGATGGCATTTACAATTTACTCTGACCTAGCTGCCATCCTCCTGTTCCCAGAGCACAGGCCTTCTGCTCTGTTTACACTGCACAGCCCTCAGTGTTTACCAGTTTTACTGCTCTCAGCTGTGTTCTTGGTCACTTTTTTAACCCTTGCCTTACTGCTTTTATGTTGCTTTCACATATACATTGCTGTTCATGTTTCATTCACACTGATTTTAATTGTTCTGTTGCAGCCTGTGCACCAGCAAAGAGCTGTCCCTGCAGAGGTCAGCACAGAACAGTGGCTCTCCTTTCACACAGCAGATTAGTCATTAGGCCCTTGTTTTGCTCCGAGATACATCACTCATAATCTGACCCTGCTCAGAGACCACGCCTTGCTTGTATGTGTGACAGAGAGCTGCTGTCCCACAGATCCCAGCAATACCTGCAATTTAATGAGAAAATGTAGAAAGCATGTTTTAAATTAGCTTTGAAATGGTATGAAATGCAATGTATCGTTGTCTGTGTTTGTCATTTAACTCTGCAATGTTAGTTTAGGTGTGTCTCACCGGGTGCAATGCCAGCAGAAAAACACAGCTGAGAGAAGGGGGGGTTGCTTCTTGTGCTGGCATCCTGTGCAGACATCAGGTTATGCCAGCAATGTGAGTGCATCAGGAGCGTGTACTCCACTACAGCCTGAGCTCACTGGAGAGAGGGTAATGCCTTCGCTCCCTTCCCTTGAGGCAGCATGGGCCGTTGTACAGCTATGTGGAAAACTGCTTCATGGGGTGGATCCAGGTAAATGGTCATCACCTTTTAGGTTTTTTTGCTGTTGTCAGGTTAGGTTTCTGCCAAATCAGCAAGCTGAGCTACATGACTTTGATCACAAGAGTGCTAGTGGAAAACAGAAGAGATGTGCACAAAGGCAGGGGGAGGCAGCACTGGGGCTGCACTCATCCAGAGCAGTGTAAGTTGGTGTGGGGTAGCACTTTCAGTGAAGAGCAGTGGTCAGGTGAAAGAAAGAAAATGCTAATAAACCCCCAAGATAACTGGCTTTATGAAGTCCAGATAAATGACATCTGTAGCCCTTCCCTTATCCACTGACATAGTTACTCCATCATAAGAGGCCACTAGGTTGGTCAGAGAGGATTTTTCGCTGGTGAAGCTGTGCTGGCTGTCTCAAAGGACCTCCCCATCATCCATTGCTTTAGAAACATCATACACTTGGCTAATATTTTAAGGAAGAGCAAAGACAATCCCAAGACAAACAGGCTGCCTGGATAAGAGCCACCAGGAGTGAAGTCAGGACTGAGCAGTGACTGGGGAAAGGAAATTCTGGCAGTGGGAGACCCTGACCACCAACTCACTGACCACCTACTCAAAAAGGACCCCAGACTTAAATGGAAGGAAGAACTGCACCTGGAGACTGATTAGCATGAGAAGCGGGATCTATAGCTACCAAATAAGGGGTTGAACTAATTAACCTTAGACTTATGTGATTTATAACCAATGAATGCTGATGCCTTTGTTAAAATGTATAGTGTCAAGTTTTCATGATTGGTGAGCCAGCCCTTCCTGGGTTACCACCTATGTCCCTACTTAGTGCAAACTAGAATAAAAATTGGAAATACCTCGCCTGGGTGCGTGAAATGGCGCTGCGCGCCGGTTAACGAGCCCGCATTCCGGACAACACCCGGGGGCCATGACCCCGAGCAGGGGCAGGTCCCTCTGGCAGCTGCACCGCCCCCGGGTGACAGCGGGTCCCCCGCTGGGCCCTGCCCGCCCCTCTGCCCGGGCACCCCCGGCCGCGCCCGCTCCCCTGTTCCGCCCGCGCCTCGAGGCGGCGGCTGCGCGGGGCAGCGGCAGCGGCGGCCCGGAAGCGATTTCGGCTCCCGCCGCTTCCGGGGCGGCTCGGCCCGGGCAGCGCGGCCGCGGGGCGGACATTTCCCGGAGCGGAGCCTCGGGGCCTCCTCAGCCGCCGGCGGCCACAGCGGGCAGGCTCCTGCGGCTGGGCTGGGAGGAGGTAGAGGCGCCTGTGGCCGCCGCCGGCCCCGCCGGGAGGATGTTTTCCTTTTCCACCGTGCAACCCCAGGTGAGGGGATGGCGGGACGCCCCGGCCCGGTGCGGTGCGCGGTTCGCCGCGCCCCGGGCCCGCTGTCCCGCGGGGGCTCGCTTCGTGTCCGGGCGGAGGCGCTCGGAAGGCCCGGGGGTTGTGGGCCGCGGCGGGAGGAGCCGAGATCCCGCCTGCCACGTTCCTGGGGCTTTGGGCGTGAGCACGGCCGCAGCGGGGAGAGGATCGGGTGGGGGCCATGGCGGCCTGGGGTCCGTATCGAGGAAAAAAAGTGCTTACATGGAGGAGAGAGGAAGGTACAATAAAATCTTATAAAGAGTAAAAGCAGGCTGAAATGACGAAATAACCGTAGATGGCGTTTCTTAGTATCTGTTTTTGTAGTAAAAGCAAAGGGTGGTGATGTGTGTTACTAAACTGCTGTTAATTTTAACGGGTTGTTGTGAAAGCCAAAAGGAAGTGACTTAGAAGCGTTAGGGGAGGGAAAGCTGTCGGTAATTTATTGTATAGAACAGTCCGAAAGCAATCGGGAAGACATCGTTAATTAGACAGTGAGTTTGATGGGACTGGTGAGTTTTATGGACTTTGATCTTAACCAGTGGTTTTGGTTTTATTTTTAAGTTTTGTATCAGTATATGATAGTCTTATTCCACAATGCAATGTGATTGTTCTTTTCACATGTGGAGAATGTATTTATAGCTTTCATTAGAGTAGTGAAATAGAAGAATTTGTATGTTTCTAGGAATGCATCATTTCACCAGAGTGGTAAATGCAGATGGAAAGTCTGGTTAGTGGTTGAGGTGTTGGCTTTGACCTCTGGAGGCTTTATGGTTTTACCACAAACTCTGAGTCTAATTATAACTTTAGACAATTAATTATGAGGCAGTTTTCATGTCTCACAGCACTGTGTCTTTTGATTGTCTGTCTAGTCAACACAGAGATGGTAGTCCTTTCAGAAGGACATTCAAAGACGTACCCAATTAAGCTTCAATCAGGTATTGCAATCAGGGATCATTCCAGCAGCCAGTTATATTCCAGCTCCTTCCTAGTGACGTGTACTGAGAATGAGGAGTTTCAGAGCTGCTGGAGTTATTTGTACCTTGTATTCACAAGAGATGTAGTCATGTTAAGAGGAGGAGCCCTGGTATGTGGTACACCTGGACTTCTGTACTGATTCATGAGGTGGAGTTGGCTGAATGCTGCTGAACTGCAGATTTGACTGTGTGTTTTGCATAGTTTTATTTTGATCCTTAAGTTGAAATCCCAAGGAAGAAAACATAAAAGGCAAAATTTGGGAATAGCTTTTAATAATGCAGGAAAAAGTATAGATAATTCAAGTTATAAAAGTATTGCTTTACAGATGAAAATATGAGCTTCTAATCTGTCATACATCCTTAAACTTCCTTTTTTTTCTCCTTAAAAAGAGGTATCAGCTAACACTGTGGTGTTGAAGGTCATGTAGTTTATAGTTAAGACCTCAGTTAAAAGGCAGTGTACAAGATACACAGTTACAAGTCAGAATTTGGAATAGAAGTATGTTTAAATAATTTAAACAAGCTTAAGTCTTTATCTGTTTTTTTTTTTCCCAGGCTACTGTTCCTCTGAGTCACCTAATCAATGCCTTTCATTCACCAAAAAGCTCCACAACTTCTGCCAGCAAAGCATCCATAAAGCCTGTTCAAAGGGACACCTCCCCAGAGCATGATCCTCAGAAGAGTGAGGTACTAAAAACCTTTTCAAGAAGTGATGCTTTGGGTTTAACTAAGTTAGATCTGAATAATATCAGTGGGAGTGACTGTAATATTCTACTGGTCTATAAAATAATGTAATGGGACTAAACAAAACAGGATTTTTTTTTTCAATGCATTTCTTACAAGCTTTGTAACTAAGCACGTTTTTGGGAGGAAAATCATGGAATCTCTCAATAACTGCAGAACACTGGAAATCAGCATGGGATGTACTACTCATCACTGTGTTGTGATTCCATTGTTGGGTTTTTGTGGGGGTTTTTTGTTTGGTTGGTTTGTTGGGTTTTTTTTTAATCTGTATTTGCTTTTGGTGCTGCTGGGATTTTTTTTCTCTAAAGTAATCTTACGTAAAGTAATCTTTCCCTAAGGTAATCTTATGTAAATTTTGAACATTTATATCTATTTTTCAGTCTGTGCTTAGAAATTTAAGAGATCTGGGTTTGTCTGATTTGAAAGCTAACCAGTTCAGAGAGTTGGTGAACAGGCTGCTTCCTGGCTACTGTACAGAAAGCAAAGTCTCCTCGCAGTGGCACACATCATACATCTCTGCTCAATCCTTCTTTGAAAATAAGCATGGTATGTTTAAGTGAAGTGTTTATGAGAGTCGGTGAGAGTTAAATTGTAAAGGTGAATACAGTTATTCTTTAGTTTAATCTCTTGTGCTGTAGATAATTTGTAGTTAAATGTATTTAATAAAAATAGTATTGATGTATTTTTTTTGTATATATATGTTGTCTCTAGAGTGGTGCTTTTGAAACTCAGGAAATTTAGAAAATTCAATAAATTGTTTCTTCAGATTTTGAGTTGGTTGCTGTTAAACTTTTCTGAACTCAGCTGTAGTACAAGTGCATTTCTCTTAATGATGAGCTTGAGCTGTGAATTTTTCCACCAGTTCGTTTCACCAAGACATTAGATTTTGCTAATCTACTTATGTCATAGACATTTCCAGTTTACATTGTTATTAATTTTTTGCTTGAAGCAATGTTACACAAAGACACTAATTAGAAAGGAGTTCAAGGTGGCAAACTGTTAAGAGTCCATGTAGAGTGTTTCATTGCTGAAATAGACAAGAGTGGTTCCTTGCAGGTAAAGATGTTTTGTTGGAATTAGTCTAAAATGCAGGAAGTAAGACCATTGTAAATACTTAAGAATGTATTAGAAAAATAACTATATAGCTGGCATTTGAGATACTGCCTATATAGTATTGCAGTAGAGAGAGAGAGTATTAAGAATAATATAATATATTAACATATTATATATATTATATATATTATATATAATAATATATTATATATATTTTATATATATAATATTAATATAATATAATATATTAAGAATAATATATTATTCTTAATAAAAGAAAAAATATTAAATTGCATTGTGTTGTGAGGTACAAAAAAAAACCCTCAGTGACAGTTATCTGAAAGTGAACAAAATAGTTGGAAATGCTTCAAAGCTTTGATAGATGTTCTGGTGATTTGTTTAATTAAAGATGCCTGGAGGACTGTAGGAAAATAGAATTAATATTTAAGAAAATAAAAAACCAAACTGTGCAAGAAGTAATATTGAGTTGCCATTTAAGATAGGGTGTATTTACACTTCGTTGTATCTTTTTGCAGGTTTTGTGGATGTTTTCAGTGCTTTACGCTCATCTTGTTTGTACAGACAACATCCTAATCCCCTCCAAAATTTTTGTTCAGATGTTCGGTGTTGGCCAGGTATAAAGCAATAAACTACACTGGTTTTAGTCACTATAGTATTTTTCTATTCTGGAAAAGTATTTTTCCATTTGTTGTAGAGGTGTCACTTGGGAAATACCAGTAAGCTTCCAGGAGAAACTGATGTCGATAGTAACACTTCAAAACATGAAGTTATTTTTGCATCCGAGTAGTATGTTTCCAGAATTTAGTAAACACCATGTTGTTCCAAGATGTCAGTATTTGTGGATCATATTCTTGAAAGACCATAGATGAACTGACTGTTTTTGAATCAATAAATATGTTGAATTCAGTACTCATCCAGTTGAATTTTCGGAGGGGTTTGGTGACTGACAGCATTAGGGAAAACATAATCAAGAGTTCAGGAAGTTCATGTACTGTCCTCAATTCAGTTCTTCTGATGCTACATCTGGGTATATCTATGTTCGTATCCTGTGCTGAAGAGAAACGCTGACAACATGGAGATAGCCCAGTGATGGGTCACAAAGGAAGGGTGCAGATTTTTAAGCATTTAATGTAGGGGGGAAGCTGAAGGATCTGAGGTTTTAGTTAGCAGAATAGAAGGAAAGGAGTGATCCAATTGCTATTGAACCTTTATCAGTTCCCCTTCTCACATACACTTTAAAGAAGAGGCAACTATTCCAAGTAAAAGCATGTAAAATCTCTGAAAATTTTCAAAACGAGAATGGCTGAGTTCTGAAACAGATTGTCTGGAGAAGTTTGGTTATCTTAATCCTTGGAGATATTCAAAACTGAGCTGGACAAGGTCCAGAGCTACCTGATCAAATGTTAGACTTTTTTGAGCAGGGCTCAAAGGTCAGCTCCAGAAGTTCTTTTTATCCGGTGCTGTTCTGGAACAACAAAAAGCTTAGTGAAGGCAATATAATTGACTGGGATTGGTGTTTATTTTAAAACATAGTAGTGAAAGAAGATAAATATTCTTAGCTGGTGGTAAAATGTCCATCACAAGGTTTCTGATGTTGTAGGAGATGACTTAGAGTGCTATAAACTCACTGGGATTAAGTGGTCTCATTTCTTTTGTCAGTTTCAAAGGTAACAGCACACTGAAGCTGTTCCAGATCTCCTCAGAGCTTTTAGACAAAGCATTATTCCCATCCTTCTGGATTTGCTTCTGAATGTTTCATGTTTGTCAGCCTGCCTGGGTTTAATTGTCTGAATGTCTCCTGTTCCCCAAGTTGGTCAATTAGCTATAATTTATAGCATGAACTCCTGATTATTTTAACATAAAATTTTATGTGAAACAGAAGTTTGCTTGCAAGGTCAGACTACAAATAGGGTTTGTGATGACATAATTATCCATTTACAGTACAGTGGATATGTTGGGAAGATTATATTCCATATTCTTTCATATAATAGTTTCTGAAATTTCTTAAGGCCTTTTTTTTGTAGCGGTAGTAATGATTAGTTTTTAACTGTTGTTTATTTTTACTGCTTAAAGTTTACATACAGTCACGGAACTTTAAGACTTTGAGATCAAGAGCAAGACGTCTGCAGTCAACATCTGATCAATTCACAGAACCAAAAAGTTCACTTTCTTCAATTTTGAAGGTAAATACAAGTAGCGTTATGGAGTTGTTTTGAGCTTACTCAGACCATCTCTTTCTCTTGAATGAACCTTCAGAATTTACCAGTTTTCTTTCACTAGCATGAAAAAAATCTCCTAATTTTGAAACTTGGGCTAATGGCAATGTATTGTTTTTTCTTATTAATACATATATTTGCTTCACAGATCACCAGTAATAAGATTATTTGAATTTTTAGGAGAGCAGTTTCAGCATATAACTATGGTTGTAACTCTAGAAATTAAATTCTTTATACTCTTATTTCTGTGACTTTGAAACTAAAAATAGCTTCAGATCAAAGGATTTTTTTTAAAAACAGAAATACATCTAGTTTAACATACAAGAATGTGTGTTTTCAAGTCAGCAGATAACTATCCAAGTTTGGGGTGGAAAAGCACTAACGAAACCAATTTAACCTGGGTACTCTTTGCTTCTAATTGCTTGTACAGAAGTCAGGTCAATTATGATTTCTGATTTAACTGTGTGTGTAAATTACCTTTGAACTCTTCTCTTCATCTAGGCATATGTGGTTTATTTAATCTGTGGACTAGGTGTACTGTGGATGAAGATAAACCAGAGCTAGCTGCATGCAGGGCTTCTCTAAATGTGATAGGGCACATGAGATGTATTTGCTTAAGCTCCATCTAAACTATACTTGCAAAGGTATTTTGCAATTGGAAATAAAGCAAAAAGCTTAAGCTAGTACGTCCCACTGAATCCAGTGAATAAAGCTGGCTGTGTACAGATCTGTCTTAGGCTGTGTTTTCAGTTTGGAACTGGGATCCAGGAGGGCTCCAAAAATGATCATCTCAGCAAAAATGGGAGTGCCCCTGCTCAAACCATTGGGGTTCCACACTCAGGCTGCTGGCCTGTACCATCTAACTAACCCAATAGCACATGAATTATATGGTGTTGGTAGTTTTAATTTTTTCCTATCACCCATGTTAGCCAGGTGGTAAGTTAACTGTTTATCCAAACTTGGTGTATACTAACACTGCTTTGTAAAATATTGCAGGGTTTTATCCTGAGAAAGCGACGAATTGATGTTGAAAACCTAGACACACTAATGAAAACAAAAAATATCCCAGAGGCACACCAGGATGCTTTTAAAACTGGTTTTGCAGAAGGTTTTTTGAAAGCACAGGTATTCCTGCAAAAAACACTTGGTAAGTTGTTTTACTTTACATGTCTTGTCTTTGCAATCAGAAAGTAGTTTATTTTAGCCCATGTTAAATATGTTTTTGTTTTCTTTTACAGATTCCTTAAGAAGATCACGTTTGCTTTCTTTCTTTCTCTTCGTTCTTTGTTTTTATCTTGCTATATATTCGTCATTTTTACCTGGGAAAGGTTCCTTTTCTGATGCTGGTTAGTTAACTTTTTTTTCCACACAGTTTCACTTGCGTTGTTTCTTCCAGTAGGTTTAGCATAAATTCAATATGTTTTGACATTATGATTGGTTTTCATTAGTACACTGAAAAGTTATCGTAAGAGTAATTTGCTACTTCTGGCTACAGCCTTTCAGATGACAGTGTGACAAAATGTTTATGAAGACAAAAATGTTCTCTGTCAGTATAATTATTTTATTTCTTTTGGTGAAACAGTTACATAGAACCAGAGAAGTCACACTGGTCACCAATTATGTATTTGTCTTTCAATTTAGATGATGTGTTACCTAGATCAACTGTAGGCAAGATGGCTTGATTTTGTAATCCCAGCCTGGTTTATAGCAACTAGGAACTTGGATTGCCAAATTGCCATCTTGAGAAATCTGTTGGAAATAATGGAACAATCAAAAGGCTGAGCTAATGTAACTGGAGATATTCAACTTGATGCTAAGTTACCACCTGGGTCTCAAGCACGTTAGGATATGTGCAGAAACATTGAGGGAGAAGTTCTGGTTTTGTGTACATGCTTCTGGATCAAGAGCTTTCTGTACTACATGTGTCTAAAAGGCATATCACCGAATTAATTGCAAATGTTTTAAAGATTTTTTTTTTTGAAACATAGATCTTATTCCTGGTGGACACTTGTAAATGAACACATGCCCTTTCAAAAGGGCAGGTGTAAGGTCAGTGTCTTACCAGCATGTGTTCAGGTGCAGCACTCAGTCTTGGAATGAAATGACGTTGTGTATAAATTTGTTGTTCGTCGTCTGCTGTTTGCTCTTAGTACGCTTTCGAACATCAAGTATCTTTGATGCAGCAGTTGATCCAATCCAGTTGAAAAATGTCACCTTCGAACATGTTAAAGGGGTAAGATCAAAAGTAAAATGTGTGCAAGTTCTTGTTTTAACTAATTATTATGAGTCTGATGTTTAACTGATCATTTTGAGTCTGATGTTCAACTAATCATTATGAATGTCTTACTCTGTTCAGGAGATTTCTTTGTATGAACTGAATCTTTATATGCATTGGCCACTCCAAGATGAAGGAAGGTTTTAACCACTCTTTTTTTACTTTGTTTTTGTGGCATTTAATACCTTTTAACAGGTGCACTCTCCACTTGTTGAATAACAGTTTTAAAGGCAAGAATAGCAAATGGCAGGCCAAATATCAGTGTTAATCTACCTTTTGCAGAAGTTAATTAGTACAAAAAGATAATAATGCCATTTGATCATTTCTCTCTTAGTACCATCTCTTTCAGGTGGTGTTATTAGGATAGGAGATCTGGAGATTCCCAGAAAGAAGTGGGCATGTCACTGCTGATGGGATACCTCTTTTTTTTCTGTTCAGTTGTTCTTTGACTGTTAGTGGCAAAATGAGGACCTCCCCCTTTCCTTCCCTTTGGACAAACAGATAGAATTAATCTCTTTATAATTAATAGGACTAATATCTTGATGTAGACCTTTTGACTTTGTATTTATTTCTTTGGTCAGATCTGGTCTTGAACTGTTTGGTTGTTCCTTCACTAAGTTTTATGCTTACTTAGTCCTGCAAGCTTTTTAAGGATAGGTTGAATTACATATTGGTATCCACAGAAGGTCTGTGGTACACTTTAATCTTTTTCTGTCTGTATTTTTGATCAATACACAATTAGGGACTTAATTGCTAATACAAAACTTACCTATGAAAACATGCAGTATTTTATAAATGCTTAGTTATATTTGTGGCATGTTTTTCATGTATAGGTTGAAGAAGCTAAACAGGAATTGCAAGAAGTTGTGGAATTTCTGAAAAACCCCCACAAATTTACTGTATTAGGAGGTAAACTTCCAAAAGGTAAGAATCATTGCTCAGCAGAAATGAAAATCCTATGTAGCCATGGCTATGAGGCATGTTCTGTCCTGAAAGACTACTTTACAGCCTAGTTTCTTGCTATTTTTTCATATATTATGCAAATGAAAATTTTGGGGTTAGACAAAATATACTGTGCCTTTTTTAGTTATTGAACTAATAAACAGTAGTACTTTTCCCTGTAAAGCAGGGGCGTTTATTAACCTTTATTTCTTCCTTATGGCTTTTAGCACCTTTAGTGCTTGCTAACTGCTTTAGATAGTTCAGAAACAAATATTTTCATGTAAAAGGATGATTAAGATCATAATGGAAGTCCACATGAATCTGGAATGCATCGACCTGATAAATCTGTTTCCTGTTAGTGCTCTACACTGTTTAAAGACAATTACTTGGAAGGATTTAATTTTAAAAAAAAGGTTCCACAGAAACAGCCAGGAAAATGTCAGTTTGAAGGAAACACTGTTGTAGATTCAGGTGCTTAAGTCAACAGTAAATTTACAAAATACTTCAGGCTTCTGTTTTGATGGTCTTACAAGTCTTTGTTGTTTCTTAAATACGGATCGGATTGTATCTAGATTTGTTACACGGAGCTCCTTCACACTGGCAGTAATGAGCAGTACCTGAAATGGGATCTTAACAACTGTTTGGAGCCAAGTGTACATGATTAGATTTCTTCTAATGCGTGGAAGAAACTAGTCATATAATAAGACTGTGTGGATTTGGTGGTTTTGTTGGTTTGTGGGGTTTTTTTTGTCTTTTAGGTATTCTGTTAGTTGGACCACCTGGCACTGGCAAGACGCTTCTTGCACGGGCTGTGGCTGGTGAAGCTGACGTTCCATTTTATTACGCGTCCGGGTCAGAGTTCGATGAGATGTTTGTTGGTGTGGGAGCCAGTCGCATCCGAAGCCTGTTCAGTAAGTGAAATATTTGTGGGTTTGAAGTCTTTTCATGTGCAAGATTAAGTATTCAGCGTTGTTTACATGGCTTGATTAGTTACAATTCTGGTTACTGGAAAGTAATAGTGTATAAGGCTAATAAATAAAGCTTAAATTGTGTAGGTAAATGTTACAATTCTATGAGCATCAGTTAATTGTAGAATCTTCCTAACCATCACATAAAATTAGAGCAAAACTTAAACTGATGTTAAAACAGTCCCAGAGAAAAGTAGTAATTTAATTAGAAATGTAATGTTCTATAAACTAAATTGAATATTTGAGGTTGTAACTTACTTAGTCATACATAAATTGTTGTAAATTTGAATTGTAAATTTAAGACTAAAAAATTGTGTTAACCTTCTCAATTACTGGCCTCATTTTTAGATTTTTTTTTTTTTAGTCTTAATGAGAGCTTTATGTCATCATAGCAGTAAGCTGAGATTTCCTTTCTCACACCTACCAACAGGCTCAGAATAAAGGGCATTATAATAAAACTTTCAAAATGAATGTCTAGATTTATAACTTTCACAGAAGAAGCTTCCTATTTTAAGTGTGAAAATATTATTGAGGAGGAGAGAATCCAGCTTCCCTCTTAAATGGAAGATTGATGGTGTCAAATATATACAATGCACAAAGTAGTTTGCATTTGTAGAAAAAACGTGATTTGCTTCACATGGATGGGATGCAAAATGTAAGGCATGTAGTACCTTAAAAATGCATTTCCTTCTGTTGACTGCCAAAGTGCAGATGCTTGACTTGTACATTAATATTAATGTTACAGATATATCTGGCTGGGTGAGATGAGTTGCATCCTGGTATGCATGTACCAACTGATGGTCTTCATGTTTATTACTGCATTTTTGTGGTTTTAATACCTGTAAACTTGAGTGTGAGCCCTTCACTGTAAAATAACAAGTTCTATTAAAATAAGTTAAGTGATGAGACCCATCACATTTCATATTGTTTTTATTTAATAGGCAAATACTCTCTATCCAAGCCTGTAAAATAAACTCTTGTAGGGAGTTCATACAAAATACAAGAGTTTCTTAGTTTATTTTACTAGTGATTTCTTGCAGCATGATAAAAACAGGCTGATAAGGAGATATGTATTTGAAATGATAGATACAGAGAATACAGAGAGATACAGAATACGGAGAGATACAGAGAATCAAGATTCTATTTCCTTTTTTTTTAGGCTAAAAGCAGGACAGTTTTGGTGATGTCTAATAGAACACTTTATAATCCAAGAATAATAGAAACAGTAGAGTCCTAAACTACATGATACACTGTCTGTTCCTTTGTGTGGTTCAAGGCTCCTTCTGCTATTTTCCTTTTGTCAGGGGAAGCAAAAGCAAATGCACCTTGCGTCATATTCATTGATGAATTGGACTCTGTTGGTGGGAAGAGAATTGAATCTCCAATGCACCCCTATTCAAGACAGACCATTAATCAACTCCTTGCTGAAATGGATGGGTAAATATATGGATTCTGAGGGCACAGAAGGTGCTTGACTGACTGGTATTTTGGATATGTGGGTGAACTTTTTCTTCTTGACAGCTTTAAAGTTTTGTGTAATTTTTTTGTTATGCTTTTAAGGATATATATTTAATATGTTTTTATGGTTACTTTCTAGTGCTGACAAGAGTAGCATTAATGGCCTTGTTGGAAAGAATATAGAAGCTTCTGAGTTGTAGTTGCACAGAAGCTGCAGTTATTTCAAATAATTTCTCAATTTTTTTAGCCTGGTTATATATCTAAAGGAAGAAGTTCTGCACTGAAATTAGAGCATGTTTTTAACCAGTTGCTGGGTTAAACGTGGTCATTCTTGGATCACATGTGTGAACCATGTTTTTGATGGGCCAGTGAGGTCAGTAGCAGTAGTTATTGACAAAATTGTAATTTCTGTGTCCAGAACAAAAATAATTCTCACCTTGTTTTCCACACAGCTTTAAACCAAATGAAGGTGTTGTGATTATTGGTGCAACAAACTTCCCTGAAGCATTAGACAAGTGAGTATAATGCATTGATTGTTTTACAGACCATGTAGTAAAAAACCCCTGCAACAAAACCAAAGTTGCCTGTGATAATCTTCTAGTATTACAGTGTCATAGCTGGAGTTTTCCCTCTTAAAAAGGATGTGTATTGACCAGTTTTTGGCATTTAATAGGTTGCAGAGGTAAATATGGAGAAATAATTAATATGTTTCTAAGCATTTAAAATTTCTGGAAGTTTTTCAGCAAATTGGTAAGCTGCATCCCTTGTTCATAAAGTAAAATGTTCAAATGCAAAAAGTCTTTTAAAATGAGTTGGCAATAATACCTTTCATTTGTGTTTTTGTAAGTAGGTAAGAAAAATATATTCTTTGTGTATGTTCATGAGACATAATCTATGTAGATAGCTATAGAAATAGCAATGGATTTTTGTCCCTTGATATACATTAATTAATTTACTGCAGCATTTTTGAGTCAGTGTACTAAATTGTCGTTTCTTTTAGTGCTCTAATACGTCCTGGTCGCTTTGATATGCAAGTTACTGTTCCCAAGCCTGATGTAAGAGGTCGTACAGAAATTCTGAAGTGGTACCTTAACAAAATCAAGTATGACCCATGTAAGTAAATATTTTACTGTAGTATTTTATTTGGTAACAGTTTCTGTACTGGATCAGCCCCTGTCATATTAGTCCTTTATTCCATCAGCACATGCGGCTTTATTGTGTTAAGAGAACAAAAAAATTGTCTAGTATCTAGTGTTTTCCTCTAGTCGCTAAGAGTTCATAGTGTCTTGAGAATAAGCTCAATTTCTTTTAAAATGGATTTTTTTTTTGTTTAATGCATAATTTTCAATAGAATATGATTCTTGCTTAAAATTTCAGGAGCCATATGGACTCTAATAAACAAAAGGGTTTTGTTTTTTTTTTCTCCCCCTACAGCTGTTGATCCGGAAATAATTGCACGAGGCACAGTAGGATTTTCTGGAGCAGAGCTTGAAAATCTTGTAAATCAAGCTGCCTTAAAGGCAGCTGTTGATGGAAAAGAGATGGTAACCATGAAAGAACTAGAATTCTCCAAGGACAAAATTCTAATGGGTAGGATTTTATACAAAAGACATACATGTATATTGTAATACACACATAGTGTGTATTATAAGTATGTTATATTACCTCACACAGAGGTTTTTTTGGGGGGGGAGGGGGGATGGTTTGTTTGGGTTTTTTTTTAACTAATGAAGTTTCCTATTAGTTATTTTTGAATAGAACCTTTTGAGACCAGAGAGTAGTGTGTAAAATCTAGTGTGGAATACATTCTTTAAAATTTGATACTATTTTTAAAGTTAAAAATGCTGCATGTTATACTTCAGCCTAGAGGGAGAGACAGGCTTGACTTCTTATCCTTCCCCTCCTATGATCAGAAGCCTGGACTTCTGTTTAACTTCTCATAAGGTAGCACAAAGCTTAACTTCTCAGGCATAACCACTATAAATCTGGTCTGTTCATGCTTGAGAGAAGAAATTACATTTTCTCAGATACTTAGACTGCATTTTAAATCTATTCCTTTAAAAGCAGCTTGTCTGTAGAATATGTTCGGGTCCATTTTTAGACATTAAAATCTGACTTGTAAACATTTTGCACTTAATAAGTGTTAGTTCCCTTTGATTACATGTTCCTTGGCTGCTTTGTGCTCTGAGTATATGTAATGTGTGGATTGTGGTGGCCAGCTGTACAAAAAGGTTAATTTAATGTTCCTCTTTTTAAGGACCTGAGCGTAGAAGTGTAGAAATTGATGAGAAGAACAAAACCATCACTGCTTACCATGAGTCCGGACATGCCATCATTGCCTATTACACCAAGGATGCGATGCCGATCAACAAGGCCACGATCATGACACGAGGAACAACACTGGGACATGTGAGTATTTCTTTATCCAGCTCTTTTAGTATTTTTAAATTTTACTTAGTTTATTAATATTTCTTTGTTTAGTTTTATTTTTATGTTGGTTTGGTGATGTAGAGGAATTTGTAGTGATACTATTTGCTGTGATTATGTTAATGAATATTGTAATCTGTTGAAATACTCAAGTTTTGAGCAATCTCTCGGAAAACCCATGGTTATCTTTTCTGTGTGTTAGAAAGCTTTCTTTCTTCATTTTGTAATAAGTTAGTGTGCGCTAGTATAACAGTTCAGATGTACAAGGAAAGAAGTATAAGTAAGTTTGGTTCTGCTGCAGTTAAAATAGCACCTAACAGCAAAATTTTGAAGAACATCCAAAGGACTGTTAAGTAGAAACTCAGCTGTACTTTTAATACAAACATCCTTTATTAGGTTGTTCTTTGTCCAGTGTGGCTTTTTTAAACTTCATCAGTTACCTGTATTGTTTTTAGCATGGATATCCATAAGTTTTTCTACTTTGCCTTTATCTGCCAAGCATTTGAACAGAATAATATTTCTGTCTCTTCCTGTTGAACTTTTTTCAAGTTAATGTGTTTGGTTAATGAAAAAACCATTGGTCTGAATCCCCTGGGCAAGTTGATTTGTACTCAGACCAAGTGCAAGGAATAAGGAGAAATTGATAGAACAGGTTGTGCTGTTTCTTCTGGTAGTAGGTGTAAGTTGCCCACATTGATGTGGTGCTCAGGGTCTGACGAGACTGTTTCAGTGGTTCAGCTGAGCACCTCCAAGCAAACCTGATGAATGCATATACCAGGGGCAGGCCAGAGCATGCAAAGAGTTACATAAAATCTTTATCAGCTTTGGATATAAATAAGAACATTTTTGAGATTACTTCAGTATTTCTTCAGTTTTTGTTACCTGACCACAGTTCTGTATCTTACAGGTATCTTTGCTCCCAGAAAATGACAGATGGAGTGAAACTAGATCCCAGCTGCTTGCACAGATGGATGTCTGTATGGGAGGAAGAGTAGCAGAAGAGCTCATATTTGGAAGTGATCACATCACAACAGGTCTGCTGATTGGTAGTTAAAAGAGTTTTTGATCAAGGCTGTGGACTGGCATGTTTAACATGGTTTCAGTAATGTAACTTAGATCTGTTTGCTCTCTAGGTGCTTCCAGTGATTTTGACAATGCTACTAAAATCGCAAAACTGATGGTGACTCGATTTGGAATGAGTGAGAAGGTAGTATCATCAATCCTTTAATATTTATATGGAGCAAAACCAAGTTCTGTTCTGTAGCTAAAGCTATTTGTCTTTCAGTGATCTCTGAGATTAGGGTAAGTAGTTTTCACAAAAAGAGTAAGCCTTATGACCTGGTCTGCTATACAGAGCTCAACTAGAAAACCTGTATACTTGACAGTTTTAAAAATTATCTTGCAGGATTTTCACTCCAAAATTGCCTTGAAAGTTACTAATATCTTCAGAAAATAGTTCCAATAAAGCCAAATGTTTTGGAATTGAGGATAATTTTGAGTCTGGGAGGGTGAAGGGGGTAACACCAGTGAGTTTTCTAGACTTTCTTTAGAAGCTTCTTTAGTCATGTTTATTGTCCATCAGGTGTCAGTAGTCTAGGCATTTTGCTTTGGTTCTTAAGTAAGAAAGCACTTAGGATCTGTACTGTGACCAATTGAAATGGAATTCTGCAGTAACTACATAGTTGATGAATAGGCTTCTTGTTTTGCTTCTGCTGAAAGCACTTCAGCAGGCATTTGACTTCATGATCTTATTTGTTTGCATGCAAAAGCAATAGGTGCTGAAACTCATACAGTGTTTTATGTGTATGACTGCAACAGCGGCAAGATAAAGTTATTTTTGTTGTTGTTTAGCTTGGTGTTATGACCTACACTGATACGGGGAAAGTCAGCCCTGAAACCCAGTCTGCAATTGAACAGGAAGTGAGGACGCTTCTACGGGTAAGAGCCTCTCCCTCTCCACTCTCATACTTCTGAGATAAATTGAACACCTGATTGCTTAATTCATTTAAGTAATGTATACAGGTTAAAATACACAGGTGGATAAAAGTATTCCCAAGTATTTAATGTAGCTGCAACTTTTAACCTCTGCATATCAGAACTTTTTTTTGATTGTCGTGCACAAGTAGAGTGAATCAAGTTGGTGGCATTGGACTCTTTAATATACTCTTTAACACTTATATTTGGTCAGGATTTGTATTTTGCCTATTCAATTCACAGGAAAAGTATGGCTACAAATTGTTTTAGAACAGATGTGAATGTTTTATGTTACTTTCACATTTCATAACTCCCAAGATGAGTAATTTTGTATAAAATCACAGGAATGGCCGTATCAGATCAGTGTTGGCCTTCAGTATCCCTCACAGGGATCAGTGTCAGATGCTCAGGGAAATTTGTAACATTTGATAATCACTGAACTTTCTCATCACTGTTATGGTAATCTGAATTAGTTTGGTACAGGCAGGAGAATTACTCATGTTGTAACATTTAAATGATTAACACTTTTGCTGTAATTGTTGAACTGACTTGGCCTTGTGAGAACTACCAGGATAGAACTAAAAGCTGAAGGTGGTAATGCTGGCATTGTGCATCTCCTTGCAGCAACTGGTGACTTTAGCTTTCAGCTTTCTAAAACTACATAGTGTTTTGAATTTTTTAAGTATTAAAAAACGATAGTCTTTGAGGAACAATCTGTGAATGCTGTAGCTTTGCTCATAGTGCAAAAAACCCTATTTTGTTATAAAAATCAGGAAATTTTCCAATCTAGTAAGTCTTTCCTAAGTCATATGTAACAATACTAAGGTTTGTCTCAGGATTTTGTTTTTATGCCTACTTGTGCAAAATGCAAAGGTGGCATAAACTGTTTGGGTTTTTTTCATTAATTATGCCAGCTATATTTTAAATCTTTGTGACTCAGGAGCTGTGCTAGCTTTGAAATATAATGCCCAACTTCAAATGTTTGTCTCAAGCTGTATTTACCTGGAAACAATTTTTGAAGTGGAATCTTACTGTTGTTCTAAAGTCTTAAAATCTCCTTCTACCTGTTCTTAATATTAGGACTCCTATGAGCGAGCGAAGAACATCCTGAAGACTCATGCAAAAGAACACAAGAATTTAGCAGAAGCTTTATTGAAATATGAGACTTTGGATGCCAAAGAAATCCAAATTGTTCTAGAGGGGAAAAAACTAGAAGTAAGATGATAACTTCTGGGATATGTAACTGATAATTTGAAGAATGTACATCTAGCAATGCCGTAGTCTTACGCAGCATAGCCTTTTTTCTCTTCCTGGTGTATGGCATTAGTGTCACTTTAATATTAGTCTGTCTCTTGTGAGCTTCTGTTACTCATCTATTTGTTGTGTCTCATGAGAATAAGACACAAAATAAAGCAAAGTTCCTCATCCTCTGCTCCCTATACTCTTCGCACAAGAAGTTATTCAGAAGGATAAATCTCAGGGTTGAATTCAGCATTTTGATTCAATCAAATGTGTTGAAGCTGAGAAGAAAAACATGCAGATACAGTGGTGTGTGTTGGCACAGCTTCCTGGGCCATGCTGCTACATGTGCGTTTGAAGTGATACCCCACAGTATGTGCTCTGGAATGTGTTAAGGAGAGTGACAGACTGAGATGTAAAGCATTAGGATGTCATGTAGCTATTGCTCATGCTCTGTTTGAGCCTAGAGATCACTACTAAAGGCTTTTTATTTAGAAATGTAACAAAACATCTCAAAGGATGAACAAGCTACATTGTGGGAGCACCATGCTAGACAAAAATATTAGTGGTCATGTTTCCAGTACTCTTGGGGCTAAAATACACGTGTATGGCTGGGAGAGAAATTTTAATGCAAAAACAACAGGCTAAACATATCTAAGCCTCTTTGGACCATGTTTTGGGTGGAACCATAGCAGGGATAAGAGAAATACCTGTGACCTCTGATGTGCTGCTGACAAGTTTCTTAAAGTTTTTATTACTGCAGTAGACAGATGACAGTGCTTTGATGACAATGCTTTTACACTGCTGGAGATTCTACAGAACTAGTTTCTAGTAATACTATGTACGGGCGTTTGATAATCCAACAGATAATCTCTTTGAAGAGGACAACATTGCTCACTGAAGAGTAATTCAGAAAATGTTTGAAGCATGTGTTACTTCAAGTAACATTCCCAGTTCTGTTCTATGGTAGAAGTAGGGAAATAAAACCTTTTCTTTCAACCTTTACAGAAACCTCGGGAAATTCTAAGAAAATACAAAAAAGGTTTTGAAAACAAGAGCTGTTTCCAATCAAGTGGAAGTGATGGCTAGCAATTATATGCCAGTATTCTTCTGATCTCATGGAACTGCTTTTTAGGAATAACACATATTGATCATAATCCTTCTGCACAATCAATTGTAGCCTTGTGGGATTACAGGCTTCTGTTGCGGAGAGGGCATGTATTAGCATATAAATGTCGAGGGTTAACATACTTGGACATGAAAATAGCTGGGCTGGTGCCAATAAATGTGATTGGAAACTGGTAGCTACATGTAAAACTAGAAGTAACATAGTATTCTAGAATTTTCTGAGTGTAATGCTTGATTTATAACCTAGTTTTTTTAGTAAGAGCACATAGGGTTTTTTCCCCTTTCAAAATGAGATCAACTTTCTTTTTGCCAGTTTTTGTCAGCTTACTATAGTGACATCCTGCTCAGCGTGGGAGTCGAAATGTTATAAAACAGTATAGGAAGTGTCTAGGCTGACTAGTTACAGTTGTACATGTATTTCAGAAATATGCCAACAGAAATATACTGCATATTTGGCATCTGGTTTTGGAGTAATAAAGGTTAATTTTAATTGTGCACATTGGTTTTCTGTTTATTCACTGTAAATTGCTATAAAATGTAATACCAAGTTCCCTAGTATGTAAATTGAGGTGTATAAAACATTTAAAATTGTAAATAAATTTAAGAATTATGGCAAAATTGCACTCTCTAAATGAGATTTCTAGGGAATGTTCTCCCTAGAAATTCACACCTATTTTCAATTGCTGCTTCAGTAGTGGGACTTGAAAGGGATCTTTTCCAGCTAAATAATGCAAATTTGCATTTAGAAAGAGAAGCAAAAAAAAACTTCTCTTGTTTGAAGTTACTAATACCTATACTGAATGATCTTGTTTGGGGGTAAGCCCTTGAAGTCCAGCTGATTTTTCTTATTCAAAAGCTTCTTGCTATATGCATAGAAGTAGGACAGTCTCAAAAATGAAAAAAAATAGTGATATATCATTGGGTCATGAAAGATTGTTACAAGCTTAGCCATAAAGTATAAAAGGTATCTCTGCTTTCTGGCCAACATAACAACACAAGTGTTACTGAAGAGTTTACTGTCTGTCATTCCTAGTTAGTTTAGTGCATGTAACATGTGCGGGGTTTCCAGCAAACTTGTCTACTGAGACATTGGATTTGACCACTGGTGTTCTTGGGAGCATCTAGGAGCTGGAATTTCTCCTTTCATAACTACTGGGCAGAGATAGGAGAGCACTGGATTGGGTTTGTTTGGCAGGATTTTTGTAACGAGGAGGCTACATGCGTGGCATCTGGTAGAAGATGCCAGAAGCTTCCCTATGTCCAATAGAGCACTGCTAGACAGCTCTAGGAGGACCTAATCCTGTCCAAGGCTGAGCCCATCAGCCCTGGTGGTAAAGCCTCTGAGACAACACACTTATGAAGGGGAAGAAGCTCTGTCCAAAACCAACTGCAGCCAGAGTGAGAGGAGTGAATATGTGAGAGAAACAGCTCTGCAGACACCAAAGTCAATGAAAGTGTAGCAGGGTGAAAGTGGGAGTCCCTGCCCTGAGGAGGGAGGAGCAGCAGAGACAACCTGTGATGAACTGACCACAACCCCAATTCCTGTCCTCGCCCCTGCTCTTACCACTTGAGGGGGAGGAGGTAAAGAAAAGCAGAAGCGAAGTTGAAAACGGGAAAGAAGAGGGTAAGAGAAGAGGTGGTGTTAAGATTCGGTTTTATTTCTGGTTTGATTGGCAATAAACGAATTTCCCAAACTCAAGTCTGTTTTGCCCATGACAGTAAGCGATGAGTGATCTCTTTCTGTCCGTATCTCAACCCACAGGCCTTTTGCCATGTTTTGTCTCCCCAGTCCAGCTAAGGAGGGGAGTATAGAGTGGCTTTGGTGGGCACCTAGTGTCCAGCCAGGGCACACACACCATAACCACAAAAGCAGCTTCCAGAAATGAATCAGAGGGTGTACTAGTTTGAAAACAAACTAGTGGGAGACACCAACTCAGAAGAACAATTTAATAGGGAAATAAAATAAGGAAAAAAAAAAACCAAACCAAAATAAAGGCAGAAAACACTGGGTTAAACTGACAGTCAGGATACTACCAGACACCCTGTTAATGAGGATGGTGGTAGCAGTCCTCCTGAAGCGGTGATCCTCTAGAAAAAGGGTCTGTTCTTCCTCAGAAGGTCCAGTGTAGCTCCTGTCCTCTGGAAATCCAGTGGAAAGGTTTTCTCTGGTGTTCAGAATCTCAGCTTATGTCCACGATGGGATGCTTGGTTCCTCCCTCTGGGTGAAGCATCTCACAATGGGGTAACGAGTCATGAGGCCAAGTGTTGATTAGGCTCATTAACAGAAGATAGTCTGGAGGGAGTTATCTCTGAGTCAGGCGGCAGGACAATGATGGGCCATTAACAGAAAGATAGTCTGGGGGGAGGAGGCAAGGAAACACTGCCCCACCTGATTTCAACAGCTCATGAGGATGGTAATGGAATACACTGCAACCCAGGACAGAGGGTGAGAATAATCTCAGTACCTTTAAGTAGGAACAGCCTCCTGCTGCTGAAAACGGGGCAGAGCTAGGTCCTTAGATGGACTGTTTGCTTTCTAAATATGTCTGAAGTGGTCACAAGCAGAGTGACACATAAAAATAAGAAATTCAAACTTAGACATAATTCTGAATGTTCCGTATTCCTGAGGCTGGCATGCCAGAATTCTATCAGCAAGCTTAATACAAAGGAAATACAAACTTCCAGTGGAAGTTGTGGCCTGCTCTTCTGGCTGCTTCCTACTCTGTGATGATCTGAGTCAGCTGAAATGTCAGAAGAGTTTTCTAAATCCCAATCCTTTAAACTGGCCGTGAAGTTAGAGCAATCAAGCCATTCCTAACTTTCTGCTCTCTTGATCTGCTTGGAAACTTTGACTAGAAGCAAGGAGAACTATTTTTGCTTCTAAAACATGGCCAAACAACACAATGAGAGGTGAGAGTATGCACTTCAAATAGGCCACTCTCTCTACTAGCATCAGAAGTAGATTTCCCTTCTCTTTCCAAAAGCATGACTCACATTCTAGTGTTTATTAGGAGGCCTTCCTCTGGTGTTGGCCAACATGAGAACACCATCTGCTCCTTCCACAGCATCATCAGTGCATAAATGGCTGTAACATTTGCCATTAGAGCATTGGTATTGACCATGAAACATTTAATGGGAGAAGGGGGGACTCTAGTGCATGGGGTTGGGGTTTTGTTTCATTTTATTTATTCCCAAATCTAGTTTTGTGGTTAGTGCCCTGTCCTGGAAATTTAATGCTGCCAGTTTTAATTCTGAGATTTCAGCACTGGGTTTTGACATTGAGCTCAGAAGTATATGACTTCTAAGATTAATATGAGTTTTCAGTCTTTCACTACTCTTTCAAAAACTGTTCTGGAGGAAACTGAAGGATCCTGCCCTGTCTACTGGGTCTATGAAACTGGCCAGAAATCACAGAAAACAGAGGTGGACCCTGTCACACTTGCTCAGTCTCTCAGAAGAAACCCTCCACAGCAGCAGATTTGGACTGAATGGTTTAATAAGTTCTACACCAATTTTTCCAGAATTATAAACATCAGTTACCATAATCCATTTATTTCCAATGGGTCATTCATTATTTTGGCAACAAATGATGAATTGCCTTTCACCTACTGTCTTGTCCCTACAAGTTAGAAGACCACTTTGTATATTCTTAGCTCTTATTCAGTGAAAGCTCCTCTGCTCTATCAACACATCACAGGACAAACAGAATAGAACTTATGGGTTTACAGTTTTAGGGCTGACCTGCTTAAAATGGAGTTGCTTTTTCACTTTGTCCCAAATCAGGGTGTGATTCTCTCTAGTGAATTCTTGCCCTGTCATACCATGGCACAGCATCTCCCAGGGTGGTTACTCAGGAGGTCCACACAAGTTCAAAAACCTACAGCACATCCCTTTGCAAACTGCAGCCAACAGAAGCTACACACAAACTTCTTAAAGGTACCAGATGTTCAAGCTTAGCTAGAAAATGGGACACCAAGAAAAGGCTTTGAAGAGAAAATGTCAGCTTGGGGTGAGTCTTCCCCAAGGGTTTCTTGTGCTGCATTAGGAACAAGCAGATTTTGTCACCTGAGGACTTATGAGTTATTGCAGTCTGACACAGTTCTGACCTTTTGTAATCTTGCTGTAAAACACCCAGATTTGAGCCTCTTGGGCAAAAATTGCCTTCCAGCTCAGTGCTGGGATGAGTTACACCAGCAAAGCAAACAGGTGGAAAATGCAGTCCACTCATCCCCACTGTGAACGCATCCTGACAAACATGTAATGTAGTCCATTAACCTGTCGCAGTGGTCAGTGTTTATAATTATTTTAATACATTCAGTAAACACAAAAAAATATTTAACAACATTAAGATGTTGAGGCAAGAACACACAAAAGTGAGAAATACAAATGCAATCTCTAAGTTTTAATTTCTTCTGTCATTTTTCTTGCCTGGCTCTTCTGAAGCCTTTGCTTCCTGTTGTGTTTATTTTTTTGTCCTTCTTTTTCTTCATGTCTTATATTCCCTGACAGTCATTGCAATTGAATCTACATATAATAAATATAAACTATAGTACATTAAACTTAGTCATGAACAATCTTTATAATTTCTCAAGCTCTAGGTTTTTAGATTTGCTATTGGGTGATCTGCCAAAGTTTCCAAAAAATGTTAAAAACACTGGAATAAAAACAAGACC
>NW_024581137.1:42766997-42836948 GCF_017639235.1 Corvus kubaryi
ACAGAAGATCTACCAGTGACACTAGACTTAGGGTGACCCAAAAAACTGGTGAATTTCTAGCAGCTCTTTGATTTTACATGAATTCTTGCTGTAGCATATCACTGGAAGCACCTTTCAGGCAGTAAGTGCTGTGTAGAGAGATTTTCTCAGCAGACAGATTGGCTACCAGCCTTTTGCCAAGATGCCCCTGAGCACTGGTTCAAGCATTCCATAAGGTGCTTTAATAGGTATGATGCTTGATGCAAGCGCTAAACCAGGCTGCTCACCCTGCAAGTAGAATTTCTTTTGGAAGTACAGGACACAAACACTGCAGTACAGTTGTTGAGTGTACAATGGTTCACTTTCCATCAGCACAAAGAAAGGGCAGATTAAGTGCTCTGTGGACAGCAGGTAAGCCTCTGATTCTACTAGCAAGCAGAGCAACTAAAGCTGTACCCAGACTTGCAGGAATCTATGAAGCTAGTGCACATCCACCCGAACCTTAACTAAGTACTGAACACTTGTTCAGGTTCTCATCTGCCATCTAAGCAGCTGGGAAATACACACAGGTAGACAAGAAAAAGCAAAAAAATACATTTTGCCTATAAATTGTCACAGGAAGTCTGCAGCTTCAAGAACACCTTCAATCGGCAAAAGCAGAAACCAGCTGAGGCAGGTAAAGAAGAGCAGACATCACTACTCACTGAGCCATAGCTTAGAGACATTTTACCTTAGGCAAGAGATGACTGCAAAGGTTATTGTCAGGAAATATGTTACGGAGAAGAGTGGGATCACACTCTTGGTATTTCCTTCAAACTCCTGTTGTCTGGACAGCGAGGTAAAGTAGGTCACCTGCCGTTAAAACAACAAGGAAAGAAACAATGAAGCACTTTCCCTCTTCTTCGTGGTCTTTGTACACACGCGCAGGCAAGGCCAAACATCACGTTGGCAGAGGAGCATTGCCCTGGCCCTCGCAGCCCGCCCGCCTTGTCCCGCCGCCGTCTCCTTTCCTTTCCTTTCGGCGAGGGGGCTGCCCGGACATTTCGGGCTCGGCCGCTGCGCACGGCCGTACCCGCCCGTGCGTTACCTGAATGGAGCCGAGGCGCAACTCCGCCACTCTGGACGAGATGTTCTGCAGGAAGCTCTCCAGCCACCGCCGGCTGTCCTGCGCCTCGGGGCCGTCCTCCCGCAGGTAATACATCAGCTTCAGGGCCCGCGCCCTCCGCACCCGCCCGTCGTCCGTCTCCACGCCGCCCAGCGCGGCCCCCAGGAAGACGCTGTCGTTGACGGGGAAGCGGAGGCTCCCCGGGGCGGGCGGTCCCGCATCGCCCCACCGCGACAGCAGCGGGTTGGGGCTGGCGCAGCCGCCGGCGGTGCGGGCGCAGAGCCGCTCGTACTCGGCGTCGTGCACGGTCGCGTTCAGCCGCAGCACCTCTGCCCACGCCGCCGGCTCCAGGACCGAGGTCCCGCTCGTCGCCACGGCGATGAGGGAGGCGTAGGCGCCCTCGGTGGGCAGCCGCGGGGCGGAGAAGCGCTCCGAGTCGTCGGGGGGGAAGTGCCGCCGCACGAAGTCGCGCTCGTCCTTGGCGGGCCCCCACGTCGGTGTGAACTGCCCCTCGATGTCGTTCGCCTGCCGCTGCGGCAGGAAGAGGAAGCCGGCGCCCAGCCCGCCCGACAGCAGCAGCGGCACCAGCACGAAGGGCCAGGGGCAGGCGGCCACGCCGCTCGCCAGCCCTTCGAAGAGCCGGCGCAGCGGCCGCTCCACGCAGTTGGTGTTGCGGCAGGAGCAGCGCTCCGCGGGGTCCCGCGGCCCCGCCATGGGCGAGGCGGGCAGGGGCTGCCGGCGGCGCGTCCCACGCCGGGGCCCGACGGTGCGGTCTGTGCCGGCGCCGGAGAGGAGAGGGAGAGGAGAGGGAGAGGAATTCAAAACCGCCCTCTGCTCGTCAGGACCTCGGACCGCGTTTTTCAACGGGCGGAACCGCCCCCGCCGTGACTCAGCGGGGCTTCCGCCGCCTCCCGGGTCCGGCAGGGGGGGCCGGGAGGGCAGACCAGGCTCCCCCCGCCGCGCCCCGCCTCGGGTTCATATCTCCCCTGCCCTCCGTTTCCCCCCCGGCTTTGGCTCCGCAAGGTCCGGCCCGTTTGCAGCGCCCGCCGTGCTGAGCCGCTGCATTGAGCCTGGCTCTGGTTCCGGCTCCGTGCAGACCCTGCCGCTTCCCGGCACGGCCCCGCGCTTACATTTCATCCTCTAGACATCATCGGCTTTTTTTAGTGTTTTCCCCGAAGCTGCTGCAGTCGTTGCTTCACTACTGTGCATTTTTCTTCTATCTGAGAGCAAAACACAGACGGTGATGCACATCTTGCGGTGTTTGCTCTCTCAGTGTACAGGTTTATAAAACGGGAGAGTGACAGTGAAAGAAATAAAAGACTTTGAAACAAGGGTTAGCAATTCCAATTGGCAAGTCCCAAGAATATCACCAGTGTGATGTGCCAGAGCTTTATGCAGTAGGAATGATAGAAAGGATCTTTCCAAGTCCAGACACTATCCTGCAGCCTGGTGTTCTTGACACTGGTGACAGTGATTTGAGTAGTTTCGGGCTTAGAAGAACATTAAGCTCAGATGCGACAGTGCAAGGTGTCCAGACAATATGTCACAGGCAGGCACTTCTTCTCATTGCCTTTGAAAGAAGCAACTCTCTCCTCTCCTGCCAGTAGTTGCAGAAAAGTTGTAGGTATCTCTTCTCTCCCATCTAGGGAAGACAGACTTGGCACCTGTGAGTGTAAAATAGCCAGCCAGGCTCTGAGCAGCATTATATATCTCCTGCTGTGCTCAGCATCTAGGGCAGGTTGGATCCTGGTGATTCCCTTTTCCATGCACAGGTGTTCTGAGACAGGTATGTCAGACAGGCAAGTTAGAAGCTATTTCCTGTAGCTTCTAACTTATTGAAACCTAGGAACTGGCTTGTTGGCAGTAGCTACCTAGGGCACTCATTTGGCACAGACTAGTGCCTTTAGGTTAACTCTGAGACTTGGGCATCTGGCCTACAGCATGGAAAGATGGCTCCACCAACTCTCAACTCAGAGTGGTGTTCAAGCAGGTAATACATGCCAGTCTTCTCCCAGAATCTGAATGCTTGTCCTTGTTCCCTGGCCCATTCATGCACTTTATATTAAGTTCTAATATGATAAAATATGCTTCTTGGGGCAGGGCCAGGAACTAGTCATAGGACTTCCAGCAAGTCAACCTTTCTGGTATTTTTTGGATGAAGGCACAGTCTCTCTGTTGTTACGTTGCTTTGCTGGAAGTTTCAAAATGAGATTCCAGTGAATTACTGTTTGGCCTTCCTTCCTTCCTTCCTGGAATCCTTCCTTCCTTCCTCTTGTATAGGAGGTCAGGGACTAACTTTCCAATTCCCATGCCAAGTGTATAATAAAACTTTGTGATTTTTTGTGGACCCTCTAAGTTTTGTTGTTTCTTTCAACCATGAGCATTTACAAATCTTGGGTGCTCCCTTCCCTTAAAGGGTGTGACATCCCTTTTTTGGCATCACGGACAGGATGCTATGGTTAAAGGGGTCCAGTTGAGATATCATCCGTGAATTCCAGACAGGTAGTGATGGGAAGAATATAAGGCATGCCCAACTCCCCTGGGCACAGAATGTGCAAGTGGAAATTGGTATAGTCCTGAGGCAGCGGTTAAATAGATAAATGTGGTGTTAAGTGAACAAAAGGTATGGAAGGGGAAAAGTAAAGCAGCTTTATGTGCAATTTTTTGCCCAACAGGAGAGGTATGCTATTACCGCAGGCCTAGGCCCTAGGGTATATCACCGTGTCCTGCAGCCATAGGGAGGAGGAGGAGAGACGATCCAGCAGGCAGGAATTGTGCAGCAAGATTGATTTATTTAATTATTTTACAAACTCTTTTATAGATTTTTTTCTTCATAGTCTAATTGGACCAAGGATCAGCCACCCCTTGGGGGTGATTGGCTAATACCCTAAAACATCCATTGTCAAAATAGTTTTCTATTGTACCATAAACAAGACTTTTCAAGGTTGCAGGTGGCTTGGTTGTTTACATAGCTCTGCTACCTCTTCTGTGAGAGAGAAAAGTCTCTCACGGACTTAGAAAATAGCAAGAAAATCCTTGCTAGCAGCATTTTTGTATCTACAGTATGCCAACAAACAGGCAGAGGGAGAAATGATTTGATCTCTGCAAGGTTTGGTGAAAGAACTGCAGGATCAGTTAAATGAGAGAGGACATAGGCTTCGGTAGCAAGTGTTGCCCGCTGCCGAGTGCGACGGTGAAAGGGAGAGTAGGCTGCAGGTGAGAGTAGGCTGCAGGCTGCTCGCTGCTGAGCGCCCTCAGGGAAAGGGAGAGGCTGCCGGCAGAGGCGTTGCTTGGAGCGCTCCAAGAGGCTGCAGGCACAGGGGCTGCTCGCAGCTCAGCAGGATCGGGAAGGGGACAGGGAGCTGCAGGCAGAGGCAATGCTTGCGGAGTGCGATCAGGGAAAAGAGGAGGCATTGAGAAGCGGATGTCAGCTACTTGCTCTGCAATTAAAGTTCATATTGAAAACATTCTGGATTTTGATATTCTGTGCCTTTAACCGCTGCTGTGCTAAATTTTGCGAAACTGATAAGTCAAATTCAGAGAGCATCCCACTCATGGAGGGCAACTCTAATCGCAGGAGCCGTCCCCCTGAAAGGTGGAGGAAGCAGCAACAGCAGTATGACAAGCACTTCATTAATTGAAAGTTGAGATTCTACCTGAGGAATATCAAGGCCAAACTGTCCCTGACGGACCAAAGAGATATTTACTATTCAACTCAGCTGCATTTAAAGAGACAGAACAGAGATATCCTGAGAGGGGAAAAAGGACTTCTATCACTAACCTGAGCTGTTAAACAACTTAAGCCACTGTTTGGACTAACGCCTCCAGGACTTGTATTGTTTTCTCTTCCCAGGAATGATACTGGGAATGATGCCATGCACCCCCACTGAAGATCAAGGTAACCATTGAAGGACTTCTTATCCTTGCAGGAGCAATCATTGCCAGTGTGAACTAAATTTGGTTCACACGTCAACAAGCTCAACCCACAAGGTGGAGACCCTCACTTCTTTATTTATGCTAATCAGTATGGCAACTCTAGTACATTCTGCACCACACATGCTTCTCAGTTGTGGGTGCAATTTACTGTGGCAGAAATTATAAAAGAGATGAAAGCAATTTGCCTACTGAAATCCAAAAGGTAACCTGAGGTAATGGAAGTAGATTTAAAAGGAAATTCCACTCTTTGTGTTAACTAGTTAATTTCACTTATAACCCAACCAACCGTAAAGGCAACGTTTTTGTTTTAACAATGCACAGTGCTATGGTATATACTATATAGCCAAACACTGTGTCAGAATTAATCACAACGGAGCTGCACCCTATCCCCCAGAGCATAAAGTATGGGCCTGAGGGAGTGGATGTGCCTGGATGAGAACCTATTGTGACTCTGTACTTGTAGACAACCTTATGATAGATTCAAGTAGTTACCCTTATATTTGTGTGTGTAACTTTGTTGAAATGATAAGATGTGATTTTATTATTCAGGTCCTGTTATATCTTATCTATTGTTATGATTTAATTATATATAAGATCTACAGTCTACCCCTATTGGCATCAATCTCACCTTGATGAGAAAGCTTCTATTGAAGGAAACACAAGAAAAAGGACAAAAGACTTTGATTATTGTTCATCACCATGTGGAAGAAATCCCCTGGTGCAAGTGAAGAAAGACCTGGAACTCCCATTGGTGGGACATTTTATTTGGATGGTGGAACAAACTGATACATACTTGACACGTCTAAGAAGAGAGCTGAGAGGGATAGCTGGTGCCCCACATTTAAGCGGGTTGTACTTGCCTCTTTTCAAGATCTGTGGGGACCAAGCCATACAATCAATTAATTTTTAATATCTTATGTGGCCTCATCTCTAGGTAGTGTCAGAATGTGCCTGACACTGTCCACTTTAAGTCTACATAAACCAGCCAAGAACAGCTGTAATAAAAAACCTGAAAAGCAAAAGAACAAGCAGATCCCGTTCAAGTGTCTGAGTTGTGTCCCTGTTGCACAGGACTCATGGTCAGATCATTTCTCAGGTGAGCAGGAGACCCGGTCTCAATCCCACCTTCAAACTGAGGTGGCAGAACCTTCTCTCTTCCACAGCAGAGCCCACCATCTGTCTCTGGGGCATTTATACCATGCTCGAAACAAGAAGAAAGAAGAATGATTCAGCCCAGGTTTCTCTCAGGCAGAGCCCAGGTAGGCTTGCAAATGCAGACATGGCTTTGGTTGTGGCCTGAGTGTCACAATGGCTCCAGGGCTGAGCCAAGACCTAGCTGAAGAGACACCAGGGTAGGGAGAGAAAATGCAGTTTTTTGAATGTATGACCTTCTGCACAGCGTTTGAAATTAAGAAACAACATGTGCCTGGCTGGTGAGACTCCCTGCTTCACAGCCTTTTTTTGTTTGAAAACTCTTCTTCAGTTTGCCCCATCAGACTCCATTTCCCTCTACTTGGAACAGGGCTCATCTCCTGCTCTGGCCACTGCTGCCTGTTTTCTCTGCTCACAAGCTCTGTGGTAATATTTATTTATTTTGAAAGGTAAAGCTGTCCTCAGTAATGCAGACAAACATTTTCTTCTTGGTCTCTGTATTCTTGTGTCTCCCAAACATTTACTGAGCCTGGAAGTGATTCCAACAGTTTTGTAGAATCATGGAATAACTTGGGTTGGAAGGATCCTTTGGCACTCGTCTCACATGCGCCCTGCCCAGAGAAGGGCTGCCGTGGGTGCTAGGCCAGGTCACTCAGGGTATTGCCTAGCTGAGTTTGGAGTTTCCGCCAAGCGTGCATATTCCAGAGCCTCTGGGCAACCCGATTCAGTGTTTGACTACTTCATCATGATTTGTCTCCTCATAAATGTGAAGGTTTTGGTAGAGGGGCTGCAAAGGTGGCCTCTGTGAGGAGAGACCAGGCCTGTCCTAAGCTGGTCACAGTTGATGCCAGCAGGATCCAACACACCCAACTTAAGGCATGGCTGGGCCCATCCTCAGGGGAGTCTGTGGCACCTCTGGGAAAGTGCCTTAAAGCGAGGGTAGCAAACACGAAGCAGAAGGAGAAACAAGGCCAGGCCGGGAGGAGATGGAGGGAAGAAGTCCACACTGGATCAGGAGGAGGGAAGAGAGAAGAGGATATGTGGGCAGGGGTTGGATCCAAGGTTTTGCTAGAGCAGGAGCTGAAAGGTGCAGCCTGGAGAAGCTGCTGCCAGTGAAGGAGCCAGCCACGTGTGTGCTGGTCCCAGTCTCCTGCACTGGCCACTGCCTCAGCAAAGGAGCTGAGCATGGCCTGGGTGAGGGGACTGAGGAGCAAAAGGTCTGGGGGGCGGGGGGAAGACATGTATGAAGGAAAGCAGGTTTTTTTCCTGAGGGTTGGTTAGTTTTTTTGGTCTCCCTTGATACCAGAATCTGTAATTAATAGATTGTTAAGTGGCAAATAAATTAAATTAATGGAAATTCCCTGAAGGAGTAAACAGGTTGTGCCTGTGACAATATCTAACTGGAATTTCTCTCATACAATTTGTGACAGTTGGTCCTTGTTCTTTCCCAAGATATGTCTGAGAGCAGCCTGGCTGTGTCTTCCCTGTACCTTCCCATCAAATGTCTGAAGACAGCAAGAAGATGCTCCCCGCCTGTGGTCATCTCCAGACTAGATCTAGGTCCTGTGCCCTGGTACATTGGGTGCTCCAGGACCCAGCCATCATGGTGCCCCTTCACTGGTCTCACTCCAGTGAGCTGGTATCTCTCTTGTACTAGGGAGCTTTGTCCAGAGCACCGTAGTGATGATGAGTTATTGTGCTGAATGGAGGAAGATAATCACTTTCCTTGAAGTGCTGGCTACGCTCTTGCTAATGCAGCCCCCAGTGTGGTTGGCTGTCACCACCACAAGGTTGTGTTGTTGACTCATGTTCATACACTGCTAACTCATGCTTATTTGTCTGGATGGTGAATATAGACTTAAAATAAAACTGACGTGTAAATTGTTATGAAATAAGGAGGAAGGGATGTCAACAAACTTAGCACTTTTTAGTTTCTCAGCTCCATGAGTAATTCTTTCCAAGCATGCATTAATGACAATCTCTATCTGCTCTGTGTTTCATAGAAAGAAAGTATCTTTGTGATTTCTGTCCTTCCAATAAATCCCTTTAGCCTAAAGTAATTTCCTTTGCCAGCAGGCAAAAAGACCTTTTGCAATCATGTTATTTGAAGTAAAATGCCGTGAGATAGCATTTCATATAAGTTTTCCCAATTTCTTGAAAACCTTGTCAGGAATTCCAGCTTGTATGTTCTATTGTTTGGAATGTTCAGTTTACAAAGGAGAAATGACAATTTTTCTTTGCTTTATTTTAAGTTATGTTAATATTGTTCTTTAACTACTTTTAATTTCTCAGCTGTCTGCTTTCATGAAAAAATAGGAAATCAAAATATTGCAACTAATTTTAAAACAAAATAAATTTCACAGAATAGTTCTGGTTGGAGAGCTGTTTAGAGATCTAGTCCACCCTGCCCTGCTGAAGGGTCAACTAGAACAGGTTGCTCAGGATATTGTCCAGTCCAATTTTGAACATCTTCACTGGTGGATACTCCCCAATCTGTCTGGGCAACCTGTTCCAGTACCTGAGAATCCTCACTGTAAAAAGGTCTTGGTTTGATTCTTACTATAGAGGTAGGCCAGAAAAGTTGTAAAATCAGCTGTGAACACCAGTGTAGCGGGTTCGGTTTGCAACCAGGCAGAAACACCAATTTAGTGTAGTGGTTTGGTCCAAACTACTCATTACTGTTTACCTTCTGTGAGATAAGAATTAAGAGAAATGCAAAGCAGGCACCAAACTTGAAAGAATATAAAGAAGTTTATTAACAGACCTAAAAGAAGAAAAAAAAATCATACCACACCTTCAGAACACTTCTCCTCCCCCCACCTTTCTCCCCTTTCCCACTGACAATGTAAAAAGACAACCCTTGAGATGTTCAGTCTGTTTACCCCTTCTGTAATAGCCTTGTTCAGTCCATTTAGGAAGAGGAGTCTCTCTTGCCCATGCTATGAAAACATTATCACAACGAGACAGCCACCCGGGTTGGTTCTCTGCTCGCATGTGAGTCCCTTCCCATGACTTGCAGCTTTCCCCACAACTGCTTTCGAGGGTTCACTCTTGAATTACTGGGGTACAATTTTAAGGTTGAGCCATTCAGAAACAAAAGTTCTCTTCACCCATCTCTGGGAGCATTTCATCTCTAAGAACAGAGGCCCTTCTCCTTCCCTGGGAGCAAAGGGTTTTCCTCATCTTCATCTCTAGGATGGGAGCATCTCTAGGAACTGAGGTTTTCTCCTTTTCCATTTGGAGCAAAAGTCCTCATCACTTCCATCTCTCCCTGTTCAAACTTCTCATGAAATTACAGCTGCATCAACATCTGCCTATCTCAGCGCAGGTGCTTTTGCTCACAAGTACAAGTTGAACGCTCCACCCCCCATGCCTTCATGAAATTACAACGGGTACTCTGATATATCATAGCTTTACAACAGAATTTCAGCTTTAAGCATCTCCTCTTTCCCTTCCCTCAGGTTTTCAGCTCTCCATAGCACTAAAAGGGTTAATCTCACCCAGGCCTTGCAGCTGGAATGGTGCTTATCACTGTTGCTCACATGATCCTTTGCTGGACAGCAGGGCAGCTTCAGCTGAATCTTGGCTGCACTGGAGAGGGAGAGCCACCTGTCTGCACATAGCAGGGCTGTGGGGAGGTTCCACGGGTGGAACAGGGCCCATCGGCTCCAGGATGGCTGTAGCCCGGCCCTTCTGCCCATAGCAGGGCTGTGGTGGGTTCCGCAGGTGGAACAGGGCCCATCGGCTCCAGGATGGCTGTGGCCTGCCCTGGCCTGGCCTGAGCAGGGCCTGGGCTGGGCCCACCGGCCCCCGCACGGGGCCCGCAGCCACCTGTCCCAGCACTGGAAACGAGAGAGAGCTTGGGGGAGTGTCTATTCTTAAGTGTGGATCACAGAGGCGGTCACAATTTAAATGGCTTAAAGAATTGTCCATATTCAAACTGGCCAGCTGATAGGCTCTATCAGGTCCCAGAGGAAGCTGTAAGCACCCCTTAGCAAGAACATCACTTCCGGGACTATGCTTTTGCTAACCCATGACAACCAGTGCAGCTCTGAAGAACCTAAGGAATTAATTTGTCTTGTTTGTGTATTTTCATGAAGTCTTTGATCTCAGTGGTAGACTGTAGTGAAATGTGACACAACCAAGTCTCAGAAATTACAGTGTACTTTAATTTCAAAATGCAGAGCTGTGTTCTTACATCAGGAATGGATGTTTGTAGTTCCAAGTTCTCAGTCAGAGCATAGATGGCTTATTTCTGACCTTCACTTTGGAATGCCAGGACAGAGGGGCATTTCCAAGTGCATCCAGGCTGCCCTTGTAAAGTGCTTTGCCAATTGTGTGAGACACACTGGACACTGGAGTAAAACAAAGTGACATCAAGAAGTCTTCCATCCCATTTCTTCCACTGTAATGCAGCATAATTATGCTGGTGCCATTTATGAAGGAAATTTGATGGACCTGATCTTTACAGTGTCCCCCAGAGCACCTGACAGAGAAGTGCTATGCTATGCTATGCTATGCTACGCTATGGTACGCTATGCTATGCTATTCTTTCCATGCATGTGGAAAATGCAGTGCCTCAAAGCCCTGTGTCCAAAGGGAGCAGTTTAATTGTCAAGCTGGGGGCTGCCAGTGGGAGACGTGTGCCCTCTGTGCCTTCACCAGCCAGTGTGCAAGAGAGGATCACGTTTCCCTTGGCCTTCAGGAAAATGCCCACAAAGGAATGATGGGGGTGGCCAGGTGATGGGGGCAGTAGGATGGGAGGTGAATTCCTGGTTTCCTCTAGAGTGGAGGAGAGTCTGTCTAGAATATAAGATTCCAAAGAGAACCCAGAAGTTACCCTGGCACCAGGACCCAGATATTTATTTGTGTTGAGAAGCTGCTTTTCCTTTGCTTTGGGAGCGCCCAGTGACGCTGTGAAATTGCCATGTGCTGGGTGCTGGCAGGATGAGTGGCTCCTCTGCTGCATGATGAGACTGGTGTCTGTGCTCATTTGATTTTTCATTTTTGTTTTTGGGAAGAATGAAGGTGCCTAAGTGTTTTAACTGTCTGGGTGATACTGTGGTTAGAAACTGTCTGTTTCAATTGAACATTATCATGATGAACAGAATTTCAGCTTATCAGTGTAGGCAGTGTAGGATACCAGAGAGGCAAGGTGAGCTGCCAGATTTTATAACCTTAACTCTGGGAATATTTCTTTCCAAGCTGACTTAAAGAAAACTTCCTGTCTCCACAGTGATTTCATAATCATGAGGTTTTCCATTAAGACTGCATAAAACCCTGGAAGGCGATGATATGATGTAACATGGCACTACCGAAGAACCTAATCAACTTTTGTGCTTGTACATCCTTATAAAGGGTTCCTAACATTTCACTTTCCTTAAGGTACGTGAATGATTTCCCAACTTACTTCCACGAGAACTGCAAAAGGTTTGCCTCTTTGATCAGTTGTTGTTCCTAGGGAGTATGTTATCTTTGTAGACTCCTTTTTTATTGCATACATGTTTATAAGTTTCCTCATAAAATGGTCATCCAGGTCTCGGAGATCTTCAGGAACTGTAAGCACATTATTTATGGAGAAAACCACAGAGTAAAACTAAAGTGCCTCTCTTTTACTCGTGCTTTGATCAGCCAATGTCTGCTTGAAATTTTTTGTTAGCTTGTATTTTAAACACTACCTTATTATATTGAATACTTATATATCAGAGAATACTGATCTGAACACGAACTGAACTCTGACTTATTAGAGCTCAGAGACACAACAAAGATATTGCATGGGCTAATGTGAGCATTTATTCTGTTATGCATGGAGGGGATGACCTTTCAAATCCCTCCCTATTTTATTTACTGGAAGGAAATGTTATACTTCCCTGTAAGGGAAATTTTCTGCCAAACACACAACTAATGTAACTATTGCCCTTCTGCTCCACAGTGTGTCTGTGCCAACAGGATGTTAGAGAAGTTATCTCCATGTCAGGTCAATCCAGTCTCTCCTGGCATATGTCGATTTATTATGGGTGTGCATGTCAGGGTAATACCTTCTTCTGTTGCTGGTGCAAACATGGAAGTCCGCTTGTCTGGCTCTATCTGTGCCTGTATATTTTTATCAACGTGTGGTTTTAACTTCATTTTGTGAGCCAGAGTATTTGCAAAGATGTCAGGACCTGCTTTACATACAACATAGCAGAACCCTGTAGAGAATTTCAGCTTCTTGCATTCCTGGCAGCTTGGGACTGTGTTTCCTTGAATCTGACATGTCACATGGAGACCTCATATCCTTAGAAAAAACCTTTTTGATCCCTAAGTATTGACAACCACGTTCAATATTACTTCTCGTAAATGAACCAGAATGCATCCTGATCCCACTTTGGTCTTTGCCTTGTACTTTCTTCGCCCTTTTCTTTTTCCTCACTGATCAGCTACTGGAATATGGTCCAGGGAAATCACTCCTGTTCAGTTAGCAATGCTTTCAGATTACTAACTGATTACAAGTGTAATGCTGGCTGCCTTCCTTTCCCTTTACTTTTCTTGGATAGGAATTTATCCTCTAACTGAAAGAGTCTATATCCCTCCTTTCCCAGCCATTCCTCATGTTCCCTGCATCCACTTGGAGTGGGAGTGCAGTGACCACTTGCACTGGTCCAACATCTGGCTCTCTTCAATGCTCCGTTAAATGAATGTCATCGGTGCTATGTTTCGAAATAATCCACATGTGTTGGTTGTGCTCTGGGCCTGTTAAACCAGATTGAACTCACAGGAGTGTGTAGTGTGTCTCTGGAATCTCATAGGCTTGCTAGAACAGGATGCTTACTTTTTCATCGCACAGAACTTTTGGGTATGAACAGGACAACAAGAGCTCAGGGATCTTTTAAGTTGAAGATAGAGGTATCTTATCAGTTCACATCCTGGTTGGATGGGTGAGCAAGTTTGGGGGTCTTTTTGTTGGTTTGGTTTTGTTTTTAATTAAATTTGTCTGTTAACTCCCAAACATTCACTGGAATCCTGAGATAGTTCTTGAAATCTTTATTTGGATATAGACCATATTGCCTTCCTGTTGACAATGGTAGATAAACACAGTTTGTAAGATGTTTTTTAATCAGAGAACAAAAATAATCTTTGTTGGAGTGCAGCATGGAGTACAGAAAATAAAAGGGTCATTGCATCCTGGTATCTACACCATAGAATCACTTACTTAGTAATTTTTTTCTACTTCCATTACTAATGTGTTTTGGAGCCTTTCCAGTTTTCACAGAACTCTGTTGACAAGTTTTAAGTTCCTGGTTCAACGGGGGAGTTGAATCAGATGATCTCCATAGGTCCCTTCCAACCCATCCTATTCTATGATTCTACGAAAACTTGCATTTCCCACAACTTTTGTTGACATGCCAATTAGTCATGCCTGCAGGGAAGCAAGCACACAGGTGGTCAGAAGAGTCACCAATAGTCTTTCTTCCAGGCTGTTGTTCACCTGTTATTTCTTCTGCTGGAGATAGTGCTGTTAAGAGTTATAAATACTGGAACTGTACCCTGAACTGCAAATGTCTGAGGTGGATCTGAGTTTACTTTGCTAGGAGCCTACAATACATATTACGTCTCAGGAATACTTCTGTTAGTGAGAAGCTCTGTCTCTTAGTCTGCCCACTTCTTAGTCCCAGAAGTATCTTTACAGTGCAGTGCTTATCTGCATGACCAGTTATATGTTGACTGCTTTTTTTCACTGTAAGTATGAATGTGTGTAATTGGTATATCTGAGATCCTGCAAGGATTATTTAATTCCTTTGTCTTTAGCAAGGATTATTTAATTCCTTTGATTTTACTTATCTCTCTGTTGGCTAATATTAGCCATTTGCACTTCATGATCTGGTGTATGTTTGGGAGGTGTGCATGTCTTGTGTGTGAATGTATGCGAAGTTTATTAAAATAGTTAAATATGTTATTGCTGCCTACAAGACTGACAAAGCAACCTGTACATTTGGCCAGTTAGAGGCTCCCTTCAGTAATACCTATGTATATTTAAATAGTTATATGGTTGTCTCCCCACTTGCGTAAGACCCTTGTGACTTGCCAGAAGATGTAATTTCTGTGAAAACTTGTTTGCTGTCTGTAATCTTGTAATAGCCTGCCAATCTACAAAGGCTGATGCATGCTCTTAAGTTGAGGGCTGCTAGCAGGTTTATAGGGACAAGGAAGAAAACCAGCTTACCTTAAAGGAACAGTTTTGGGTTAATTGAGCTGTTATTTGAGGCCTCAGGCTGCAATTTATTAGCTGTCAAATAGAGAGCTTCTGCGTTATAATTGTTTTGGTTGCAGGCTAGATTACAATGTACGCAATTTATTTTTACATTAAAATTCTTAATTGTTCAATAATTTAATATTGGAGAAAAGTATAAATTATCTGCTCTTGAGCATTAAGGAAAGTCAGTGAGGCATGCGGTGGTGGCAATGGCAAGGCCTATGGCTGAGCATGGATCAAAGGGTACAGGGGGTTTCTGGTGCCAGAGACACCCAAGGCAGGGCAGGAAGCTGCTTCCTGCAGCCAGCAGCTTTCGTGAGACAGGCTTATGCAGTTCAGGCCTTGCCAGGAGCCACAGTGGGAGACTGAAATGGCTCTGGGGAGTGATGCGAACAGGATGGGCAGATGGGGATTGAGAGGGTAAACAGGGATTGAGAGAGTGCAGCAGTTTGCACAGATGGGCATGTGAGAAGGGCTGTGCACCCTGCCTGTGGGCCCACAGCCCAGGGAAGTGCTCTAGCTCTGCCATAATGGTGGGCATGTGCCTGTCATAGGTTAGCAAGCATAGTCCCGGAAGGGATGTCCTTGCTAAGGGGTGCTTACAGTTTCCTCTGGGAATTGATAGAACCTATCAGCTGGCCAGTTTGAATATGGACAATTCTCTAAGCCACTTAAAGTTGTGACCACCTCTGTGATCCACACTTAAGAATAGGCAAACTCCCCCCCAAGCTCTCTCTCGTTTCCGGTGCTGGGACAGGTGGCTGCGGGGCCCGTGTGGGGGCCAGCGGGCCCGGCCAGGCCCTGCTTGGGCCAGGCCGGGCCGGGCCACGGCCATCCTGGAGCCGATGGACCTGTTCCAGCCGTGGAACCCCCCCACTGCCTTGCCGTGGGCAGCCGGAGCGGCTCGGCTCTCCCCCCTCTCCACTTCGATAAGAAAAATTCAACATTCCAGCTGCAAAGCTGCAAGGCCGAGGTGAGATTAACCCTTTTACTGCTGTGAAGAGCTGAAAACCTGAGGGAAGAGAAAGAGGAGATGCTTAAAGCTGAAATTCTGTTGTGAAGCTATGATATATCAGAGTATCCTGTTGTAATTTCATGAAGATATGGGGGGTGGAGCGTTCAGCTCGTAAGCAAGAGCACCTGTGCTGAGATAGGCAGATGCTGACGCAGCTGTAATTTCATGAGAAGTTTGGACAGGGAGAGATGAACCAGATGAGGACTTTTGCTCCAAATGGGAAAGGAGAAAACCTCAGTCCCTAGAGATGGACCAGATGAGGACTTTTGCTCCAAACGGGAAAGGAGAAAACCTCAGTCCCTAGAGATGAACCTGATGAGGACTTCTGCTCCAAATGGGAAAGGAGAAACCTCAGTCCCTAGAGATGCTCCCAAAGATAGTCCTAACGATGAAGATGATGAAGACCCTTTGCTCCCAGGGAAGGAGAAGGGCCTCTGTTTTTGTTTCTGAACGGCTCAACCTTAAAATTGTACCCCAAAAAACTTCAAGAGTGGACCCTCGAAAGCAGTTGCGGGAAAAGCTGCAAGTCGGGGGAAGGGACTCACATGCAGGCAGAGAGACTCCTCTTCCTAAATGGACTGAACAATATTTGGAAGTGGGTGGCTGTCTCGTTGTGATAATGTTTTCATAGCACAAGCAAGAAGAGACTTCTCTTTCTAAATGGAGTAAACAAGGTTATTATGGAAGTGGTGAACAGACTGAGCATCTTAAGGGTTGTCTTTTCACATTGTCAGTGGGAGAAGGGAGGAAGGTGGGGGGAGGAGGAGAGTTTTGAAGGTGGTATAATTTTTTTTTTCCCTCTTTTAGGTCTGGTAATAAACTTCTTTATATTCTTTCAAGTTTGGTGCCTGCTTTGCATTTCTCCTAATTCTTATCTCACAGAAGATAAACAGTAATGAGTATTTTGGACCGAACCACTACACTAAATTGGTGTTTCTGCCCGGTTGCAAACCGAACCCGCGACAGTCCCTCAGATAGAAATCCAGTGTTTCTACAGAGAAAGCCTCTGAGATGTTTGAGGCTTCCATGAAGATGGGACTGGTAAGAAAGGAGACTTCAGTAGAGGCAGTAGGTTGCAATAAGTGACCCTTCTGCAGAAAAGGTAAATGTCTGCAAAAGATGTGCACAGGATGTTGCATCAGCTGGCTGTGTTTCAGGAAACAGTTAAAAAACTCTGCAGTACTAGAGAGGCTGAGATGGAGATAAGTGATTTCAGAACCATACATTTGTAGCAGACAACACAGAGAATGTGACATCTTTGACCCTCGTGACCCACAAAAGCCTGACTCTGCTTCATTCCCCACTCTCCATCATTGCAACCAAAAACAGATACAAAGCTTTAACTGCTGTAGACACCCACGAACAAGGTCTGCAAGGAGAAACTGTACCAGCAGCATGCAGTGGATGCCACAAAAGGAAATGACAAATGCTTGTAGTGGGTGATGCACTGTTAAGGGGTATTGAGGCACCCATCTGCTGGCCTGAGAACTGGACATCCATTGATCACTGCAGCTTATTCGGGTGGGATCGGACCCACCTCTCTAGAAGAGGAAGGGCGATCTTTGGTAGCGGACTGGACAACTTGGTGAGCTTTAAACAGGAGGACTCTGGGTGTGGGGTCCAAAGTGGCAACACTTACACCATTGCAAACAACTGTGCAATCAGTCAGGCCAACGGAGTAGTGACGATTTTCCATATTTGCCTGGCCAGATAGAACCAGAAGGCAGCCACCTCACACCTCAAGTGTATGTTGCTCAATGCACACTGCCTGGGGAACAAACAGGAGGAACTGGAACTTCATGCATCAGTCAGAAAGTTAAGATATCACAGGAATAACTGAACCATGGTGGGACAACTCACATGACTGAAGAATTACGCTGGATGGCAATAGGCTGTTTTCTAAAGACAGGCAGGGATGAAGAGCTAGTTCATCCTAGCTAGTTCATCCTAGCTAGTTCATGAGTCATGCTGTATGATAAGGAGAACCTAAATATGTAGAAGTCAACTACAGGAGTTGTGGAAGTCCTGTTGAATGCCTCTGGATCAAAATCTTCTCTGTGGGCATCTTATAGTTGGCATCTTCTACCAACCTCCAAACCAGAATGACAAGGCTGATGCAGTAATATTTGGGTCACTTAAATAAGCTTTGGGTCAACAGAACCTGGTACTTACAAGTGACTTCAATTAACCCAGACTTTTGTTGGAAGAACAATAAAATGGCTGACATCATCCATCATGTTCCTGGAATGCACAGAGGATTGCATCTTACACAAATGTTATATGTGCCAATGAGGAAAGAGGCACTGCTTTGTAATTGTAAATGTAATCTTGTAACATTTTATTGTAATATTGCAATGTTAGTGATGGCCGTGGTTGCAGTGATCACAACATTGTGGAGTTTGGGATCATGTTGAGTGTGGTGAGTTACTCTGCTGCTGTGGCAAAGAAGCCAACAGGATCCTGGGCTGAATCAACGAGGGCATCACCAGCAGAAATAATGATGTCATTATCCCACTCTACTCAGCACTTGCCAGACTACACCTGGAATAATGAGTTCAGTTTTTGTCCCCACTGTGCAAAAAATAGGTGGGCAGCTGGAGAGTGTCCAGAGAAGGGCCACAAAGATGATCCAAGGGCTTGAAGCCTGCCATGTGAGGAAAGGCTGAGAGAACTGGGCTTGCTCAGCCTTGAGAAAAGAAGGCTCAGGGGAGACCTGATGGAGGTAATGGTTCTAGTATTTAAGGAGTGACTACAAAGAAGATGGAGAGTCAATTTTTAAAACAAGACACATGGAAAAGACAAGGGGTAACAAGTTACTCCTGTTGAGATTTTAGTTGGACGGAAGATGAACATTTTTCACAACAAAGACAACCAGTCATTGGAATAATCTCACCAGGGAAGTGGAATTCCCCAACTTTGATATTTTTAAAATTCAGCTGGAGACAGGGCTGGGCCATCTGGTGCTTCTTCTAAAAAGATTGCACTAGATGATCCTTGAGATCCCTTCCAACCTGGTATTCTATGATACTATGAAAATGCTTGTTTATATTTACTATAAAGGCTACACATAGCTCAAGGCTGGTTCTACCATTTTTCTTTTTTGGTATACCTATTTGTGCACAGTTATGTTCCATCTTTTAAAAAAAATAGCAGCTTAAACATCTAAATTTAAGCCTTGATACCAGATGCAGTTACTCAATACTGGAATTGTCAGGGGAACTTTTTGAGATAGCTGAATGCAATGTCATGAACCAGGAATAGAGAAAGAGGGGATTTGACAGGATGTGATATTTCTTTCTGAGAAGCTTCAATTCTGAAAACAAAACTGGGAGTCCTGTTAGATAATAATCTCATTTCACATCTCAGATTAAGTATATGGAAAAAAGAATTTATGTCATCCCTGCATACATGAAAAGGAATATTGAATAGGTATAGAGAAATTATTGTTGTACTGCATTTGCCAGTGAAAGTGGTTTTATATAACTCTAATTACCTAAATTGATCTGATTTTCCCACTGCAGGTTTTCCTCTGTTGTCTTTGGAGAAGAAAGCTAGATGGTTAGCATGGACTATGTGCATAAGACTTAGGTAGCTTAGGCTAAATGGGGCAAACCCTATCTATGTCCCAGCAATGTTCAGAGTTTACAAGGCATGCAGCTTCCAGATTCTACCTTTAGGAAGTTAACAGAAATCCTCTTGTGCTCCATCCTTTCCTTATCTTTCAAATTTTAGGAAAATTTTGCATACATCTTCCTACATCTTCATGATGTCATGTCTTCTATTTGTTGATCATCAGGAAACCAGTTGCTTCTGTCCATGCTCAAACTATTAGCAATGGCACCACATTATGCACAGTTGGTCTGAATGAGGCAGGGCCTGGATATTATTTCAGGCTTTCAGCAAATGCATGCAGACAGCTTTGCATCATTAACTGTCATATAAAAAGCTTTTTTTTTGCAACCATACATGAGATTACTATTAAAGTGGGGGGGGAAAAGAAAAGAAAAAAAAATAATTTAGAGGCCAGAAGCTGCTTCTTACTTCTGTTCCTCCTGAGTAGCCCCATAGTGCAGAGCTAATAAAAAGAACTAGGGGTTGTCACATGTATTACTCTTTGTGGTGGGGTCCTTTTTCTCCCTATGGATTAATACAGCTCCTGGCATAGCAGAACCCTGCTGTGCTTGGTGTTATTAAAACTTCTGTAACAGTAACCACAACAGCAATAATAAGTGTACTGGAAAACTTCATAGCTGTAGAATGAAAAATGTAAAAACTTCTCCCTTATTCAATGACACATGAATATCCATGATTTATAATTATGTTCAAAGCAAATTTTTGAGATTTGACTGATTGGAAATTGTTTTGCCCAAGAGCCAGTTCCTTTTCTTACCAGGTTTTCATGATAATGCAGAATGACATATTGTGTCACAAACTCCTCTCTTGTCAGAGCACTGCTTCAGTGAAAAAATAACATCTAGTGGTTTGTGTAGTAATCCTTCTTGTGTCTTGATGGAAACAGGGAACCCACAAGTATTTTACTCTTAATATATACTTGGAATTAAAAAGCATTCAAAACCTTTTTGTCCATGTTGTCTTTGAAAGACATGCAGTCCCATAGATACTTCACACATGCATGTTTTCCCACCAGAAGACATTAAAAACTCGATTGAAATAATGATAACAAGGCAAATAAATAGCTATTTTCCTATATTTGAGTCTCAGTAGGATGTAATTTTTTGGGGAAATACACATATATTTTTATCTGTCGTTTTGGAATTATCAGATATAAGTCTGGATAGAAGAAACCAAAGGTTTGGTTCAGAGGTGAACACTGTAAGGGCGTGGGAGACAAAACAAATGTAGTGCCTCCCGTATGACAGGTCTTTGTTTCCCTTTTGAACTTTTTACTTTTAAATTTAGATAAAATGTGTAGTAAACTTGATGACAAACCAACATGTAATTCAGCTATAAATACACTGCCTACGTTAGTAACAGACTCAATCCATTATTGCTACATGTCCATACTTAGTTCCTATTTCTGTTTCAGGATTGAGCAATCACTTGGATTTATTAATATATTCCAGCTATGATGTGACTAGTGCAAGTCATCAGCACTCAGGCAACACCCTGCTAAACTGTAAACAAGTATGTTCAGAACCAGTGACATGAACAGCACTTTCTTACTCTGGCACATTGTTCATATTGTGTTTGGATCACTGGGGTTCAGATTGGTTTAACTTGCAATTTATGGTCACAGATGTGCAGGATCTATTTCAATATTCTGCCAATACCTAACCAATACCTCAAAATATGGCTTAGCAACCATTGGTTTCAGGTGCTGATTGTGAAATTGTAACGGAGGTCCCACAGTGCATTCCTAGTTCACTTGATGAATCCACATTCTGTTCTGCCAGGGAATGTTGATGGCACCAGCACTAACAAGAGTGCTCTTCAGAGACATGTAAACTGTGGAGATTCTCAAGTCACCTTCAGACTAGCCATCTTGTTAATAAGCCTTATAAGGATATCAGGGAAGTGGGTTAATTAAGTTAAAAAATCGTTAAATAACTGCCAACAACCTCAGAATTCAGAAAAGTAAGTGACTGAGGTATTCAGCTATGAAATGGAGAGCAGAATTTAAAACTTTTCAGAGCAGGTTATGAAGCTATTTGATGGCAGAATAAACTGTCTCAGCACAATGCTTTTTTGCTGTCTTTGTGGAACGAGTTGGGTCCTGCAATCAAGGAAAACTAACCATAAGTAAATGTAACCCTGTGTTTCCATTACAAAGTCAAAAGAGGAGAAAGATGAGTTTAGGTGGTTGGGATGAATTCAGATGAGGGAGAGTGAAAAAGGCATCTAGCAGTGACTACCGGACTTGATCCCTTCAGAGGTTACTTCTGGATATTTCACTGTTGTCTGGCTTTAAAGAAGATGGCAGTTTTTAGAAAGAAAGCTCAATATTACCTTTAATATTTATTGATATAAAGAGCAAACCAAATTGAGTTGTTATTTTAAGATAGAGCCTTTTAAATAATATTCTTAGGATCATAAATTTTTTATGGGCTATTTAATGACAAGATATCGCTAATTAACTGTTTTGCTAACTGTAAAAATTTAGATAAGACAGGTTTTACTACTGCTTTGGTGTGAAAACTTATGACATCAAGAATTTATTACTTCAGGGAAGTAGTTTTGAGCCTTAGTCGGGGTTACTGAGTAATCACATGACTCATTTTCTTTTTTCCTTTGAAAGGCGTTAACAATTTAGCATGCCCATTTAAAAAAGAAACCACACAGAATCCTATATAAATGACTTCCACAGACAGCCTATTACTCCACCCCACTGGGATGATATAAGGTAAGAGTTATATAGCTCACTGGATAGCTCTAGAGATGCCAAAGATTTGTTTTATGTTGTGATTGGAAGGTCCTTAATTTTCTATTACTTGCTATTTAAGTGCCAACTTAGGAAAAATGCTTAGAAGTACTTTTGTACGAAGTATTTTGTTGGGCTTTACAGCTTTAGTTTAGCAATTACATTAAAATAAGAAATCATATATTAAAATAGAAATCATAGACAATTCTGAAAGAATTTAAAGGAAATAATTCTTGTGTCAATTTTGAATTTACCTTATTGGTAAAATGGAATTTGCTTCTAGAAAGCCAGATTCTCATCTCCTTATTTTTGCAAGGTGGCCTTTTAACTTTTTCTCTCCTAGCTAATGGAACCTGGAAGTAAATTTTTCAAAGCGTGAATCTGAGCAGTTATTTCTGATTTCACCTTTCAAATCAAACCTCCAAGAAATGATAACTCTGAATGATGTGTGGGGCTGTAAAACAGCCTCATCTCTGCTTCACTGCTGTCAGTCAGTGACTGAGAAAGGCTCTCTGGGACTTGCTGTGGTATCCCTGAGATGAGAATCTCTCCCCACAAAACCTTTCTAGAGGAATCTTCTCCTCTTTGTTGGTCGAAGGAAGTCCAGGAGGACTGCAGGGCTTAGAGGTGGGCATCCTAGCTAGTTCTAATTAGTTCAATTGAACTGATTCTCATCTGACAAGTTCCTTTCCCAGAATCAAGGAAAAAGAAATCATCTGTCACTTCTATACTGGGGTATTTAATTTGATCCCAAAGGGAATTCTTGTCTTTGCCATCTAATTTGTTGAAAAGATTCACCTTTTGTTAGCAGAGGTTAAACAGTAAAAAGGAAGTGTCTGTGCATGAGAGAGTTTGGGGAACTAAATGGGGATTTTCCTCTAAAAGTAGAGACAAGAGGAAAAACATAGTCCAGCTCAGGTCACTTGTGGGAAGTGTCGTTTGTCGTCAGAACCAACAGTAGATGATTCAAGATTAATCAAGTTTCGAACAAGTTTGTGTGTTTGTGGGAAGTTCACCTTTTAACCGAGTATTTATGTAAAGGTAAATGCATAATTGTTTGACTGGACTGACACTACTCCTGTCTTGTGCAGCCCAGGAGATGGAGATTGAGACTGCAGAGGAAGTTGCTATTGTTGGAATAGGATGCAACTTTCCCGGAGGTGAGTCGGGGGTAAAAGCAAAGCAGGCTCTGAGTGGACATTGAAAAGCAGAGTCTTTTATTAATGTTGAAATGGAGGAAAACACCATGTTTTTCCCCTAGCAGAATCTGTTGCTTTGCTGCCTGTGGGATCTTTTTGAAAGGCGGCGCTGTGGTGGAAACGAATTGGTTTGAATCTGTCTGCTGACAGACAGACAGACAGACAGACAGAAGAAGCTGCAGTGCTGGCCGTGGGCAGGGCATTGAGCTGCACACGAAACTCATACAAAGGAGCTGGATGGGTCTGGGGTGATTTGAACTTTCTGCGTGTTCACTGGCTGGGTGATTGTGCATTGTTACAGGACTCTGCATGCCTAGGGACAGGACAGACCAGGGGCTGGACATTACCATCAGCTTTGCCTGTACCATAAACTGGTTGGGTTTTCCTCCAAGAAAGCTTCTTGCTTTATTACAGTATGTAGAATAGATGCAGTGAGATGGTAGGGAAATGGGGAGAGAAGGTGGTTAAGGATTTTGTGGGGCTCCTTTGCTTTTAGACAAGCAGTGAGGACATCAGTGATGCTTTTTCGTTTTCCTCTCACCAAAGACTGATCACTTCTTTCTGTGGCAAGTCTTCTTGAGCAGCTCTAGATTGACACGTGGGAGGTCCTTGTAGCTGATTGTGCATTTCTGAGCCTGCACGGGGAGGGGGAGTGCATAATTTAATCTGTTTTAAAAACCTGCACAACAGGAGATGGAATTGACAATTTCTGGAAAGTCCTGGAGGAAGGCAAAAACTGCACGGTAGAAATCCCCCCCGAGAGATTTAATGCCAAGGAATGGTATGATCCAGATGATAACAAGCCAGGAAAAATATGTACAACACGAGCTGCTCTTCTCGATGAGTGAGTGTGTTACCCTGCTGCACCTCGGGTTTGTGTGGTACTTAGATATGGGTACAGCTGTTCAGGGGCTGTGACCAGTGTGAAGAATAGCAGATTACAGATTAAGGTCAGCATAAGTGTCTGTTACTTGAATTCCACATTCACCTTAAATCCTCAGGCTGTAGAGCTTCATTCAAAGGAGACGTTGACATGCACAGAAGAAATATTATTGTCTCCTGAGATTGATACTTGGCCAGGTTGAATCACAGGACCCAGAATTAATTTACTGCTTAGTGCCATGTTAGCTATTGAATCCTGCTCTGAAATCAAGAGATGATAGAAGGCCATACAAACCTGATCTTGGGACACAAGATTGAACTTGGACTTGGTCTTTTGTAAGCATGGGCCAATTTTGAAGGTGCTTTTAAGGACAAACACACACATACACCCACTGAAAGTATTTTGAATATATTGTTGGAGAAGCATGGGTATCCCTTGAAAACACCTGAGCTGATCCTCTACCTTTTGGTTTTAAATTGTGAAGCATTGGTCCGTATTGGCTTAAAATGATGTAGAAAACAATATTTGTTTATAACTCGTTGGCCATGACCACATTACAGCAGAGGGAGTCTCATTCTGCACATTTCATGATCTGAGGAATCCAGTTGGTACTAGTGCAATAACTATAAGAATAAAAATGGGTAGGAGCGGGCTCTTACCTCTGAAATGCAGAATCATTGATAAAATGACCTATTTTGTGGTGGGACATGAAACATCTTTGGTTTATAAACATTTTCTTCTGAATTTCGGAAATGGGACCTGTGGCCTAAACACCAGTTACTGCTCTGCTTTTCATTGCAAAAAATGCTTACTGTGAGTCTAGAAGTAAAAGCATCTTCTATACATATGTCATATCATATTCTGGTCTGTGCATTTCAGATTTAATTCATTTGACAACCACCTCTTTGGGATTAATAATATGGAAGCTGAACGCATGGACCCACAGCAGAAGTTACTGATAGAGTGCACATACAAAGCCCTGGAGGATGCAGGAGTTCCTGTAGAATCTGTCAGTGGCACCAGAACAGGTGTTTTTATTGGTAAGATGAAACTTTCACAGCAAAGAAAAGAAAACCTCACAAAGATTGGAGCACTCCTTCATAACCTTTCCATGTTATCTAGGCTGGATCTAGGCTGGATCTAGCCTGGAGATCTAAGGCTACTGTGCTATGGCACTACTGGTTACTTTTGGTAAGAATTACCAGGAGACTCTGGGAGTTCATGGTAGAATTCCTGTGTCTCTTTTTGGTGCTCTTCTTCCTGTGTTCAGACACTGAAGTGAAGCAGGAAAGAGTTAAAACTGCCTCCCCAACCCAGCCCTTCTTGGGAAAGATACTCCCAAGCCAGGCTGTGACGTTTCACCCTTAAGGGGAAGGGAACACCCAGGATTCGTAAATGATGAGGTCTGCAGGAAAAGTTTTATTAATAAATTACACACTTGGCATGGAAATTGGAATGTTGGTCACTGACCTGCTATATCAGCACATGGCAGCAGGTTGTGGATAAAGAGGTAGGGTGGTAGAAAAGGGGGAAAGGAAGAGATAAAGAAAGGGAGAGAGAAAGAGAAAAGGAGTGAAAAAGAGATAAGCACTCCTGATTCCAGCATGAGTCTGGCCAATGACATGTCCAGTGTCCTGGGGGCACCCCCTGGCCTAGATGGGGATACCTTTTTTATAGACAGGTTTCCCTGCCCTGAAGACATGTTTCTCTCTTTCTATGCAAATTAGTTGTCATGTCCAGTCCCTTCTTTCAGTCTTTTCTGGAAATGCATCAGATGCTTTGAAGGTCTTGGGTCTTGAGTGCTCTTGACCCTTCCCCTGCCCAGATTGACCTTGGGTCAACGCTTCATTCTCACTTCTGTGATGATGCTGTCTTTCATTTCTTGATGGGGACAGAGTGGTCTGAAAGTGGCCCAGCAGAAAAGAGCCTGGGGGTGCTGGTGGACAGCAGCTGAACATGAGCCAGTGTGATCCCAGGTGGCCAAGAAAGCCAGTGGCATCCTGGCCTGTATCAGCAATAGTGTGACCACAGGAGCAGGGCAGTGATTCTTCCCCTGTATGTGGCACTGGTGAGGCCACAACTCAAGTCCTGTGTCCCCTTTGGGCCCCTCAATTCAGGAAGGACATTGAGGTGCTGGAGTTAAGTCCAGAGAAGTGCAGCAGAGCTGGGAAGGGCCTGGAGCATAAGTCCAATGAGGAGCAGCTGAGGGAGCTGGAGGTGTTTAGCCTGATAAGAGGAGTCTCAGGGGTGATTTTATCTCTCTCTACAACTGCCTGAAAGGAGGGTGTAGTGATGTGGGGATCAACCTCTCCTCACAGGCAACGAGCGACAGGATGAGAGGACATGGCCTCAGGCTGTGCCAGATTGGTTCAGGTTGGACATTAGGGAGAAATTCTTCACAGAAAGGGTGACTGGACATGGGAATCGGCTGCCCAGGGAGGTGGTGGAGTCAGCGTCCCTGGAGGTGTTAGAGGAAAGACTGGATGTGGCATTTAGTGCCATGGTCCAGTTGACAGGGTGGGGTTTGACCATATGGTGGACTCAATGACCTTAGTGGTCTTTTCCAACCCATTTGATTCTGTGGTTGTGTCTCTGGAGCAGAACAAGGAATGTTTATCCCAGAAAAGTGTTGCCCTACTTCCCCATGGTGCCCTTCTCCTCTTGTTCTTTCAACAATTCTTGGTTATTACTGACAATCCTTGGTTGGCTCCCTGGGTATCTGGCAGCCAGTGTTTGACATGTACACATTAGCCCCTTATCTTCTGGGCTTCTACACAGGCCTACCCTTTTTGCCCAGCATACTGTTTTCCAGTATAATGTTGGTTAAGGTGTTGTGGGGGTTAATATCCTTTCAAAGCAGCAGAAATCCTCCTGTGGACATTAGAATGGTACAGGGGTGCACTTGTCCAACTGCTTTTGTCAGTACCAGAAAAGTTACTGAGGAGATGATACCAAGGGCTGTTGGAAGACATTTAAAAGACAATACTAGAGGAACAGCACATTATTGCTGGTGTAATCTGTGTCTCTTTAAGGAGGAGTTTTCTGGGGTAGTTTGGCTGATGTGCCTATAGGGGAAATGCTTTAGATTACCTTTTAGTCTGAGAGTGCTCTTCTTCCACTGAGGGCGCTATTCCTTGCTCTCTGAATACAGGTACTGCATTGTCCACATGTGGACTTGGGGATCCACGGTATTCCAAGCATAGTGTTCCCAGAAAAAGGACACAACTGCTCTCAGAGGCCCCCTTCTTCTTTTCTATTTCTTACTGGCTCACAGTGTGAAAATTGATGATAAATACAAAGTATTGGATGTAGTTTGTGCTGTGACCTTTAACTTGGTACATCTGAGGAACTGAAGCTAATGTCTTGTACATTTATATCCAAGCTATGCTATGTGTAACTTGTTGATAACTATTCTCATAGCTGAACTAAACCACGCCGTCTCAAACTGAGATACAGGGGTCTCGGCAGGCTATGGAGACCTTAGCTGCATCACACAGTGAGCTAAGCCATCAGGAAAGGCCTGTTGTTTCCAGGGCAGGTAGGAATTTCAAGTGTTAGGTATGTTTGTGTAAGTTGAGTCCAGGGGAAATTGCTGTGAGTTTTGCCTTTGACTTGTGTTGGAGCAAAGCTTCACCATAGGAGCACGGATGCCACGTGGTTTTGTCTTAACGCTGAAAACCGAAACACGCCGTCAGGTTTCGAGCTGTACGTGCCTGTTGTTGGCTTGGGTTAACTTGACACAAATCTGATGTTTTCCAGGTCTCATGAATCGAGACTATGAAATCATAACCAGCAGAGCAGTGAGTGAAATAAATCATTATGATGGTACTGGAACAGCAATGAGCATTGCTGCCAACAGAGTCTCTTTCACATTTAATCTGACTGGACCGTCCCTGACTGTTGACACTGCGTGTTCATCTTTTCTTTTTGCTCTGCACTACGCCTTGCGAGCCATTAAATCAGGTAACGGGACTGGAGAGATGCTGGACAATGGAATCAGGATTGCTACTGTTCCTATCTATCACCTGGGCCATCTCAACATGAGTATGTTTCTGTTTGACTCCAGGAGACTGTGAGGCAGCAATCTGTGGTGGGGTGAACTGCATCATCGATCCCCGCACCTTTGTGTCTCTCAGTAAAGCAAAAATGATCTCTCCGGAGGGCATAAGCAAACCCTTCTCCAAGAAGGCAGATGGCTATGGAAGGGGAGAAGGCTGCGGTGTTGTTTTCCTCAAACCACTGAAAAAGGTAAGGCTGCTTGTGAAGCAGCCTGAAATAAGACTGGTTGCTTGCCTGGATTTTGTGTCTTCAGCTCTAATAACTTCTTTTCCAGAGAAGTTTTTCCAATTCAATCTTAAGATTAATGAAGCATTTCTTAAGCATTCATGCACTTCCCCTAGCATAGGAAAAGGATCCCACATTTAAAAGTTAGCATCATATTCTGTGTATTCTTGGCTTTGTTGTGGTGTTTTGTTGTCTCCTCTACAGAGAAAGCATGAGTTTATTAAAGAAATTTAACTTTTCATGGAACAGGCAAAGGAAGACTACAGCAAAATCTGGGGTGTGATAAACATCAGTGCGGTCAATCAGAACGGCAGGTCCATGACTCCGATCACGAGACCGTCTCAAATAGAGCAAGAGAAGTTACTGCGCAGCATTTATGAAAGTCGTGTTGATCCCTCAGTTGTGCAGTACATTGAAGCCCATGGCACCGGAACTGCTGCTGGAGATCCTACTGAAGCTGAAAGCCTGGGTAGTGTCATTAGCAAGAACAGGTCTTCCCGAGTTTCCATTCTGAAAATCGGTTCAGTGAAAGGAAATATTGGGCACACGGAATCGGCTGCTGGAGCAGCCGGGTTGATCAAAGTGCTCCTGATGATGATGCATCATGGAAAGATTGTTCCATCCTTGCATTACTCGAAGGAGATGAGCAGCATCGATGCAGAGAAATTAAACCTTGCCGTGGCCACAGCTGTAGAGCCCTGGGAAGAATCCAGTGAGTACGGAAGAGTAGCTGGCATCAACTGCTTTGGATTTGGAGGAACCAATGCTCATGTTGTAGTCAGGCAGGTGAAGCAGCCAGAGGCTCTTCCTGCCTTTAAGAAGCCCCTGGAATTAGTTCTGCTGTCAGCAGCATCCCGTAGGTCCCTCCAGATGGCAATGGCAGATACAGCTGAGCAGCTGAGCACAAGGAGCTCTGTAACTCTCCCAAGCCTGGCCTATACATCTGCCTGCAGAAGAAGCCATGCCAGCTACAGGTACCGAAAAGCGTTTGTCACAAATTCCCTCCAACACTTGCAGCAAGAGCTTAAGTTGGCGGCGAGCACTGAACCTGCCATGTCCAAGGTGGAACCACAGCTGGTGTTTGTGTTCTGTGGCAATGGTGTCACGCTGCAGGAGTTCAGTGAGGCACTGCTGAGCTCAGAGCCAGTGTTCAGAGACAAGTGTAAGGAGATAGAAGACCTTTTTCAGCAGCACGCTGCCATCAGCCTCCTGCCAGGGAGAAATCGTAGCTCAAAGGACTTGTTGAATCCAGAGCTTTCCCAGCCCTTGCTGTTTGCCCTGCAGGTTGCTGTAGCTTCCCTCCTGAAGCACTGGGGTATTAAGCCCATTGCTGCTGTTGGCCACTCAGTGGGGGAAGTTGCTGCTGCACATATTGCTGGGTACCTTTCGCTGGCAGATGCAGTCAAAGTCATTTATCACCGGAGCAGGCTGCAGGCAAAGACTGCCAGTGGCAGAATGTTGGTGGTTGGAAACATCCCTGTTGAAGAGATTGCTGAACGCCTGCATCCCTATTCGGGAAAGGTGTGCATTGCTGCTTTCAACAGCCCCGTTTCCTGCACCTTGTCTGGGAGTGTAGACACTGTGGAAGCTGTCCAGAGAGACTTAGCTGAAGCTTTCAGACAGAGAAACATCTTTCTTCATGTTTTAAATGTTCCAGTTGCATACCACAGCCCCAGCATGGATATGATCCTCGGGGAGCTGGAAGAAAAAATAGAGCCTTTAGAAAAGCAGAAGGGGGAGATTGAAGTGATTTCAACACTGACTGGTGTGGCTGCATCTGAAAACGACTTTATTCAGGGCAGATTCTGGGCGCAGCATACACGTGAGCCTGTTGCTTTCACACAAGCCATCCAAAGTGCAGCCAGAGGCAGGGAAAACGTGGTGTTTGTGGAAATAAGTCCTCACCGAGCATTGCAGCGAAGCATAAAGGAAACTCTAGGAGAAGGCACAAAGGTGATGTCCTCTTTGCAAACGGATGTAGAATATCAGACGCTCTTCACTCTGGTAGGAAATCTGTTTGAACTGGGGTATAATCCCAACTGGCAGCACTTTTATAACGGGTATCAAAGTGTTCCGGTGGCCATTCCACGATATCAGTTTGATCGCCAAAAACTCATGGCCTGTCTGGATATCCACCAGCAAGCAAACCAAAGAGGTGTCAGCGCCAGTCATCCTTTGATTTATGGCATAAACAGTGACAATGTGGAGTTTGGCTGCCTGGTGTCCCAGGACACAACGCCATACTTATATGAGCACAAGAACAATGGGGTGGCCTTAGTCCCTGGTGCTTTCTATGTGGAGCTTGGTCTGGCCTCTGTGATGAGCAACTCAAGGCCTAAAGTGCCTCTGAGCACTTGCCAGCTGAGTATCAGTTTTTCTGCACCGTGTGTTCTCACACAGAGTTCCCAAGTGCTGAGTATCAAGCTGAGTCCGCAAAAAGCCATGACAACCTTTGAGGTTCTCTCTTCCTCCAGCGCGGTTTATGCTGCTGGCCAAGTGGCAAAGCAGCCTGAAACTGTGGTGGAAGAAAGCAGCATCTCCTTCCCAGCCATCTATCGAAGATGCAGGTCAGTGATTAGCAGAGAGGAGGTTTATGAAGCACTGTCTCAGGTTGGCTTTCAGTATGGCTCCATATTCAGGCAGCTCAGTGATGTGCATTATTGCCAGGAGCTAAAGGAAGCTATAACCAGCATAAAGGTGAATGAGGAGACCGTCAGAGACATGTACAGCTACTGTATGCACCCAGTGCTGCTCGACTGTTTTCTGCAGATGACCGCTGTCTTGACCTCAAGGACATTCCAGTCCAGAGCAGGCTTTCCCTCAGGGATAGGCAGCCTGGTGGTGCTCCGCCCACTGGAGGAAGAAATGATGATATATATGAGAATGAGCAAGTCCACTGGAAACTGCCTTGAGGTCTGTGGATGCTTTGTGGACAAACACGGCTCTGTTTTGGCTGAGCTCAAGCGTGTTGCCATCACTTTTGTGAAGGAAGCATCTTCCAGAGACAATGAATTCCTGTTTGAAAACAAGTGGAAAGAAGTCTCTCTTTCACAGACAATTGGACATCTGGGGTTTAAGCCCAGAGTCATTGTGTTTGCAGACAGATTTGGGATAGCTGAGCAGCTCAAAAAGTACTTGCATCCTGCTTCGAGATATGTTATGTATGAAGACTGGGAATGCCTTGTGGAAGGCCAGACACAGAATAAAATGAGAGCAGAGGTTGAGGCTTATGATGAAATCCTCTTCCTGTGGGGAATTCAAAAGTTAAATGAAGACTTCCCAAGGGAAGCGGTAGATCAGTTGGCAAAGTGCTGTGAAGCCTATCGCCAGGTAGTGGTGGCACTAAGAGAGAAGACATCCCGCTGTTCCATCAGAGTGATCACCTACAGAACAACGGAGAGATATGTGGACCACGTTAACTGTGGGTTTGCATTATATGGCATGACCAGAACTTGTATTGTTGAAGTTCCAGAAATCACATTTCAGTTGATTGACCTCAGCTCTTCCACCTCCCTGGACATCTCAGTGCTAGCAGATGTTCTTGTCAAATACAAAGGTGGGGACTATCCAGAAGTTTGCATCAGCCAGGGAAGGATTTATGTGTCCGAAATCAGACGCACACCTTTTGTAGATGCAGATTACATCCAACCCGTAAGATCTCTCCAGAAATCACAAACGTTCACTTTGTACACTTCTGATGCGTATGCAGCAAAAGACTTGTCTGGGGAATTATCCACCGGCGCTGCTACTCAGCTGGACAAAGAGAGTGTTGAAATTCAAGTGGATAAAATTTGTCTCCAGTCAGAAGATTATTTTCCCATTAGTGTTTCTAGCTGCAACTTTGGTAATACACTGTATTGGAACTCACAAGCAGGAGACAGGCACAGACTTTTAGCTCTTGATTTCAGCGGCACAGTCACTGCAACAGGCATTGACGTGAGAAAAGTGAAAGTGGGAGATCATGTGCTTTCATGTTATCCCACTGCTGCGTCATCCAGAGTTCAGATTCCAGCAACAGTTTGTTTCAATGCAAAGAAATTCCCCTTCCTCCAGAGTGTTCCTTGTGTGTCATACTTCATCATTGCATGGGAAATTTTCACTCAGAGGTTACCCAAGGGGAAACATGGCAGAACTTTGGGTATTATAACTACAGAGCCATCATCGGTTTTGTGCCACGTTCTTTCTGCAGCAGCAGAAGAAATGGGTTGGAGGACAGTCCTTGCAAAGCCCACTCCTAACGTATTCCAGTATATCAACCTGTGCAATGCCCTTGTTCTTCTTCCTCCAGTGAACAGACTGTCTTTGGAGGATCTGGCCCACATGTACTTTCTTAAAGATGTGGTGATGGTGTGTGGCAATCAACAGTCCGAATGTATCCAGAATGTCAGTGAAATTGATCATGAAAACATCAGCTTTCATGTCCTTGTTGTTTCCAGCCTCTTCCGGAAAGCACCTCTAAAGGAATTGCACAAGACTGTACATGCCTGGGTCAGTTCCATGGATATGAAACAGTTTAGACATCTCTCGGGTTCTGTTTTTCAGCAGACGGAGAACTTTGAAGGGCTAAACTCTGTGATGTCCTATTTTACCTGCACTTCTGTTCCCCTTGCTGTCCTGAGAAGGCAGAAGGACATCAGTGTGCTTTCAGATATCCCGTTGTACGAGCCCCAGAGGCAGCTGTTCAAGCAGAACGCTGTTTATGTGGTAGTCGGGGGGCTCACTGGACTTGGCTTTGAAACGGTGAAATTCATAGCCGAGAATGGAGGAGGGTGTATTGCAATACTCTCCAGGAGAATTCCCAGCAGCGAGAAGCAAGAAGAGATGAGGGCTTTGCAGCAGCAGTACAAAGGGAGCAAAGTAGTGTCTGTGCAGTGTGACGTGACTTTGACCGGTGATGTTGAGAAGGCTTTCCAGTCCATTGCCAACACCTTTGTGGGGAGTCCGATCAAAGGTGTATTCCAAAGTGCTGTTGCTTTGCACGATGGCCACCTTGAAGTCCTGAGGCTGGCTGACTTTCACAAAGTGCTGAGCCCAAAGGTCGCAGGGACCCTAAATCTTCACTGGGCTACCAGAGGCCAGGAGCTGGACTACTTTGTGTGCTACTCCTCTGTTACTTCCTTTCTGGGCAATGCCACCCAGACAAACTATGCAGCTGCAAACTCTTTCCTGGATCTCTTCTGCCTCTACCGGAGGAACTGTGGGCTTTCAGGCCAGGCCATTAACTGGGGTGCTTTGAACCTTGGCATTCTGCTCAATCAAAGCCACATTCAGAGCATCCTGGGATCCAAGGGCATAGACATTCTGCAAGTGCATGAAATTCATGAGTATCTCAGGAAGACCTTACTTATAAACAACCCACAGCAAGCTGTTGTCAAATTGAACTTTCAAGCTTTGTATCATCATGTTTTCACTTGGATTATTTCACTCAAAAGTCGCTTTGTATCACTTATGTCAGAAGATTTCAGGAACAAGATTGGAACCCCTGAGGAAACTGAAGTCCCAGAGACTGCCTTTCTCAAATCCGAGGACTACATCACCTCACTGGTGAGTGACCTCACAGGAGTGAACGCAGATGAACTAACCATGAATACACCACTTTCATCTTTGGGCATAGACTCTATGTTAGCTATGACAATTCAGATCCGTGTCTTTCAAGAGAGAAAGGTGGACATACCTCTTGTGAAACTGCTTGATCCTCACACAACCCTGTCAAGTTTAGTGGTAGTTTTGGAAGAAACAAGCAATGCAAATGGAACAGTTGAAAAGAAGAATGCTGCAGTTGAAAGTGCAGAAAATGAGACCTTGCTAGAGGTGTCTTCTTATTCAGGAATTGTATAACTTGACAATACTGAGACCCTTTGTAGCATCTCAGAATGTGTCATTTTGGACGGGGTAGGACATCTGGTGATGCTGAATGTCCTCTTCTGCATTGACCCAGAAAACCCACACCAGGTTCTTCTGCCATTATTCTGCTAGCTGTGTTAATTTCAGTCAATTGTTTGACTTTTTGCTTTCAATGTCTTTTACCTTAATTTTCAATAGTTTTAACTGGAAATATGTAGGTAAATACCTACACATTTTCACTGTACATTGCATTTTTAAACTCTATTCAAGTTTGATGAAAATTGTATATTTGCACCTTTCAGCGGTAAGTATATAAAGCTGCATGAGCTTATCATATTTTTGTCATATTCTATTCTTAAAATATAATTATTTTTAAAATATTACTAAATATTTTGAAATACAGGCATCTTTTTGAAAGTCTGATGTGAATTTCAAAAACCTAGTGTTTTGCTTATGTCTTCAAAAATATTAACAATTTATCAATTGTTTCCAATTGTGAGGCATACAGTAAAGTAAATGTTTTTTGTTATTAATTAACCAATTTTTATGAAAGCCCAAATAAACAACAATAGCAAAAAAGTTTTTAAAAAAACAAACCTGAAGTGTATCTTTATCTTATTTGATTTTTTTTTGTCCCTAATCTGCTCTCCTACTTTAAATTTTTGTGACTCTAATACCTGCCCTGCTTTTGTTCCAGTGAGAAAATACAGACTTGTCCCCAAAGACACTGAAGGAAACTTTGTTTAGTCTCTTAATATGGGAATAGGGTGTTGTACTATTTCTCCCTTATTATGATGAGTTGTCCCTTGCAGTTCTGGTAGTATTTCCAATGAGTGGAGTATCCATGGTCTATGATGTCTCCCTGAAACCATCTGATCTCCAGACTGAAAAGTTCCCTTGGTCTCTCTTAGCTCTGGTGCTGCAGCCCCAAAGATCTTGGTGGCCTTATGCCAAATGTACTCAGGCTTATCTATATCCTTCTCATAGTGGAAGCCCCAGAATTGGACCAGGGTTCTAGATGTAGTGTAATGAGTCAAGTGTGGTGGAGTGGTGGTGCACGTTACACCAGTGTGATGCAAAGAGTTCCCTGCCCAGCTGGCTGTTGGCTTTCACTGCTGTCAGCATGCACAGTGAACTTGTGTTTAGTTCACTGCCCATCGGGATCCCCCAGTCCTTTTCATCGAGGCTGCTCTGCAGCCAGTCAGTCCCTGGACTGTAATGCCGAGTGCTTTGCCTGTCTCATGTGTAGAATAGGTGGAGGGGAGGCTAAGCCATCCCAGGTGCAAGGCCTTGCATTCACCATGGTTGGAAATAATGAAGATTCTGTAAAGCTGTTTGTCCCTCTGAATAGTGGCCCTCCCTTTCAATGAGCCAAATGCTCTCACCTAACTTGATGTTGGCTAGGCTGTTAATAAAGAGCCTGCAGGGTGCTGCTACTGGCTCACTGCCAGATGGACTTGGCACAGCTGATATCACCCTTTAGGCCTGGCAGTCCAGTGAATATTCCACCCAGCTTATAGTCATCTTTTTCAATCTATCTATCTATCATCAATTTGGCTACAAGGATGCATTGGGACACTGCTGAAAGCCTTTATGGAATCAAGGTGCATAAAAACTCTCTCTCCTTAGTGTTTTCATTCTTCAAGGTAATCAGGCTAGTCAGGCTGTAGGGTATGCCACTGTCCTGGAGGAACGTCTGCTGAGATAAGGAGATTGCTCAATCTCCCAGCAGGACCCCCTCTGGGAAGGCAGCTACTCTGCAGTTACGGCGAGAAGACAAACCCAGAATCCTCTGGGAGACCCTATGCAGATCCTTTGTAACCCATTGGCCTTTACCCTCTGACACCCACCCCCTGTATCCCTATAAAGCCAGCCCCCTGCCCCTGCGGGGGCAGAGAGAGTTGCTCGTCCCTGGCTCCCCTTCGCCGGAGTATGGACAATAAAGCTGCCTCGTGTGGAACAGCTACACGAGCCTCTCGTCTCTGGTGTGGCCTGGCCTGGAGGCTGCCCTGCAGAGCTGAGCTGAAATCATGAGCTGACAGTCACTAAAGAGCTGACAGCTTCTGCAAGGGCCCTCCTAGGCAGCAGCTGAGGGAAGACACCGGGCCTCGGGAAGGAGATTCCTTTTGGGACCATCTCTCCAGACCAGTCACAGCTTCCTCGGTCAGAGCTATTGACCCTACACCAGCTGTCATAGTCAGCTACCATATCTCTGTGGAAAATCCATGATGGTTGTTCCTAACCACTTCTTTGTTCATGTCCCTTACTACCTGAGTCATTCTGAGTTTATGGTTCTGTATGGGCAGAGATCCTTCTGACCTTGCTCAAACATTTGGAGGGAAATACAGTAATGAAGTGAGGAGCAGTTAACTCTATATGTATACATATACATGTGCAGAAAGGCACAGGGAGGATTTCAAATCCAGAGTGCTTCTGCTGTGGCAGAACCTGACCAACAGCCAGGCAAATCACAAAGCAGAGAAACACACATTTGTTGTACTTTTTGTCTGTGCTGCTCCCTGTGCGAAAACACAAGAACTGTGCAGCACTGATGTCAAGGTCAAAGCAGTAATCTAACAGGGCTGCTTTGCACAGCAGGAGTAGCTAAAGGTATGTTAGACATATGTTAAGTGTATGACAATCTCTTACAGCTGTCCATGTTGCACAGTTGTGACTGAACCTATTGATTTCAGCCTTTATACAGACAGGTCTGATTCTGAGAGACTGAAGCACCTACTTTGGCTGGCTGCAGCCAGTACTGCTCTTTGGCTTTCTTTCACCAAAGCAATAACTGCCCTGTTAGTACTGTGAAATCTCTTATCTCTTCTACATGTTTTGCTTTTGACTGCTTCTGTGAATCTGCCATAAATGTCCCAAAGGTCAGAATATTTGAACAAAAACAAGATCATTGCCAGCCTCCAAAAGTACAGTGAGAAACCTAATCTCAAAAGATGCTCTGGCAAAGGGATTTTCGACCTGTATCCAGGTCGATTAGAATTAGCAGTTTGTATTGCAGGGTAAGGCAGCAATGGCAGAGCACTGACTATTCTTTCATTTGTGTCTGATAAATACATAGAAAATATTACCAGAAAAATAGCCTGGAAAATCCACACAGATGACACAATAGCTCAGAGATATGTTTGATGTCCTGAAGGCAACAACCAGCTGGAGGAGAAGGCAAAGATATCCACAAGCAACAAAATGGACTGCAAAAACATAGAAACAACCTACAGTACTGTAAGAGCAGTGAGAAAGTCCTGAGTCCTGTTCTGTACTACCAAACATCATAAATGGAACAGATAAACAGGCCTTTGCAGTCCTTGCATATGCCTCTGAATTCACAGAATTGCAGAGTGGGTCAGGTTGGAAGGGGCCACAGTGGGTTGTCTGGTCCAAACTCCTTGCTCAAGCCAGGTTATCCTAGAGCACATGGCACAGGATTGTGTCCAAAGGGTTCTTGAATATCTCCAGCAAGGGAGACTCCACAACCTCTCTGGGCAACCTGTTCCAGTGCTTGGTCATGCAAGCAGTAAATAATCTTTTCCTCATGTAAAAAGTGGAACTTCCTGTGCATCAGTTTCTGCCTGTTGCCTCATCCTGTTGCTTGGTACCACCAAGCAGAGCCTGGATCCATCCTCTGACACCCTCCCTTCAGTTATTACAGACATTGTTGTGGTCTTCTCGCAGTTGTCTCTTGTCAAGGCTGAGCAGGCCCAGCTCCCTCAGCCTTTCCTCATAAAAGAGATGCTCCAGTCCCTTAATCAACTTTATCACCCTCGGCTGGACCCACCCCATTAGCTCCATGTATCTCTTGTACTGAGGAGCACTCCAGACACAGCACTCCAGATACGCCTCACCAGGGCTGAGTAGAGGGGCAGGATTACCTCCCTCAACCTGTTGGCAATGCTCTTTCTAATGCAGCCCAGGATCCCATTGGCCTTCTTGGACCCCAGGGCATGCTTCTGGGCTCATGGACAGTTTGTTGTCCTCCAGGACCCCCAGGTCCTTCTCTGCAAAGCTGCTTTCCAGCAGGTCAGCCCTGAGCCTGTGCTAGTGCAGGGGGTTATTCCTCCCCAGGTGCAGGACCCTGCACTTACCCTTGTTGAATTTCAGACAGTTCCTCTCTGCCCATCTCTCCAGCCTGTCAAGATCCCTCTGAAGGGCTGCACAGCTCTCTGGGGTATCAGCCACTCCTCCCAGCTTTGTGTTGACAGTGAACTTGCTGAGGAGGCCTCTGCCCCTTCATCCAAGTCATTGATGCGTAAGTTAAACAATACTGAGCCTGGTATTGAACCCTGGGGGACCCCACTAGGGACAGACCTCCAGCTACACCCCGTGCCACTGATTTTCACCCTCTGAGATCTGGTGTTCAGCCAGTTTAGTTTAAATAGGTTTAAAAGATGATTTTTTTTCTTCATCAGCTGCTGTCAAATGTGATTGCAGAGATCTGTACTGCCATTTCCTCCTGAAAAATGATGTTCTTCTCAAAATCTGAATTGTACTTAGATAAACTACTTGTGAAAAAAAATCTGTATCTGTATTTAACAGAAGGCTTTTAGTGACAATGTTCTTTGGCTTTTGCAATTAATCTCAGATAGTTAACTACACAGGGGTATTTTTAATGATTCTGTGCCCTCAGTCTCCAAACTCTCAATACTGTTATCAGAGGAAGGATCCCATTAGCAGGATGCGTATTCAGTAATCAGATAAATGTGACTCTGGGACAATACTTGAAAAACTATTAATTTTTCCAGTCAGAGCCTGAAGTGATATAACATTTGGACAAACTGCTAAAACACCTGGCTCTCCTTCTCTGAGTGCAACCATAAATGAATTAGTCAGATACGTTCTAAACAGAAGCAACATAAATACAGAATTAATGGCACAAAGCCCTAATGTTTCTTTGGAAAATGTGCTTGTGGATGGACTTTTTGCTTAGGCACTTCATCAAAACATCCTCCTGTTGCGTAGCAGGGCCTTGCAGACTGAATTAATAAATCCATTATCCTCCAAGTAAACCAGTATCTGTTTCTGTTTTTTCCTGGATCATAAAACACCTGATAACATCCATGTTGGCCCAGAGGCATGTTCTGCACCTGGATCAGGGGCCACAACCCGCCTGTGGCAGGATCATGACAGAGCAGTGGCCAAAGCTCTGCCAGGGCCCAAGACCAGGACTGGCTGTGGCCATGGCCTCCCCACTGTGCCTCTGGGATCCTCTCTCCATGGTCCCAGCTGAACTGCCTTGGCCCTGGGCCCAGGCAGCCAAACTCCAGCATCTCATGAGGGCAACATGTGCTTTCTTCTTCAGATAACACTCCAGAGAAGTAGGCATTCAGTTGACAGTAGCAATGTTACTGATAATGGCTTCTCTCAGTCATACCTTATAACTGCACCAAACATTGATTATCACTGTAAAGTAAAAATGCTGTATCCTAAATGGATCCATGTAAATGTTTTACTTAATGTAGTCAACAGATTAAGACACGTCTCACTCAACAGGCTGTTCCTATGGTGCTGGTGGAATGTAACCCTGGCTCTACTACTTAGTGTTTGCACTTGTGACCTCAGAGGTAGTTATAAGAAATGGTGACAATAATAACAAAACAAGACATACATTTTACAGGATCCTTGGAAAGCTACAGCGAAATTTTTCAGACACATGAGGCTGTTTGGATGATTAAGGGACTGGAGCACCTCACATATGAGGAAAGCTGAGGCAGCTGGGATTGTTCAGGAGAGAAGGCAGCTCAGGGGTATCTTATTAATGTATATAAATACATGAGGGGAGGGTGCAGAAGGGCACAGAGCTGGGCTTCGGTGGTGCTCCGTGACAAAACTGGAGGCAACAGGCACAGACTGAAATATGAGAAGTTCCCTCTGAACACCAGAAAACACTTTTTTATTGTAAGGATGACGAAGCACTGCCACAAGTTTCCTGGGGAGGTTATGGAGTCTCCATCCTCGAAGATATTCAAAAGGCCTTTGGACATGGTCCTGGTGACAGGTTCTAGGTGTTCTGGCTTGAGCAGGGAGTTAGTCCAGATGGCTTCTGAGATCTCTACCAAGCTGCTGTGATTCTGTGAAATCCACTGGCAGATGGATTTGATCATCTCCATCAGTTCAAATCTTGGGTAATGTGCGACACCACCACATTAAATAGAGCCTTGTGAAAAAAAAAGTGATCAATTTAGAAGCCTGTGACTGATCTCCCTCTTTCCCCTTTCCATCCCTTCTGACCACCCTTCATGCTCTAAGGGAAGACCTACCCTCCACTTTTGAAAGTAGTGCCCAGAGAGACAAATTTAATGATGTTTATGTATTAGTACAACAATTCCACAAATTCCAGAGTATTTTTTGAAGTATTTTGGTTAAAAATCAGACCATCATATTCAGTTTGACATCTAACTATAAGACATAGTTTTTATACTTTTAAGAAAGTATTTTCTATTGTAAACTTAGAAGCAAATCCCATGCATCAGTCAAACACAGAATACAATTTCCATGCATGCTGTCACTATCTGTGACTTTATATGCTACCCGAAATTCATTAGGAGATGACAGTCTTATCTACTCAAGCACACACCCTCTTCAGTTAGTCTCTGCAGGTCAGACCAAATTGTTCTAGATTAGTCGAGGGTGAGAACAGTACTTTGAGAATGGCTGCCACACCTCATAGAGCAGACAGGCTGCTCATTTCAGCTGCAGTGTTAGTTTTCACTACTTGGACAACAGCGTGTGACCCTGCAAGAAAGAAGCCAACTTGTTCTACTATTTTCATGGATGGATTTAGAAAAGCGACATCTTCAATGCAAACTTAGTCACACACACTCCATGCACACATACACAAAAAAAGAGAAATATTTTCCAAGAAAAAAAACATTCAATAGATTTGAATGAGGCCTAATGACTGCCCTCTCTAAAATACCCGCTTTACCACTGGCAGCAGGAGGACCCAGGGCAGTTGGCTCACACAGTGCTCTCTTGGAGGCAGCCAAACTGATTTTGTTGAATATTCACAGAAATTCAACCTGCATAAGCATGGATGGAAAATCTGTAGCCTTCTGGCCTATGTTTGGCAGAAGTCTGTGCAACTGGACACGGGGCTGAGTATGGGAAATGTCAGACAAAATTCATTATGGTATTACTCAAGTCAAGTCTAGGTGTATCAGCCCCCAGCAGACGAGTAGCCTTGTCCATGCTTGTGACATGGATGACAGGCGATGGAACCACTGGAGCCACGGTACTGGCTCAGAAAGATACACTTACAACTTTTATATAAGACTAAAGGAAGATTTCATTCAGGTAATGGGTTTCTTTTCAATACTGGGAAGAGGAAGAACAGGCTTCTGTGTAGAAATGCAGTTTCTCGTCATTGGTACAATTTATTGCCAAACCATTGAGAAATTCAGAGAATGCAATGTTTCATATTGACATAATGTACCTTTACTTCCATAGGTGAACTGAAGAGAAAAAAGTTGATTATTCTGCTTTTTAAGTAATGCAGCCACTAGGTGATGGAACCGATGATTTCTGGGAACAGACAAAATTAATATCATGGAAATACTATTGGAAATATTTACTATCAAAATATTGTGTACACAGCAGAAAATGTGCATGGTGTGAGCTGTCTTCCTGTTGAATAGGTATGTTACTGCAATCTGAAACTTCAAATCAGATTTTTAGCATGGAGACTCTAATAACTGTTCTCCATGAAGTCAATAACACTGGTTTTCATGAGTTGTGGAAGCCTGCCCCAGTGAGCTTACAGACAGCTGTTCCTTAGGCTTCCAGGAATTTAACCCTTGTTTTGTCTTGAAAAACTTCTGGACTTTACATTCTTGAAGTGCCATAGGAAACAGTGGTGATGACTGGATTGTATCTCCCATGTAATCACCTGGACAGTTTGCATGTTTCCTCATCTATTTTCACTATTTCTGGATTAACAGTTCTTCACCTCTCAGCTGTTATTAGATATAATAACAAGTTTGTTACAAGTGCAGATGGGCACAGGACAATGTTACCTGTAACCTCACCTCCTATGGTGGTTGCTGTGGGTAGATGTGGCTGTGGAATCCAGTTCATGGCCAGGATCGCACTGAGCAAACTCAGCAGAATGTATCCACTTCTTTGGAAACTGCTTAAATCCACAAATAACTTACTTGCTGATGCTGCAATATTTTTTCCAAATCAAGAAACCACCCTCTAAGCAGCACCACAGTTGCTGTGCTAGCTTTGCTTTCAGGGAGACCTGTTAGAGAAAAGAGAAGTTTTCAAGATAGGACTTATGTGTATGTGAAATATTCTTTTGCTAAAAATTCTTGTTCCAAATAGTTTCAATGAATAAGGACTTGACTTGTCTTAAATGTTATTTAGACAAAAATCTGTTTAAAGTTTGCTGCCTGAAGTTGCATTACAGCAAACATAAGCTCTTTAATAAACTGGTTAGACCTACCTGCTGAAGCTAAAAGATTTTTACTTGCAGCTAATAGTGTGAATGTAAACTCAGGGACAGCTCCCAAGTTTTAAAAACAAAAGAGACAGGCTGTGATTAGCAACGAGGTATCTTTTTGCAGCAGCACAACAGTGAATAAAATAGCCCAGGTCTTTGAACACCAGGTTATGTTATTCAGAAGGGAATTTGTGAGGTAATGGTGAGCTCCTCATTAACTGGTGTTTAGACGAGAAATAAATATGCAGCAATTCCCAGGGCTCTCTGGTGGGAAGAAGATACTGTAGAAGTCATGTATTTTTCTCACCCAGCAGAAAGACATCTGGAATTTGTGACATGGGGACAGAAGATACAGATTCAAATATTTTGGGGGTCATAAAGTCAGTAGTTTAACGGCAAGAGAGTGCTGTTTGCTACAACTTGAGACATATATCTTCTCAGGTCCATAGAAGGAACTAAAATATGTGGAAATACTAGAGCTACTGAACACTAGAGTTAACACGGTAGGAACAGCTTTGATAATTCTTGTTGACATTTCTGAACAAATATTATGGCTGCATTTTATAGATTACATGCTACAAATACTAGTGTGTTAAATCTGAACAGACAGTCCATACTGTGGCTGCAAACCCAGCTCAGTTTGAAACAAGACTCCATTTGGTCTATTTACCAAGTTGATCATTGATCAGTTGGGCAGTCTTCAAAAGTGCTTACTCTGAACACTGACTTGGTTAAAAATCAACTGGGGTTAATTAAATTTTCTTCAAAGAATGTTTGCATCACATCAGTGAAGAGACTGTTCAATATCTGTGGTCCTTGAATGCATGCACAACAGAGTTACGAAGAAGTGAAAGTTCCTGTTTTCGGTGTCTTTATGGAAATAAGAAGCTGGTGAGTTTGGGAAAATATGGGGCTGAGGGGGGATAGGTTTATGGGAAACAAAGCCTCAAATGGTTTATGAAAATACCGACTGCTCCTCCCAGTAGAGGAAGCCTGGAACTATTTCTCTTTTCCCAAAATATAAAACACACCTGAGCAGCTGAAAGCAAGAAATCAATTGCTCTCTCTGGGCTTGCCAAGGTACCTCCCCATAGAAATGTCAAATTTGCTGGTGCTTTTCAGAAACATTTGGTTTTAGCACTGTCATGGTTTAATTCCAGCTGGCCACAAACTACCAGGTAGCCACTTGCTAAATCCCTCCCCCTCCTTCCCCTAGTGGGATGGGGATAAAAGGCAGAAAAAGGTAAAACTCATGGGTAGAGATAAGAGCAGTTTAGTGATTTAAATAAAGTAAAATATAGTAATAGTAATAATAATAATAAAAATTAATAGTAATAGTAATGAAGAGGGGAGAGAGAGAAAGGGATAAAACCCAAGAAAAACAAGTCACATTTAATACAGTTCCTTATCACCTGCTGACCCATCCCACCCCCAAGCAGCAATCGGCGGCTCCAGGCCAATCCCCCCAGTTTATATATGGAACATGATGTTCTAGGGTATGAACAACTCTTTGACTATCTCAGATGAGCTCTTCTGGCCATCCTCCCTCCCAGCTTCTTGTGCACCTTCTCGCTGGCAGAGCATGGAAAATTGAAAAGTCCTTGATTTAGAGTAAGAACTAGAAGCAACAAAGAAACCATCAGTTTGTTACCAACTTTGTTCTCATACTACATCTAAAACACAGCACTGTACTAGCTAGTAAGAAGAAAATTAAATATCTCAGCTGAAACTAGAACAAGAATGCAAAAGAAGAAACGTTTGTCCTTATCTTTTAGATGTCTCAGTTGTGCTTCACAGCTTGAATACCCTACTAGAAACCAAGGAAAAAATAGTACTGAATTTAAACCAACAGAAGTGGATCCAACACTTCTTGGGATTGCTGCTTCTTCAGAGACCACTGAGCAATGCCTTGTTTTTAGGCAAGCAATAGCACAGAAACAGGATAAAACCCCAAGTGTTTGTAGAAACATCCTCAAAGAGAGGTTAAGTGATATGTAGACACTTGGCACACTAACACTGGATATCACAAGCCCATTTGGTCTGGGGTGTAATCCAGACTGGCAGCCTCTCTGTGCATCATTTGCTCTTTACCTGAATCATTTCTCTGAGTATCCCAGTGCCTGTTCCACAGTACCCATTTGATCACAAGAAATTCATGGCCTGTCTGGATATTTGTGCTGCTAGGAAGTTCTGAACCTGGAACTGCCAAAGGCCCTTTCATTGCTAGTTCTGGACTAGTCAGAGGACACATGGGCAAAAAACAGAAGCTGAATAAACCTGGCATTTCTCTGAACTTAAATTCCATTATGACATTTGTCAAATAAAGAGAAAGGACAGGTGCAGGACATCTGTCCTGGTTTAACCGCAGTTGGCAACTAAGCCACACACAGCCACTCACTCACTCCCCAGGGGATGAGGGAGAGAATTGGAAGGGTAAAAGTCAGAAAACCTGTGGGTTGAGATAAAGGCAGTTTAATAGGTAAAGGCAAAAGTTGCATGCACAAGCATAGCAAAATAAGGAATGAATTCACTAATTCCCATTGCAGGCAAGTGTTCAGCCATCCCCAGGACAGCAGGGCTCTATCACGTGTGTAATGGTGACTTGGAAAGACAAATACCATCACCCTTTCCTTCTTTCCTTCTTCTTCCCTCAGCTTTGTATACTGAGCATGACACCATATGGTCTGGGATATCCCACGAGTTGATTACAGCTGCCTGTCCTGGGTGTGTCCCTTCCCAACTCATCGTGCACCCCCAGCCTCCTCCCTGGTGGGGTGAGGAGCAGAAAAGGCCTTGACACTGCGTAAGCACTGCTCAGCCATAGCTAAAACATCCCTCAGTTATCAACAGTTTCCAGCACAAATCCAAAACACAGCCCTGTACCAGCTACTGTGAAGAAAATTAATTTATCCCAGACAAAACAACCACAAGCTCCAAGCATTAAAATAAAAGCAATAAAATTGTTTTTATGGAACAGAGCAGAAACATGAAAATTTTGACCACTGCCACTAATTGTAGCATCACCTACATCTTTCTCTTGAAAATTTTACTTCCCCCTGCAGTTTTTATGGTATTTACATAACATGCAGCAAAGCTGAAAGCAGTGGAAGTATCACTTCTCTTCGTCAGTGCAAGGAGCTGTGGGCTGTATCTTTCTTTGTATTTGTGGCATTTCTGTGAAAGAGTGGGACAAGGAAGTGGGTTTTGCTTGCATCAAGCTTCTCAGTTCTTTTCAGTGAGGAGCTCCCAGTCCCAGAGCCATTTCTCAGCGATGGTGCCTCCTGCCTGTGAGCACTTCCCAAGGCTGACACCCCTGAGCTGTGCAGCTGGGCAGGGCCAAGTGCAGGAGGAAGCCCTCTGCCCATCCTGCCCTGTTGCCAGGGCTGGGTGCAGTGCCTTGTTTCCACTGACCACAGGAAGTCCCTGCAGTACTGCAGTGGCATTGGTCCAACAGCCAGCTCTCTTCAGTGCTTGATATGAATGAGTGTTTAAGATCACTTAAAAAATCACTGACAAGAATATCAGTGAAAACCAGATTTAATATTAAGCAACAGCACAAACAAGGTTCATTGGCAAGGTTCATTCTTCTACTTACAGGACAATTAAGACACAGCGAGGAAAAAAAGGAACAAAATCCAATCAGTCAAAACAGAAATGAACTCAGAACTATCTGTGCATGTTTGCATGTGTGTGTGTGTTTAGTTGCATGTGACAAAGGATAGAAAGGGCAAGGACAGAAAGGAATACAACCTAAAAGCTTAACAACACTCAACAGTACTTAACTTGTATCTTAAAACTTAACCTTACAAATTTAGCAAGGGATTAGTGATAAACAGCATTAAATGTGGGTTATAACTTAAACTTACTTACAGGCCTAACTTACTTAGATACCTAAGGTACTTAAACATCAAAGAGAGTAGCATTTCTCCTAGATTTGTTATAGCATATGTGTACGTGTATATGCACACAGACATAAAGGTCAGTGCAAGGCACCTGTGAGAAATTCCCCTTGGAGGCAGTGAAATACTCACTTTGGATACTTTCGTGTCTTCTCAGTAGGTGAAGGGTTGAGCCTCGAGGAGTGGGGGTTTTGGCCCAGGATTTGTTGTTGTTCAGTGATTCTCCAAGTACAGCAAACTTGAGAGTTCTCTGACTCTGAGAGGCCCCACTTGGAGGGAGGTCACTGGTCGCAGCCCACTGCAGCCCAGAAGGACTCATTTTGGACTGCTGTTTATAGGGCTGCAAGTGAGTGGGCTTTATTCAGAACAGTGTTGCAACCTGGCCACACTTTGGGTCAGCACAGTTTCTTTGAAAGTGTGAGAACAGGGATATTATGCCATTCAGGCAAGGAAAATAGTTTCCAAGGCTGTTCATGGAAAATCCTGGAGCTCACTAGACAGCAGCAGTTCCTGGGAGCAGACAGTGTTTCTGATAAGCTCAACAGGAGCTGAGCCCAGGTGCTGTTCATCAAGGCCGAGGCCTAATGAGCATGTCTCAGATCACAGTGTGGCCTGAAGAAGGGAGGGGGATGCACCACCACAGTGCTCCATTGCCTTTATTGAGCAGACCTCCAGTAACTGTTACAGGGACTTAGACACTCATCTCCCATTTAAGGAGATCCTTATGCAGTCACCGTCTAGAGTGGGTGAGCAGTTCAAGGTAAAGAGGCTTCAATTTATGTGTGCAGATTTATTTGGATCTGCAGCAGACTCCCCCCTCACAGTTCATGTGCTTTTCTGCCACTTCCATAAAGTCTCTTTAGAAGAGTAATGTCTTCTAAAGGACTATTCTGCCAGTAAAGCAAAAATGCGTCTGTCCAGATTCTTCTGGGTCGTTCTAAGGTTACAGGATTATAGAAGCAAGATTTTAGGGAGAGGCAGATTGCCAGGAAGTATTCCAAATCCCTTTGTTGTCTCATGCATTATTGTGAATGGTCTGAGTTTAAAACAAACCCAATACACTGAAGAGCAACAAACAAACAAACTCATTTTACCTGAACAGGGAAGACTGTTAATTGGTGTGGAACAGAACCTCAACCTCAACCCTGAACATCTCTAATTACCTGTCTTTCTCAGTTTTGTGATTCCCCTCACAGAGAGTTCTTGTCATGCAAGAGAACAAGGTGGGGAGTGCCCTGCTGAGGGGTAAGTGAGGTAATTCTCCATAGTGGGTCTGTCTTGCCTTCTTCATGCTTTCATTTGGAACAATATGATATCTGTCTGTGAATGGAATCTTCTCTGTGATTTTGAAGGTGTTTTTTATTCTCCTTTGGTTTCTTCGTTGCTGTTTTTTTCGATCATGCAGAAAAGTATGCAGGTGACAAAGATTAGATTATGATCCCATGTAGGTTAATTTTTTGTGAAATAGGGTGTAAAGAAGTGCCATTTCACTTGACTCTGAGCCATTTCTACAGCTTTCCTCATAAATCATTAACAGTTTGAATGTTGCTCAGTATTTCAATGTAATAAGGAAGTGTAAATAAATTATGTTTTTACAACCTGTTTTATTTATGTGACTTCCTTGTAAACCCTGTAATTAAAGTCATGGGCAGTTATAAATTTATTATATTTTTCACTTTAACTGTATCAGCAATGAATGTTATGAATGTTTGTATTTTACCTTCAAAGAAGAATTTTTTACATAGGGTAGACGCAGATCACAAAGGCATCATAATGTCATTTCTCAGTGGTTTTGGAACACAACAGAGATAGTTCTTGTCCTCAGTCCAGACTCTGTCATACCCATAACTATACCTTGCTCCAGAAGCAGCCCCTCCACAGACTGGGAGGGAAAATTGCCAATGAACTTTTGACATTATGGGAAGCCATAGGCTCTTTTATTTTATGCAGTGTGCTATATAGAAAAATACTGGTATCAGATGAGGTCTTAGCCATAAGAAGATTCATGTTTACAAGCAGTACCAAAACTCAGACTTGCAGAACTGCTGCATCTCCTGCCTGAGACCCCTTGCCCACCCCCTTCAAGGTGACTGCCAAGCTACACATACAAACAGGGAGGCACCAAGGTCTTCCCCTTTACTATTTATCTCAAAGCTGCATGCAGCCTTTTACTTACCCATCTTGCTTCTGTCCAGAAGTCCTAATGCTCTGTGGCAGATCTCTGTGCTGTGCTGGTGCGTGTCACTGTCAGGCTGTTACAAACTGGTTTAAACACAGAAGAGAAAGGAAGCTAAGCCTCTGTGAATAAAATGGATCGGACCCAGAAAGGTTCAATATACCCAAAAAACATGATTAAAACCAAACGAGGTTAGATGTTGGTGCCAAAAAATTGATATATCTTATTTAATAGTAAAAGAAGCAGAGAGAAAGAAAGAAAGAGAGAAAGAAAGAAAAAGAGAGAAAGAAAAGAAAGAGAAAGAGAGGAAGAAAGAAAGAAAAAAGAAAGAAAGAAAAAGAGAGAAAGAAGTGTGGATGGGGGAATGGGGGGACAGGGAGAGAGTGACAGGGGTTGGGTAGAAACTTATCATCCTTCCAGGGATTCCAATGATGTCTCGATGGTCCCCTCCATCTGGTCTTCTTGGTGGTGAGGGTCCCCTGCTGCCATGCCACTCCAAAAAGTATAGAATCTAGTGGATTAATGTACACTTGGGGCAGGTGAGAACACCCAGGTACCTCTCCTAACAGGTCTAGGTTTGACGCTGTCCCTTGCAACACTGTGGATCTGTTGCATCATGTTGCAGTGCTTTGATGCAGGGTCTGGGGCCCCCTATGGAGGGGGTCTTTGATGGGCCATGACACCCCCTCTGCTGTCCTTCATGTGGATGTGGCTTTTCCTGGGGTGAAGGGGCCCTACAGCTTCACTGTAAGTGTTCACTGCCTGGAACCAGAGGCTTTTTTCACTACACACCCAAAACCTCTCCTCCTCCCCCCACCATTTGGTGTGAGGGTCTGTTTGAGCCTGGCAGCTGATAGCCCTGAGGCTGTGGTCTCCACCCTGAAGATGCTAAGCTTGATCTCTCTGCAAATGTGTTCTTCATCAACGGGCAGTGAGCAGTTCAGGGCCCCATTTGGGGGTTTTGGTGGTCTTCTCTGCAGCTTTTGTAATACAGTTTTGCTATAATAGGCAAAAGTTCTTCATGAGGATGCTTAAGCCATAAATTATAACATTCCATCTCTGACACAGTCTAATACAGGCTGTATTAGACTTGTGACCATCTGTGGTTGGTTATTGCTGAGCAATGCTTGCAGAGAGTCAAGTCTTGTGTTTCTTACTCTCCTCTTCAGGGTGGTTTGGGGGTGGGCAAGAGGCAGGGAGGGGACATAGCTGGGACAGCTGACCTAAATTGACCAGAGACAGGTTGCTGGACCTTGTACTAACAAAGTATGAAGGACTGGTTGAAGATGTGAAGTTTGGGGGCAGCTTTGGCTGTAGTAACCATGAGATGGTGGAACTCAGGATCCTGCATGGAGGAAGCAAAGCTTCAAGAAGGACTAGATTCCTAAACTTTTGGAGAGCTAACTTCGGCCTTTTCAAAGACCTACTTAGAGAAATCACATAGGTTAGGACCTTAAAACAGAAGGGCTTCTGCAAGTACATCAGCATTAAAAGGGAGATTTGGGAGAATGTTGGGTTGCTGCTGAATCAGAATGGTATTCTGGTAACAGAAGACACAGAGAAGGCAGAATTACTGAATGTCTTCTTTGCCTCGGTCTTTACTGCTGAGAATGACCCTCAGGAGTCCCAGAACTTGGAGGTGAGAAAAGGCTGGAGAAAGTAAGACTTCCCCTTCGTCTTACAGGGTGTTGAGATCTGGTTATTAAAATTATTAGAAATGCCTCTGCCCGAATTAAGGTGCAAATGAGACCATATGCCAAAGTCAATAGTATGGGGGTTTTTTGATAGTAAATACGAGAGAGAGAGAGAGAGAGAAAGAAAGAAAGAAAGAAAGAAAGAACGAACAGAGGTGGGGAGGACAGAAGGAGAGTGACAGAGACAGAATAAAGAAAATATCACCACTCCACGGATCCCAGTGATGTTCCGTTGGTCCTCTCCAGCTGGTCTTCTTGGTGAAGGTCCCCCCAAAAAGCATAGAACCCCATGGGTTAATGCACGCTCAGGCTGGGTAGGAAAACCCAGGCACCTCCCTGGGGGCCGGGGCGGGGTTTGCTATTGTCTCTTACAACAGGCTCTGGATTTGTTGCATCACTCTGGGGAGCACTTCAGGGGGTCTTGGATGGATTAAGGCACTGCCTCAGCTGCCTCGTACTTGAATGTCCCATGGATGTGGCACATGGATTTGGGGGTTCCACAGCTGGGCCAGTTTGTGTAAGGGAGGGTGGGTGTTTGCTGTCTCTGATCAGAGGTTACGCCACACACCCAAATGCTCCTGGCTTCTGTGGGCTGTGGTCTCCCCCAGCCCAAACCCAGCCAGGGAAGAACCTCAGCACGGCTGCTGGGTTTGGCTCTCCTTCTTTTCCTTGTTTGCTTGTTTACTTCTCCCCAGGCCTCAGATGATGGAAGAATGGATTTCCCTTTATCTAATCTCAGCAGTTTGATTTTCAATCGAAAGTTCCAGTCAGGCATTCTTTAGGGAGGGGTGGGCTTCAATGGCTTCTTTATACAGTTTTGCTGTAATAAGCAGAACTTTTTATCAGTGTTTGAGGCATGACCTGTTTCAGTCTCTGACATCTACCCCGTGACTCAAACATTGTAATAAATATCTCTTTCCCAGCTATCTTCTTCAGTTTATGGGTTGTCCATGGACTTGATGAAGAAAGATAATAGGAGAAAAGATAGAAACAGCTGAATCAATAACATGAGTAATCATACCGCATCCAATAGTTCAAACTGTAAATTCAGTTGTAGTCATCAACCCAATTCTCATTAATCAGTGCCCCTACCCTGTGAATCCCAGGAATCAGTGGGGTTTTATTTAATGGGTAGTGGGTGTGACAGGTAACACTATTGTATCTCTTAGATGTTGATTCAATATGTTTTGAAATTAGTTATAGAATTTTACAGCGGGCCTTAATTTTTATATTCCATAGAGGGATATCCTCAATGGGTACATGTATTAACATGTGTCAATCAGCCGAGTTTCAAGAGGGGTCCCAGCTCTTGTAGTATTATTGATTAATTTTGCACCCTGGAATAAATGTGAATGGGTTTGTTGAGGATGTGTGTTTTCTTCTTGACTGCATTCACATATAGTTGGAAGAATTTTATAGGTAATATTCCTACACCGCTGGCTAATTCTATACATTATGAAAATTAGCTTTTATGATACAAAATTAACATACAAAACATTTTCGTACAAAAGATTCCCACGCAAACATATTTTTACATCAGGGCTATGCTCTGTTTTCTGGGAGACAGATTATAGCACAGTTGTAATTTAATCTTGATACAAAACAGAAACTGTGGCTTTATTATCAGTGTGATTAAAAATGAAATTATTTCCCTTTAAACTTAGTTGCATTATCCCAAGGAAATTTTTTCCTTTGAATTTTAGTGAGCAAATTGCCCTCATCATATTCTGCACCCACAACTGAAAAGCATGTATATTGCAGAATGTGTTATAGTCACCACACAGATTAACATAAATAGAAGAAGTGAGGCAAAGTTAAAATACTCTCTTAGGATATATGGCAGGAAATTCAACAGCACATTGCCTTGAGAGCTGGTGCAAGGCTTTTCTGTACTTTATTCGTGTCCTGTTTGCAGTCCATGGCTATCCCTCCTGGTTTAGGAAGGGGGATTCAATCATTTCTCATATAAAATTTGCTTGTGTTTTGTTAAGATTCTTTAGTTCACTAATTAGTAGCTCTGAAAAGTTTAGCCAAATCATAATAATTCTAAAGCCGTCCAAGGCAGAACTGGGAAGGTTCGTTTTCACAATGCCTCCAACAAATAGATGTTTGTTTGTTCATATTTGTTGATATTAAGAGCAAACCAAATTGAATTGCTACTTTAAAGACAGAGTATTTTAAATCATATTCTTAAGATCACAAAAATTTCCTGGGCTATTTCAGGATGATCAGAGGGCTGGAGCACCTCTCCTATGAAGACAGACTGAGAGAGCTGGAGTTATTCAGCCTGGAGAAGGAGGGCTCTAGGAAGATCTTATAGCAGCCTGCCAGTACCCATGGGGCTCTGTAAGAAAGATGGAGAGGGACTTTTTAGAAAGTCATGTAGTGATAGGACAAGGGGAATGGCTTTAAACTGGAAGAGGATAGATTAGGTATTAGGACAAAATTTTTTACAGGTTGCCCAGAGAAGTTGTGGATACTCCATCTGTGGAAGTAATAAAGGTCAGGCTGTATGGGGTTTTGAGCAACCTGGTCTAGTGTAATTAGCACTGCCCATAGCAGGGGGGCTGGAGGTAGAGGATCTTTAAGGTCCCTTCAAATGCAAACCATTCTATGAATCTTTGGTTTGTTACAACATAACTTCAGTTTATTGGTTGCTAACGATGATGGATAGTACTCTTGTACTTGCTGACTTCAAGAAATTTACAACTTCAGGGAAGTAGTTTTGAACTTTGGTCAAGTCACTGATTAATTATATTTGCATTTTCCCCATGATTTAGCATGTGTATTTCAATAAGAAACCACACAGAATCCTACATAAATGACTTCTACAGACTCAGCTTATTACTCCACCCCACTGGGATGATATAAGGTAAGAGTTATATAGCTCACTGGATAGCTCTAGAGATGCCAAAGACGTGTTTTATGTTGTAATTTGAAAGTCCGTAATTTTCTATTACTTGCTATTTAAGTGCCAACTTAGGAAAAATGCTTAGAAGTACTTTTGTACAAAGTATTTTGTTGGGCTTTACAGCTTTAGTTTAGCAATTACATTAAAATAAGAAAACATAGAACCATAGAAATCACAGACAATTCTGAAAGAATTTAAAGGAAATAATTCTTGTGTCAATTTTGAATTTACCTTATTGGTAAAATGGAATTTGCTTCTAGAAAGCCAGATTCTCATCTCCTTATTTTTGCAAGGTGGCCTTTTAACTTTTTCTCTCCTAGCTAATGGAACCTGGAAGTAAATTTTTCAAAGTGTGAATCTGAGCAGTTATTTCTGATTTCACCTTTCAAATCAAACCTCCGAGAAATGGTAACTCTGAATGATGTGTGGGGCTGTAAAACTGCCTCATCTCTGCTTCACTGCTGTCAGTCAGTGACTGAGAAAGGCTCTCTGGGACTTGCTGTGGTATCCCTGAGATGAGAATCTCTCCCCACTGCCAAGAATTCCCCACAAAACTTTTCTAGAGGAATCATCTCCTCTTTGTTGGTTGAAGGAAGTCCAGGAGGACTGCAGGGCTTAGAGGTGGGCATCCTAGCGAGTTCTAATTAGTTCAATTGAACTGATTGTCATCTGACAAGTTCCTTTCCCAGAATCAAGGAAAAAGAAATCATCTGTCACTTCTATACTGGGGATTTTCCTCTAAAAGTAGAGACAAGAGGAAAAATATAGTCCAGCTCAGGTCACTTGTGGGAAGTGTCGTTTGTCGTCAGAACCAACAGTAGATGATTCAAGATTAATCAAGTTTCGAACAAGTTTGTGTGTTTGTGGGAAGTTCACCTTTTAACCGAGTATTTATGTAAAGGTAAATGCATAATTGTTTGACTGGACTGACACTACTCCTGTCTTGTGCAGCCCAGGAGATGGAGATTGAGACTGCAGAGGAAGTTGCTATTGTTGGAATAGGATGCAACTTTCCCGGAGGTGAGTCGGGGGTAAAAGCAAAGCAGGCTCTGAGTGGACATTGAAAAGCAGAGTCTTTTATTAATGTTGAAATGGAGGAAAACACCATGTTTTTCCCCTAGCAGAATCTGTTGCTTTGCTGCCTGTGGGATCTTTTTGAAAGGCGGCGCTGTGGTGGAAACGAATTGGTTTGAATCTGTCTGCTGACAGACAGACAGACAGACAGACAGAAGAAGCTGCAGTGCTGGCCGTGGGCAGGGCATTGAGCTGCACACGAAACTCATACAAAGGAGCTGGATGGGTCTGGGGTGATTTGAACTTTCTGCGTGTTCACTGGCTGGGTGATTGTGCATTGTTACAGGACTCTGCATGCCTAGGGACAGGACAGACCAGGGGCTGGACATTACCATCAGCTTTGCCTGTACCATAAACTGGTTGGGTTTTCCTCCAAGAAAGCTTCTTGCTTTATTACAGTATGTAGAATAGATGCAGTGAGATGGTAGGGAAATGGGGAGAGAAGGTGGTTAAGGATTTTGTGGGGCTCCTTTGCTTTTAGACAAGCAGTGAGGACATCAGTGATGCTTTTTCATTTTCCTCTCACCAAAGACTGATCACTTCTTTCTGTGGCAAGTCTTCTTGAGCAGCTCTAGATTGACACGTGGGAGGTCCTTGTAGCTGATTGTGCATTTCTGAGCCAGCACGGGGAGGGGGAGTGCATAATTTAATCTGTTTTAAAAACCTGTACAACAGGAGATGGAATTGACAATTTCTGGAAAGTCCTGGAGGAAGGCAAAAACTGCACGGTAGAAATCCCCCCCGAGAGATTTAATGCCAAGGAATGGTATGATCCAGATGATAACAAGCCAGGAAAAATATGTACAACACGAGCTGCTCTTCTCGATGAGTGAGTGTGTTACCCTGCTGCACCTCGGGTTTGTGTGGTACTTAGATATGGGTACAGCTGTTCAGGGGCTGTGACCAGTGTGAAGAATAGCAGATTACAGATTAAGGTCAGCATAAGTGTCTGTTACTTGAATTCCACGTTCACCTTAAATCCTCAGGCTGTAGAGCTTTATTCAAAGGAGGCGTTGACATGCACAGAAGAAATGTTATTGTCTCCTGAGATTGATACTTGGCCAGGTTGAATCACAGGACCCAGAATTAATTTACTGCTTAGTGCCATGTTAGCTATTGAATCCTGCTCTGAAATCAAGAGATGATAGAAGGCCATACAAACCTGATCTTGGGACACAAGATTGAACTTGGACTTGGTCTTTTGTAAGCATGGGCCAATTTTGAAGGTGCTTTTAAAGACAAACACACACATACACCCACTGAAAGTATTCTGAATATATTGTTGGAGAAGCATGGGTATCCCTTGAAAACACCCGAGCTGATCCTCTACCTTTTGGTTTTAAATTGTGAAGCATTGGTCCGTATTGGCTTAAAATGATGTAGAAAACAATATTTGTTTATAACTCGTTGGCCATGACCACATTACAGCAGAGGGAGTCTCATTCTGCACATTTCATGATCTGAGGAATCCAGTTGGTACTAGTGCAATAACTATAAGAATAAAAATGGGTAGGAGCGGGCTCTTACCTCTGAAATGCAGAATCATTGATAAAATGACCTATTTTGTGGTGGGACATGAAACATCTTTGGTTTATAAACATTTTCTTCTGAATTTCGGAAATGGGACCTGTGGCCTAAACACCAGTTACTGCTCTGCTTTTCATTGCAAAAAATGCTTACTGTGAGTCTAGAAGTAAAAGCATCTTCTATACATATGTCATATCATATTCTGGTCTGTGCATTTCAGATTTAATTCATTTGACAACCACCTCTTTGGGATTAATAATATGGAAGCTGAACGCATGGACCCACAGCAGAAGTTACTGATAGAGTGCACATACAAAGCCCTGGAGGATGCAGGAGTTCCTGTAGAATCTGTCAGTGGCACCAGAACAGGTGTTTTTATTGGTAAGATGAAACTTTCACAGCAAAGAAAAGAAAACCTCACAAAGATTGGAGCACTCCTTCATAACCTTTCCATGTTATCTAGGCTGGATCTAGGCTGGATCTAGCCTGGAGATCTAAGGCTACTGTGCTATGGCACTACTGGTTACTTTTGGTAAGAATTACCAGGAGACTCTGGGAGTTCATGGTAGAATTCCTGTGTCTCTTTTTGGTGCTCTTCTTCCTGTGTTCAGACACTGAAGTGAAGCAGGAAAGAGTTAAAACTGCCTCCCCAACCCAGCCCTTCTTGGGAAAGATACTCCCAAGCCAGGCTGTGACGTTTCACCCTTAAGGGGAAGGGAACACCCAGGATTCGTAAATGATGAGGTCTGCAGGAAAAGTTTTATTAATAAATTACACACTTGGCATGGAAATTGGAATGTTGGTCACTGACCTGCTATATCAGCACATGGCAGCGGGTTGTGGATAAAGAGGTAGGGTGGTAGAAAAGGGGGAAAGGAAGAGATAAAGAAAGGGAGAGAGAAAGAGAAAAGGAGTGAAAAAGAGATAAGCACTCCTGATTCCAGCATGAGTCTGGCCAATGACATGTCCAGTGTCCTGGGGGCACCCCCTGGCCTAGATGGGGATACCTTTTTTATAGACAGGTTTCCCTGCCCTGAAGACATGTTTCTCTCTTTCTATGCAAATTAGTTGTCATGTCCAGTCCCTTCTTTCAGTCTTTTCTGGAAATGCATCAGATGCTTTGAAGGTCTTGGGTCTTGAGTGCTCTTGACCCTTCCCCTGCCCAGACTGACCTTGGGTCAACGCTTCATTCTCACTTCTGTGATGATGCTGTCTTTCATTTCTTGATGGGGACAGAGTGGTCTGAAAGTGGCCCAGCAGAAAAGAGCCTGGGGGTGCTGGTGGACAGCAGCTGAACATGAGCCAGTGTGATCCCAGGTGGCCAAGAAGGCCAGTGGCATCCTGGCCTGTATCAGCAATAGTGTGACCACTATTGGAGCAGGGCAGTGATTCTTCCCCTGTATGTGGCACTGGTGAGGCCACAACTCAAGTCCTGTGTCCCCTTTGGGCCCCTCAATTCAGGAAGGACATTGAGGTGCTGGAGTTAAGTCCAGAGAAGTGCAGCAGAGCTGGGAAGGGTCTGGAGCATAAGTCCAATGAGGAGCAGCTGAGGGAGCTGGGGGTGTTTAGCCTGAGAAGGGGAGTCTCAGGGGTGATTTTATCTCTCTCTACAACTGCCTGAAAGGAGGGTGTAGTGATGTGGGGATCAACCTCTCCTCCCAGGCAACTAGCGACAGGATGAGAGGACATGGCCTCAGGCTGTGCCAGATTGGTTCAGGTTGGACATTAGGGAGAAATTCTTCACAGAAAGGGTGACTGGACATGGGAATCGGCTGCCCAGGGAGGTGGTGGAGTCAGCGTCCCTGGAGGTGTTAGAGGAAAGACTGGATGTGGCATTTAGTGCCATGGTCCAGTTGACGGGGTGGGGTTTGACCATATGGTGGACTCAATGACCTTAGTGGTCTTTTCCAACCCATTTGATTCTGTGGTTGTGTCTCTGGAGCAGAACAAGGAATGTTTATCCCAGAAAAGTGTTGCCCTACTTCCCCATGGTGCCCTTCTCCTCTTGTTCTTTCAACAATTCTTGGTTATTACTGACAATCCTTGGTTGGCTCCCTGGGTATCTGGCAGCCAGTGTTTGACATGTACACATTAGCCCCTTATCTTCTGGGCTTCTACACAGGCCTACCCTTTTTGCCCAGCATACTGTTTTCCAGTATAATGTTGGTTAAGGTGTTGTGGGGGTTAATATCCTTTCAAAGCAGCAGAAATCCTCCTGTGGACATTAGAATGGTACAGGGGTGCACTTGTCCAACTGCTTGTGTCAGTACCAGAAAAGTTACTGAGGAGATGATACCGAGGGCTGTTGGAAGACATTTAAAAGACAATACTAGAGGAACAGCACATTATTGCTGGTGTAATCTGTGTCTCTTTAAGGAGGAGTTTTCTGGGGTAGTTTGGCTGATGTGCCTATAGGGGAAATGCTTTAGATTACCTTTTAGTCTGAGAGTGCTCTTCTTCCACTGAGGGCGCTATTCCTTGCTCTCTGAATACAGGTACTGCATTGTCCACATGTGGACTTGGGGATCCACGGTATTCCGAGCATAGTGTTCCCAGAAAAAGGACACAACTGCTCTCAGAGGCCCCCTTCTTCTTTTCTATTTCTTACTGGCTCACAGTGTGAAAAGTGATGATAAATACAAAGTATTGGATGTAGTTTGTGCTGTGACCTTTAACTTGGTACATCTGAGGAACTGAAGCTAATGTCTTGTACATTTATATCCAAGCTATGCTATGTGTAACTTGTTGATAACTATTCTCATAGCTGAACTAAACCACGCCGTCTCAAACTGAGATACAGGGGTCTCGGCAGGCTACGGAGACCTTAGCTGCATCACACAGTGAGCTAAGCCATCAGGAAAGGCCTGTTGTTTCCAGGGCAGGTAGGAATTTCAAGTGTTAGGTATGTTTGTGTAAGTTGAGTCCAGGGGAAATTGCTGTGAGTTTTGCCTTTGACTTGTGTTGGAGCAAAGCTTCACCATAGGAGCACGGATGCCACGTGGTTTTGTCTTAACGCTGAAAACCGAAACACGCCGTCAGGTTTCGAGCTGTACGTGCCTGTTGTTGGCTTGGGTTAACTTGACACAAATCTGATGTTTTCCAGGTCTCATGAATCGAGACTATGAAATCATAACCAGCAGAGCAGTGAGTGAAATAAATCATTATGATGGTACTGGAACAGCAATGAGCATTGCTGCCAACAGAGTCTCTTTCACATTTAATCTGACTGGACCGTCCCTGACTGTTGACACTGCGTGTTCATCTTTTCTTTTTGCTCTGCACTACGCCTTGCGAGCCATTAAATCAGGTAACGGGACTGGAGAGATGCTGGACAATGGAATCAGGATTGCTACTGTTCCTATCTATCACCTGGGCCATCTCAACATGAGTATGTTTCTGTTTGACTCCAGGAGACTGTGAGGCAGCAATCTGTGGTGGGGTGAACTGCATCATCGATCCCCGCACCTTTGTGTCTCTCAGTAAAGCAAAAATGATCTCTCCGGAGGGCATAAGCAAACCCTTCTCCAAGAAGGCAGATGGCTATGGAAGGGGAGAAGGCTGTGGTGTTGTTTTCCTCAAACCACTGAAAAAGGTAAGGCTGCTTGTGAAGCAGCCTGAAATAAGACTGGTTGCTTGCCTGGATTTTGTGTCTTCAGCTCTAATAACTTCTTTTCCAGAGAAGTTTTTCCAATTCAATCTTAAGATTAATGAAGCGTTTCTTAAGCATTCATGCACTTCCCCTAGCATTGGAAAAGGATCCCACATTTAAAAGTTAGCATCATATTCTGTGTGCTCTTGGCTTTGTCATGGTATTGTTGTCTTCTCTACAGAGAAAGCATGAGATTACCACAGAATCAATCAGGTTGGAAATGGCCACAGTGGGTTTTCTGGTCCAAACTCTGTGCTCAAGCCACGTTATCTTAGATCAATTTGTACAGGATTGTGTCCAGATGATTCTTGAATATCTCCAGGGAGAATCCAATCCCTTTCTGAGTAACCTGTTCCAGTGCTTGGTCATCTGCACAGTGAAGAATTTCTTCCTCCTATTCAGGTGGAACTTCCTGTGCATCAGTTTCAGCCCATTGCCTCTTGTCCTGTGTCTTGGCATCACCAAGAAGGGCCTGGATCCATCCTCTGACACCCTCCCTTCAGATACTGACAGACATTGATGAGGCCCCTTCTCAGTCATCTCTTCTCAAGGCTGAACAGGCCCAGCTCCCTCAGCCTTTCCTCATAAGAGAGATGCTCCAGTCCCTTAATCATCTTCGTAGCTCTCCTCTGGACCCACTCCATTAGCTCCATGTGTCTCTTGTACTGAGGAGCCCAGAACTGGACACGGCACTCTAAATGTGCCTCACCAGGGCTGAGTAGAGGGGCAGGATCACCTCAGCAGTCTTGCCAGTGCTCTTCCTAATGCATCTCAGGGTACCATTGGCCTTCTTGGACCCCAGGGCATGCTTCTGGGCTCATGAACAGTTTGATGTTCTCCAGGATCCCTCCAGGTCCTTCTCCGCAGAGCTGCTTTCCAGCAGGTTGACCCCCAACCTGTCCTGGTGCAGAGGGTTATTCCTCCCCAGGTGCAGGACCCTGCACTTACCCTTGTTGAATTTCAGACAGTTCCTCTCTGTCCATCTCTCCAGCCTGTCAAGGTCTCTCTGAAGGGCTGCACAGCTCTCTGGGGTATCAGCCACTCCTCCCAGCTTTGTGTTGACAGTGAACTTGCTGAGGAGGCCTCTGCCCCTTCATCCAAGCCTCGATGAATAAACTAAATAATACTGGGCTCGGGGGACCCCACTAGGGACAGGCCTCCAACTAGACCCTGTGCCACTGATTATGACCCTCTGAGACCTGCCATTCAGCCAGTTCTCAATCCACCTCTCTGTTCACTCATCCAGTCCACACTTTCTGAGTTTTTCTGTGAGGATGCTGTGAGAGACAGTGACAAAAGCCTTGCTAAAGTTGAGATGACAATATCCACTGCTCTCCTCTCATTCATCCAGGCAGTTGTTTCATCATAGAAGTCAATCAGGTTGGTCAAACATGATTTACCTTTAATGAATCCATGTTGACCACTCCTGATCACCTTATCTTCCTTGTGGATAGAGATGGCCTCCAGAATGAGATGCTCCATCACCTTTCCAGGGATTGAGCTGAGGCTGACTGATTGGTAGTTCCTTGGTCCTCCTTCTTGCCCTTTTTGAAGACTGGGGTGACATTTGCTTTTTTCCAGTCCTCAGGCATGTCTCGTGATCACCACGACCTTTCAAAGATGATTGTGAGCAGCCTTGCTATGTTGTCCCTCTGCTCTCTCAGACCTCATGGATACATCCTGTCAGGGCCCCTGGACTTGTGGATGTCAAGTTTGTTTAGGTTTTCTCTGACCCAATTCTACTTGAGCAAGGGAAGGTCTTCCTTTCAACATTCCTTTACCCTAGTCTCCTGGGTCAGCGATCCCTGAGGGCTGGTCTTGTCACTGAAGACAGATGCAAAGAAGGCATTCAGTAACTCTGCCTTCTCTGCATCCTTTGTTATCAGGGTTGCCCTTCCATTTACTAATTAATCCGTATTATCCTTAATTTTCCTTTTGTTGTGATGTATATGAAAAAGCCCTTTTTGTTATCCTTTAAACTTCCTTGGCCAGATTTAATTTCAGATGGCCCTTGGCCTTTCTAGTCTAATTTCTGCTTACTCTGACAACCTCTCTACATTCACTCCAAGTGGCCTGACCCTGCTTCCATCTCCCATATATTTCTGGCTTATATTTGAGTAATAACAGGAGTTCTTTATTCATCCACAGAGGTTTGTTGCCCTCTTTACCTGCTTTCTGTCTTACTGGGGTGCACTGTCCTTGAGCCTGTAGGAAATGAGCCTTGAATGTCAACCAACTCTCTTGGACCCCTCTTCCCTTCAGGGCCTTCTCCCATGGGATTCTTCCAAGAAGATCCCTAAAGATGCTAAAGTTAGTTCTCCTGGAGTCCCTGGTTGAAATCTTGCTCTCTGTCTTGCTTCCTCTCCCTTCAATACTAAACTCTACAATCTCATGGTCTCTGCAGCCAAGGCTGCCCCAACCTTCACATGTCCAACAAGGCCTTCCCTGTTTGTTAGTATAAGGTCGGGGAGCACAGCATTCCTTGTGGGATCCTCCACTACCTGTGACAGGAAGCTGTCATCAGTGCTTTCCAGGAACCTCCTGTTTGTGCTTCACTGTTTTGCTTCTCCAGATGTCAGGGTAGTTAAAGCCTCCCAAGAACCAGGGCCTGTGACTGTGGGGCTGCTTCCAGCTGCCTGTAGAAGGCCTCATCCACTTCCTCCTTCTGATCAGGTGGCCTGTAGCAAGCACCCACAATGGTGTCACCCTTACTAGTCTGCCCTTTTATCCTCACCAAGGCAGAGCTTGGTACACTCCAAGTGTTGCCTCACATAGAGGGCAACTCCACCACTGCACCTTCCTGGTCTGTCTCTCCTAAACAGTGTGTGTGTCTCAGTTTTTGGAGATAAAATTTTAGGAGGAAGCACTCTGGAATGAGTTCCTCCTCCAAAGGGAAAAGGGCCTCCCCTTTTCCTCCAATGAGACAAATTGGTAACAGCAAGTGAAAGTGGGGAAAAAACCCCAAACTGTTTATTAACACAAAACAAAACAGGGTAGAACAGGAAAAAACAAAACTCAAAATACAACAAATTCCTGGAGAGGGAACAGACGGCTTGGACCAGCAGGGGCCACAGGCTCCCTGGACCAGAGAGAAGGGAAGGGAGGCAGTGAGGCAAGGGGGAGGGAAGAGAAAAAAACCCAACACAACCTTTTCCCAGCTAGCCAGAACAAAAAAAACCCAAAGAGCAACACAGCGCTCCTGGCACACTCCCTCCTGAACACTGCCGAGACTGCTGGAGCCCCGAGCTGTTGGGTTGAGCCATTCAACTGACCCGACCCGCACCCAGGTCCTGTGACTCAGGCCCTGTCCCCAGGTCCATCTTAAAGATACAGTGTCCTTGGGCATTAAGCAGATGGTTAAGGAATAAAAAAGTACCCTTATAACATCACCCCAGGACAGCGTGGCCCTTCCTGACAACATTCCAGGCACGGGAGCTATCCCACCATGTCTGTAATTGCAATGAGATTGAAGCCCAGTGACTGCACACAGATCTCTAGTTCCTCCTGTTTGTTCTCCCTACTGTGTGCATTGGTGTACAGCACTTAATAGAAGTATTTGATGGTGACAATATCCCAGTGGAGGTGTGAAGGGATGTCCCATAGCCCTGTCTAGTGGTTGCATCTTTGACTGCTGGTGCTTGATCAAGATACTCCCTCATAAGCCTTCTTTTGGTACTGAGGTGTTTCTCTGATATTTCCATGTTGGCTTCTATTATCTCAGGAGCCCCTGGCTTGTCTCTGTAAGATTGCTGGTGTGCTCCAGTGTGGCTGCTACATATCAGAGTCACCTGCAGAGGGGCCTCAGAAGTACCCTATCCCTCACTTTTTCATAGTATCCCCCGGGTTGCTAGGGACTAGCCTGATATTACTGCCCTCCCCCATCATAACTAGTTTAAAGATCTCCAAGGAGTCTTGCTAGTTCCTGCGCAAAGACTCTCCTTCCTCACTCAGAGAGGTGAGTCCCATCTGATGCCAGCATGCCTGGCTCTGCATAGGCCATTCCATTGTCAAAACCCCCAAAATCTTGGTGGTGACGTCAGCTGTGGAGCCATGTCTTAGTAGACTCAGCCTGTCTCCTTCTTTCTGTGTTAATGCTTTAAACTACTGCTGTTTTCAGTATTTTTTGTTCAATATTGCTGCTTTGAACTGGAAGTATGGAAGAGAAAATAACCTGTGCCTCAGATTTCCTTAGCAAATGTCCCAAAGCCATGAAATCTTTCTTGATTGCTTTCAGACTACGTGTTGCCATGACCTCACCCCCTACATGGAGGATCAGTAATGGGTAGTAGTCTGTGGGCCGTACCAGGCTTGGAAGGTTCATGGTGACATCTTTCACGGTGGACTACTAGTATTATTAAAGATAATTCAACTTTTTATGAAACAGGCAAAGGAAGACTACAGCAAAATCTGGGGTGTGATAAACATCAGTGCGGTCAATCAGAACGGCAGGTCCATGACTCCGATCACGAGACCATCTCAAATAGAGCAAGAGAAGTTACTGCGCAGCATTTATGAAAGTCGTGTTGATCCCTCAGTTGTGCAGTACATTGAAGCCCATGGCACCGGAACTGCTGCTGGAGATCCTACTGAAGCTGAAAGCCTGGGTAGTGTCATTAGCAAGAACAGGTCTTCCCGAGTTTCCATTCTGAAAATCGGTTCAGTGAAAGGAAATATTGGGCACACGGAATCGGCTGCTGGAGCAGCCGGGTTGATCAAAGTGCTCCTGATGATGCATCATGGAAAGATTGTTCCATCCTTGCATTACTCGAAGGAGATGAGCAGCATCGATGCAGAGAAATTAAACCTTGCCGTGGCCACAGCTGTAGAGCCCTGGGAAGAATCCAGTGAGTACGGAAGAGTAGCTGGCATCAACTGCTTTGGATTTGGAGGAACCAATGCTCATGTTGTAGTCAGGCAGGTGAAGCAGCCAGAGGCTCTTCCTGCCTTTAAGAAGCCCCTGGAATTAGTTCTGCTGTCAGCAGCATCCCGTAGGTCCCTCCAGATGGCAATGGCAGATACAGCTGAGCAGCTGAGCACAAGGAGCTCTGTAACTCTCCCAAGCCTGGCCTATACATCTGCCTGCAGAAGAAGCCATGCCAGCTACAGGTACCGAAAAGCGTTTGTCACAAATTCCCTCCAACACTTGCAGCAAGAGCTTAAGTTGGCGGCGAGCACTGAACCTGCCATGTCCAAGGTGGAACCACAGCTGGTGTTTGTGTTCTGTGGCAATGGTGTCACGCTGCAGGAGTTCAGTGAGGCACTGCTGAGCTCAGAGCCAGTGTTCAGAGACAAGTGTAAGGAGATAGAAGACCTTTTTCAGCAGCACGCTGCCATCAGCCTCCTGCCAGGGAGAAATCGTAGCTCAAAGGACTTGTTGAATCCAGAGCTTTCCCAGCCCTTGCTGTTTGCCCTGCAGGTTGCTGTAGCTTCCCTCCTGAAGCACTGGGGTATTAAGCCCATTGCTGCTGTTGGCCACTCAGTGGGGGAAGTTGCTGCTGCACATATTGCTGGGTACCTTTCGCTGGCAGATGCAGTCAAAGTCATTTATCACCGGAGCAGGCTGCAGGCAAAGACTGCCAGTGGCAGAATGTTGGTGGTTGGAAACATCCCTGTTGAAGAGATTGCTGAACGCCTGCATCCCTATTCGGGAAAGGTGTGCATTGCTGCTTTCAACAGCCCCGTTTCCTGCACCTTGTCTGGGAGTGTAGGCACTGTGGAAGCTGTCCAGAGAGACTTAGCTGAAGCTTTCAGACAGAGAAACATCTTTCTTCATGTTTTAAATGTTCCAGTTGCATACCACAGCCCCAGCATGGATATGATCCTCGGGGAGCTGGAAGAAAAAATAGAGCCTTTAGAAAAGCAGAAGGGGGAGATTGAAGTGATTTCAACACTGACTGGTGTGGCTGCATCTGAAAACGACTTTATTCAGGGCAGATTCTGGGCGCAGCATACACGTGAGCCTGTTGCTTTCACACAAGCCATCCAAAGTGCAGCCAGAGGCAGGGAAAACGTGGTGTTTGTGGAAATAAGTCCTCACCGAGCATTGCAGCGAAGCATAAAGGAAACTCTAGGAGAAGGCACAAAGGTGATGTCCTCTTTGCAAACGGATGTAGAATATCAGACGCTCTTCACTCTGGTAGGAAATCTGTTTGAACTGGGGTATAATCCCAACTGGCAGCACTTTTATAACAGGTATCAAAGTGTTCCGGTGGCCATTCCACGATATCAGTTTGATCGCCAAAAACTCATGGCCTGTCTGGATATCCATCAGCAAGCAAACCAAAGAGGTGTCAGTGCCAGTCATCCTTTGATTTATGGCATAAACAGTGACAATGTGGAGTTTGGCTGCCTGGTGTCCCAGGACACAACGCCATACTTATATGAGCACAAGAACAATGGGGTGGCCTTAGTTCCTGGTGCTTTCTATGTGGAGCTTGGTCTGGCCTCTGTGATGAGCAACTCAAGGCCTAAAGTGCCTCTGAGCACTTGCCAGCTGAGTATCAGTTTTTCTGCGCCGTGTGTTCTCACACAGAGTTCCCAAGTGCTGAGTATCAAGCTGAGTCCGCAAAAAGCCATGACAACCTTTGAGGTTCTCTCTTCCTCCAGCGCGGTTTATGCTGCTGGCCAAGTGGCAAAGCAGCCTGAAACTGTGGTGGAAGAAAGCAGCATCTCCTTCCCAGCCATCTATCGAAGATGCAGGTCAGTGATTAGCAGAGAGGAGGTTTATGAAGCACTGTCTCAGGTTGGCTTTCAGTATGGCTCCATATTCAGGCAGCTCAGTGATGTGCATTATTGCCAGGAGCTAAAGGAAGCTATAACCAGCATAAAGGTGAATGAGGAGACTGTCAGAGACATGTACAGCTACTGTATGCACCCAGTGCTGCTCGACTGTTTTCTGCAGATGACCGCTGTCTTGACCTCAAGGACATTCCAGTCCAGAGCAGGCTTTCCCTCAGGGATAGACAGCCTGGTGGTGCTCCGCCCACTGGAGGAAGAAATGATGATATATATGAGAATGAGCAAGTCCACTGGAAACTGCCTTGAGGTCTGTGGATGCTTTGTGGACAAACACGGCTCTGTTTTGGCTGAGCTCAAGCGTGTTGCCATCACTTTTGTGAAGGAAGCATCTTCCAGAGACAATGAATTCCTGTTTGAAAACAAGTGGAAAGAAGTCTCTCTTTCACAGACAATTGGACATCTGGGGTTTAAGCCCAGAGTCATTGTGTTTGCAGACAGATTTGGGATAGCTGAGCAGCTCAAAAAGTACTTGCATCCTGCTTCGAGATATGTTATGTATGAAGACTGGGAATGCCTTGTGGAAGGCCAGACACAGAATAAAATGAGAGCAGAGGTTGAGGCTTATGATGAAATCCTCTTCCTGTGGGGAATTCAAAAGTTAAATGAAGACTTCCCAAGGGAAGCGGTAGATCAGTTGGCAAAGTGCTGTGAAGCCTATCGCCAGGTAGTGGTGGCACTAAGAGAGAAGACATCCCGCTGTTCCATCAGAGTGATCACCTACAGAACAACGGAGAGATATGTGGACCACGTTAACTGTGGGTTTGCATTATATGGCATGACCAGAACTTGTATTGTTGAAGTTCCAGAAATCACATTTCAGTTGATTGACCTCAGCTCTTCCACCTCCCTGGACATCTCAGTGCTAGCAGATGTTCTTGTCAAATACAAAGGTGGGGACTATCCAGAAGTTTGCATCAGCCAGGGAAGGATTTATGTGTCCGAAATCAGACGCACACCTTTTGTAGATGCAGATTACATCCAACCCGTAAGATCTCTCCAGAAATCACAAACGTTCACTTTGTACACTTCTGATGCGTATGCAGCAAAAGACTTGTCTGGGGAATTATCCACCGGCGCTGCTACTCAGCTGGACAAAGAGAGTGTTGAAATTCAAGTGGATAAAATTTGTCTCCAGTCAGAAGATTATTTTCCCATTAGTGTTTCTAGCTGCAACTTTGGTAATACACTGTATTGGAACTCACAAGTGGGAGACAGACACAGACTTTTAGCTCTTGATTTCAGCGGCACAGTCACTGCAACAGGCATTGACGTGAGAAAAGTGAAAGTGGGAGATCATGTGGTTTCATGTTATCCCACTGCTGTGTCATCCAGAGTTCAGATTCCAGCAACAGTTTGTTTCAAGGCAAAGAAATTCCCCTTCCTCCAGAGTGTTCCTTGTGTGTCATACTTCATCATTGCATGGGAAATTTTCACTCAGAGGTTACCCAAGGGGAAACATGGCAGAACTTTGGGTATTATAACTACAGAGCCATCATCGGTTTTGTGCCACGTTCTTTCTGCAGCAGCAGAAGAAATGGGTTGGAGGACAGTCCTTGCAAAGCCCGCTCCTAACGTATTCCAGTATATCAACCTGTGCAATGCCCTTGTTCTTTTTCCTCCAGTGAACAGACTGTCTTTGGAGGATCTGGCCCACATGTACTTTCTTAAAGATGTGGTGATGGTGTGTGGCAATCAACAGTCCGAATGTATCCAGAATGTCAGTGAAATTGATCATGAAAACATCAGCTTTCATGTCCTTGTCGTTTCCAGCCTCTTCCGGAAAGCACCTCTAAAGGAATTGCACAAGACTGTACATGCCTGGGTCAGTTCCATGGATATGAAACAGTTTAGACATCTCTCGGGTTCTGTTTTTCAGCAGACGGAGAACTTTGAAGGGCTAAACTCTGTGATGTCCTATTTTACCTGCACTTCTGTTCCCCTTGCTGTCCTGAGAAGGCAGAAGGACATCAGTGTGCTTTCAGATATCCCGTTGTACGAGCCCCAGAGGCAGCTGTTCAAGCAGAACGCTGTTTATGTGGTAGTCGGGGGGGCTCACTGGACTTGGCTTTGAAACGGTGAAATTCATAGCCGAGAATGGAGGAGGGTGTATTGCAATACTCTCCAGGAGAATTCCCAGCAGCGAGAAGCAAGAAGAGATGAGGGCTTTGCAGCAGCAGTACAAAGGGAGCAAAGTAGTGTCTGTGCAGTGTGACGTGACTTTGACCGGTGATGTTGAGAAGGCTTTCCAGTCCATTGCCAACACCTTTGTGGGGAGTCCGATCAAAGGTGTATTCCAAAGTGCTGTTGCTTTGCACGATGGCCACCTTGAAGTCCTGAGGCTGGCTGACTTTCACAAAGTGCTGAGCCCAAAGGTCGCAGGGACCCTAAATCTTCACTGGGCTACCAGAGGCCAGGAGCTGGACTACTTTGTGTGCTACTCCTCTGTTACTTCCTTTCTGGGCAATGCCACCCAGACAAACTATGCAGCTGCAAACTCTTTCCTGGATCTCTTCTGCCTCTACCGGAGGAACTGTAGGCTTTCAGGCCAGGCCATTAACTGGGGTGCTTTGAACCTTGGCATTCTGCTCAATCAAAGCCACATTCAGAGCATCCTGGGATCCAAGGGCATAGACATTCTGCAAGTGCATGAAATTCATGAGTATCTCAGGAAGACCTTACTTATAAACAACCCACAGCAAGCTGTTGTCAAATTGAACTTTCAAGCTTTGTATCATCATGTTTTCACTTGGATTATTTCACTCAAAAGTCGCTTTGTATCACTTATGTCAGAAGATTTCAGGAACAAGATTGGAACCCCTGAGGAAACTGAAGTCCCAGAGACTGCCTTTCTCAAATCCGAGGACTACATCACCTCACTGGTGAGTGACCTCACAGGAGTGAACGCAGATGAACTAACCATGAATACACCACTTTCATCTTTGGGCATAGACTCTATGTTAGCTATGACAATTCAGAACCGTGTCTTTCAAGAGAGAAAGGTGGACATACCTCTTGTGAAACTGCTTGATCCTCACACAACCCTGTCAAGTTTAGTGGTAGTTTTGGAAGAAACAAGCAATGCAAATGGAACAGCTGAGAAGAAGAATGCTGCAGTTGAAAGTGCAGAAAATGAGAGCTGGCTATAGGAATCTTCCTGGTCAGGAATTGTATAACTTGACAATACTGAGACCCTTTGTAGCATCTCAGAATGTGTCATTGCAGAACTTCTGGTGATGCTGAATGTCCTCTTCTGCATTGACTCAGAAAACCCACAACAGGTTCCTCTGTCATTATTCTGCTAGCTGTGTTAATTTCAGTCAGTTGTTTGGCTTGTTACTGTCTGCACCTCTACGTGATGAATATACATGTAAAGAAGCATAAGATTATTTTGGCATTATTGGTTTTTTATGTATTTTTCTTTTTTTTAATATTAACTCAATTATCAAGTAATTTGATTATCCAATGTGTATAAATACCCACATCTTTTTGAAAGTCTTTTAGATATTGTGAATTTCAAGGTTTCTTCTCAAAAAATGAAACTTGATTTTTTCCTTATGTTTTCAAAACTATTAAAAATGTACCAGTTGCAAAGCATACAGTAAAGCAACTGGATTTTTTCACTATTAACCATCTTATGAAAGCTGAAATAAACAAGAATAGTAGAAGAGTTTAAAAAGCAAAACCTAAAGTGTATCTTTGTCTTATTTTATTGTTTTTCTCCCTCCCTCACTCCCCTAGCTTAAATTTTCCTAATCCTAACAT
>NW_024581137.1:42841948-42845610 GCF_017639235.1 Corvus kubaryi
TTCTCCCTCCCTCACTCCCCTAGCTTAAATTTTCCTAATCCTAACATATGCCTATGTTTTCTTCCAGTGAGACCTACCTCACACTTTTGAAAGCAGAGCCCACAGATGGAAAAATTTAATGATACTTATGCAATAGGGATCCAATTCTAGAAGTTCCAGTGTACTTTAAAATGTATTATGATTAAAAACCAGAGCATTGTATTCAGTTTTAAATCTTACTATATAATTTTCATACTTGTAAGAAGGCATTTCTTACGTTGTGAACATAACAGCAAAAACTCTGCATTGGAGTCAAACACAGAATATAGTTTGCTATATTGCATACTGTCACTCACTACCTGTGACTTTATATACCACCTGAAATTCATTAGGAGATGACAGTCTTGTCTACTGCTTTGAACACAGATCCTCTTCAGTTAGTCTCTTCAGGTCAGGCCAAATCATTCTAGGTAAATCTACAGTGAGGAGTGTAGTTTGTATTACACAGAAGAAGTTATAAATGCCTTTGATCAATCAGGAATCAGCATTTTAGAATAACCTTGAAGAAGTTATAAGTGCTTTTGATCAAGCAGAAATCAGAATTTTAGATTAATCTTTTCCCACAGGGCGTGCTAGTAGTATTAAATCCTATGGTGCAAGTTAAATTTAGTGTTGAACCTTCTCCGCAAATGATATCTAAGAGAGGTACTTCCACATCTACTCACCAAATTATCAGATGCAAAATAGCAGATATTTGCTGCCATTCAGGTTTCCCGCTCTGAAAATGCAATAAAGTCTTTGCATGGCTCTTCATCTGTGTGTCCCCAGTGCAAGTATAAAAGGGATTTCATCTGTTCAGTTCTGGTTATCAAATAAACCAATTACAGACAAACCACTCTAATCCCTAGCAGAGAGGAGAATAGCTGACACACCTCACAGAGCAGACAGGATGTTTTTTTCTCATCTACAATGTTAATTTTGACAATTTTGACAACAGCATGTGACTCTGGAAGAAAAAACCTGACCTGTTCTTGTATCATTTTCATGGATAGTTTTAGCAAAGGGGGACACCCTCAATGCAAAGTTGATCAGTCACCAAAAAAAGAAAAAAGAAATCTTATCCTAGAAAAAACATGAAGTGAATTTGAAGAGCTGTACTGTAGAAAGTCTCTGAGGCCAGTAATCTCCCAATCTGATCATTTGCAGTGTACATCAATTGTATATTGCCTAGACAGGGACTCCCCCAATTTGTTATGACAGACTGCAGTCTGGACGACAAAATCTGGAAGAGAGCTGGAAGAGAGCATGCAGAACACTGTTTCTGGTAATCCCAAACAAGCAGTTCCAGGAAAGTAAAGCCAGTATGGTTCAGAGACTGAAGGAGATGCATAATCTGGAACAGAGCCATACTTTCCTCTTTAACCAAGGACTCCTACCAATTCCCTGTGAGCCAAACTTCCTGATTAAGGACAAAGTGCAGTGGAAGACAGATGCCAATCTGAATATAAGTAAATCAACCATATAAAGACATCTAAGTTATGCTCCTTATGCATGACTAACACTCCAAGCCCTGCAGCTGTGTCTTGGGGTGATTTTATTATAATACTGTATTTCCCTATCCTCTGCTTTGTGCCCAGAAATGGGTCCCATAGCTTTAAACTGGGTCCAGGAGAGGGGGAAGAGAAGCCAGGCGAATTCTTCAGCATGGTTTGTGTTCAAGGACTCACACACACTCCCCCATGTTCTCACCACTGCAGAGCTGAGGGAGCACCTTCCTGCTTTTAGCCAGCCTGTTAGCTGAGGCAAGAAATTTTCCCATACCGGCATACTGGAATCCTCTGGTAATTTCTTCATCTTCTTCTGAAATTGTTCAGCCTAGCTGTGGTCTGAGAACCAGATCATTGGACCCTGTGGACCGGCAGGGAGGCTGTGGGGATGCTGCATCCCAGCCTCAGACCTCAGGAGGGGCTGAGCCAGCTACAGAAAAGAACTTTGAATCCACCAGCTTTCTCCGCAGTGAGGAAGTTTATTATCTAACTTTACTCATTTGTTTCCTTTGCCTTGCCAGCACTCTGCTTGTTAAATAAATAGCTTTTTTCACTTTCATCCAAGAAATTCCTTTTGTATTGGTGGGGGAGGGAGTGGGAGGAGAAACCTGTCTCCTGGGGAAGAGATATTCCTTCCAGAGCGTTTCCCCCTAAACTTGTCTCAAACCGAGACAAGCTGCAATGTGGGTTTCATGTACAGAGTGACAGCTAGTGGCCTCAGGGGTTGCAGTTGTGAGAGAACTGCGCCTCACTCAGGGTAGCATGTATCTCAGAAAAGCAGGTGTCTTGGAGTCACATGAGATGAAAAGAGCCAATTTTCTGGTAGGGAAGGATTTGGAGCTGGCCAACACAGATAGGGTCTGATGTGGAAAGAATGGAGCAATAGGGGATTGTGTAGGGCCACTACAGAAACAAATGTCTCAAACTGGCAATAGAAAACACAGCTGAGCAGCTGAATGCAAGAAATCAATTGCTGTCTCCAGACTTGCCGAGTTACCTGCCCACACAAATGTCAGGTTTTCTGGTGCTTTTGGTTTTAGCACTCAGCAGAAGAAATGTCTGTCTTCATCTTTAAATGTCCCAGGTGCATTCCATAGCTTGAATCCACTACTAGAAACTATGGGAAAAGCTCCTGAATTTAAACATATAGGAGTGATTCCTCACTGCCTGGGGTTGCTGCTTCTGCAGAGGAGGTCACTGAGCAATGAATAAAAAACCTGAGGCTGTGTTGGTTTTAGGCAAGCAATAGCACAGAAATAGGAGAAAAAAATGGGAATAAACACATCCTCAAGATTACATGATATATAATAGTCACTCTGCAGAAAATAAGGATTACACCTCCTCGTGCACTAACTCTGGATGTCACAAACCTGTTTGATCTGGGGTGTAATCCAGACTGGCAGCCCCTTTGTGCATCATTTGCTCTTTCCCTGAATCATTTCTCTGAGTGTCCCAGTGCCCGTTCCACAGTACCCATTTGATCACAAGAAACTCATGGCCTGGGACAATACAAACAAGGACTGATAAGAAACAAACTAGGATGTTTCAGGCAAAGGGTTAACTTGGTGTTATAGGGTCTGCACTGTGAAATTCAAGGGACACAGCTCCACTGGTCATGGCACCGTGGCTGTGCTTGTAGTCTAAAGGCATCAAGTTTCCCCATTCCTTTCAGTGGGGAGCTCCCAGTCCCCATTTTGAGAGGGGGATTTCTCCCTCATGAGAGCCATTTCTCTCTCATGAGAGCCATTTCGCAGCGATGGTGCCTCCTGTGAGCACTTCCCAAGGCTGACACCCCTGTGCTGTGCAGCTGGGCAGGGCCAAGTGCAGGAGGAAGCCCTCTGCCCATCCCGCCCCGTCGCCAGGGCTGGGTGCAGTGCCTTGTTTCCACCGACCGCAGGAGGTCCCTGCAGTACTGCAGTGGCTCAATGTCTTTGTACCCTTAATGTCTTCAATCCTGGCCCCAGGAGTGCCCTCAAGCTCAACCTGTCCCCCAGCTCTCCTCAGGTGGTCCTCCTTTCTCCCTGAGAGATGAGCAATGGGCTGCAGGGGACAGATACCAGATAAAACATACTTAGTCATGCAGGTTAATTTCCCTTCCCTTCCCTTCCCTTCCCTTCCCTTCCCTTCCCTTCCCTT
>NW_024581137.1:42845620-42981667 GCF_017639235.1 Corvus kubaryi
TTCCCTTCCCTTCCCTTCCCTTCCCTTCCCTTCCCTTCCCTTCCCTTCCCTTCCCTTCCCTTCCCTTCCCGCAGAGGCCATGCTGGGTGAAGTGTCCCTGCCATGTTCCCTGCTTGGCTCCTGCCTTGGTCTGACAGTTTTGCACCTCTTCCTTGCACCAGCACCAGGCTGGGAGCCTGTCAGCCAGGCAGAAGGATGATGAGATGCCGGCTCCAGGAAACAGAACTCCTCAAAAACTTCAGCAGCCAGCAGCCTGCTTTGTTTCCCTTTCCCCTTTTTCTTTCCATAAGGCTCATTTGCTGTTTTTAATTGCCATGTTTATTTGTTGCTGAAGCCTTGGCAGCACTTTATCTGATGGCTCAGGTTTGCAGTAACAGTCATGACCACAGCAGCCAGATGAAAAGTGAATACTGAAATGCTGGCTTGGGTCAGAAATGTCAAAACCAGGGAAGCAAAACCAAAATTGGAGCCTGACAGAGGTTTACAACTATGAAACCTCTAAGTGAAAGCAGTTAGCTCTGGACAGTGTGTAGGAAGGTAGGAGAGATTTGTTTGAGGATTTCTATTTCTGTTCAGCATATTGATCAAACTCAAAAAAAAAAAAATGCTAAGAGATAATCCAAAGCAGGATGTATCCTCCCAAAACCTTTCTTGGCAAACACTTGTTTAGCGCGATCCTTGAAATATTCCAGCAATGACAATTCCACAGCACTCTTAAGTAACCTGCTTCAGTGCTTTGTTACACTTAGTGTAAAGAAAGCTTTTCCTGATGCATTGCACTACTTCTTGATACTTCCCTCCTTCCTGTATTTTTGTTTGTTCTAGTGAAATATTTTGGTTCTTTCTTTATGTAGCTCTTCTGAAGCTCTGAAGCTCTTTTTTTGCTTTCTTAAAACTTTGAGACAACTTGGTTTGTTTCATATTTATCACTTGCTCATGACTCAGTTCCAAAATATGTTTCTATTTTCCAGAATTATTTCACTGATATACATCCATTATGAAACTATTCAGGTTGCATATTTTTAAAGCTTCTCATTGATATAAATATTCTGCTATGAACTGGAGGCAGCTGTCTGTGAACCAGATTGATAAAATTAATACAGTAAAAGTTATCATGTAAGAATTGACCTTGGCTGTTACAGTCTGCACATGCTTACACTTTCCCCTAGTGACTTTCCTGATATTAGTTATAAATTCAGGGCTGGGTTAATATTTTGGCAAAATATTCAGAGCTTCCCAACTTGGCTGACTAATGAGCACCAAAACCAGATGTTCATCCTGACATTTCAAAGAAGTAGCAAATACGCTTACTGCACAATTAGCAAAAGTGACAGAAATCAGTATTTTTTAACTGTACAATGGACAGTTGTAAAAAAAAAAAGGAAAAGGTGGGAGAGGACCTGTCTTCTTTTACCCAATGACAAGGTGAAATTTTTAGAATGTCCTCCTTTTCTGAAAAGCAGTGCAAAATATTCCCTTTGGCAATATGTGAGAAAAAAAGACCACTGGTTCTCTTCCCTGCAGACAGCTCACAAAGCAAAACAGAAGACATGCATGGAAAAGTTCTAAATATCCTACTTTCTGATGGTCACGGAAATACCTGGAATTTGCTTATGGTGAAGACAGAAGTCTAGTTCCAGATAGAAAGAGGAGTGCATCATGACCTTAGATGTACAATTAATGGCTTTGATTCTTCTGCTTTGAAGGAAAGGACCTAAATCACTGCCAAGTTAAACTGAAATCAGAGGACTTTCCACATCAGTTCATCAAGGAATGAACATGCTGCTGTCTGCTAGAGGCTGCTGGGTCCAGCACAGGGAGGAAACATCCATTTCTTTCTCATCCTTCCGGCTTTAAAATGACCCTGTAAGCAACACTTTTAACCAATTGCTACTTAAAATTTTCATCATGTAAGCCTGTGGGTTGAGTATTCTTTTGGCTTCTTGTTATTATCAGTCCTAATCCTGCCATATTGTTAAAGGCTCCACAGTGTTATTAAGCACTGTGCCAATACCTCTCAAAAGCTACAACTCTCAGCTTTCCAAACACAGTGGTAAATTTTAAAGTAATGTTTTCAGTCATGCCAAAGTGACTAGGGGCCCTAAGCCAGAAATGACTTAGAGATGTATGTTTGTACTGGCAAAAGCACTTATTCCTTCATTCAGTCTCACTGAGTGTCTGCCTGTGCTTCTACATGCCAAAGGGCAAGAGACAAGGAGATACATCCTTGCAAAGCTTTCAGTTCATCCTTCTTTTAGCGTGCTGCTGAGTTACTTTGCATACGTGGGGGAAGTGAAGTGGCAAGAATAGTGTTAGAAATACACACACATATCTATCTTTCCCTGACAGGAACACCCAATTCTTTTTAAGATTTACAGTGAGAAGAGCAAATGTTTTTGGACAGTGACTTCTGGCTTTTCCCTGCCTAGTTCCTGGTGCCTAAGTCATTTATTTACAGAGCAGATCTCTCAAAGCTGTCAGATCCTGATTGCACTAAGCCGATGAAATAAATGCACTTTCCTGCCAGCTAAGAAGATATTTTCCAGATAATCCAGTCTACTGGCAGGACAGTGTCTCTCAAGCATTGTTTCCCAAAGGCATTCCAGTGGATTCTGTGCAGGAACTTGCATGAGCTTCAGGTGGCAGCTGAGACAGGGCAAATCAGCACCATCGGAGCCACATTGTGAGCTAACAGCCCCACAGAGCTGGTGCCCCAAGGCCGACACAGAGAGGTTCAGCTGGGTGTGGGGGGATGCTGAGAACAGCAGCTGGAGAAACAGCTCAGCTTCACTATATTCAAATGTCTCCTCCCATTCCATGCCACAGTGCCTGAAGTCCCCCCAGTATGCTCCTACCCTAGGAAAGCAAGGTACATGGATATTAGCAAAGGTGCAAGAAGTGAGCTTCTGACACTGTCTTGAGCTATTTTCCAAGAGTAACTGGATCTGTTTTACTTCTCAGCTGCACATACTTCAGTGCAAGTTTATGCGCGAACATTCACTTAGGAGTAAGAATTTCCCATCTTGACTTAATTAAATTTACTTAATTAAAATTACTTAAAAAAAATAAATCTCCTTAAATTAAGTCAGGGGTCTTATTTTTTTCCTCATATAGCTTTGTACCAAGGTTGCTGGAAGCGTAAATTAGACCGGATGTAGTCAGTTCAGTACCAGTATGTGTGAAGAGGAAATGCTCCTGTGAACTGATCATCTGAGGATTTTGCAATACATTTCTTGTCAGCAGTCACAAGCAGCAAAACACTTCAAGGGCTAAGACCACAGTAGCATGGCTGGACAATAGAATCCATAAAAAGCTTACCATGGCCTGTGATTAAAATAGAAAATGGCTTGTTTAACTTCAGGCACAAATCCCATCACAGAACTTGACCCAAACCCACAGGAGTTTTTCCTGGGACTGGGGAGAACTCACCTGGTTTGGGCACCAGTCACGCCAATGCCTGGCTTCTTGCCATTACAGTTCATCGGAAAATAATTATAAAAGTCATGTTGGTGATGCTTACATAGTGCCTGTAAAGACACATCGAGTAAGGTATTCTGCTCTCTCTCCTACTTACTTCTGTACACAGAGAGCTGCTATTTCTCAGCCCATTGGCTGCTCATTCTTTTACACAGAAAAAAGAAATTCCAGCTCTTAGTCTAAAGACAGCAAAAATTCTGGAGAAATGCAGCAACTAATATTTACTAATCTACTAGGAGCAGTTCTTCTTTGCTGGTCTCCAAAGGAAAGAGAGAGAAGATAGAAGGGCCAGCTTCTCAGGCCAGATTTAAAAATCACAATTCTCTTCACATGTCTACGTAGGCATTTATGCTAGGAGATATTTCCATGTTTGGTCCTGGAACACCACGTGAACAGATATGTGCTTTTATACTTACAAATTCAACCCTTACAGATTTCCATTAGGCATGCACACAGAAATGCAAGCCATTTTGAGGTGTAGATGGTAGAAAAGAAGCAAGTAAATAAGATGTCTATTAATCTCTGATGGGGGAATCACTTTCAAGCCTATGTTCTGATAGGAGTAATTAGCAGTTAAATACAATGAAGGCACAGGGAAGATAGGAAAACTTTAACCCCCAGGAAAATATACATAACTTCTTGTCATGATTAATATGGAGGTTTCTTTGGCTGATATCTTCAACAGCAGAGTTACAATACTTATAGAAAGACATGTGCCATCTTTTAAGTGTTCTATAATTTAGCAAAGCCCCAGGACCTAGAAGCAGAGAATGGTCGATTCCTATTTACCTTCATGTATCATTCTGCCTCCTTTGCTGTTTGTTAAATTTTGAATTAAGATCAAATTACCTGACTTGCTTGGGGCTAAAGGCACCTCAGCAGTTATATTAAGACTCTCAAAACTAAACAAAACAGTCCGTGTTCCAAGAGGAATGAACAGAAGGCTGAATTAAATAATGACTACAGACTATCTTAAAGTGAATTAATGTTAAGAAATTATCAACGGCAAATTTTCTGGGCTTCCTTTTAGCTATTTGAGAAAAAGTTATCCCAGTTCTCTTAGAGAAGAAACTGGTTGTCAGTTGTTTGGCAGCACTTACTTAGAGGAGAGTCCTAGTTGAACATCATGTATTTATTTTCATTTTAAAACCTGTCTTTGTGGAAGGTGGCATTAGATGGTAGTTTCTTCTCAGACTACCTTAATGCCCTTTTCCTGCCATAACCAATCTCCTTCAGGTTCTCTTCTCATAATTCCTAGATCTCCCTTATGATTCATGCCTTCTCTCAAAGTCAAAAGGATTTTCCTTTCACAACTTTCCCTACCATTCTTTGATTAGCTAAATTGTATGATAACCTCTTGGGATTAAACTAGTCACCCAATTTACAAGACATAAGGCATAAGGTGCTTTTTCACTGTAAAATTGCAATTTTCTGGCAGCTGAAAAGGAATTCTCAGTGTCACACAAAGATCTGAAATTCTGAAAATAGGAATCTCTCTCTGCTTCAGACATCTCCATCACCCTGCCTTCCTAACTCACCTGATCAAGGTGCCATTTGCTGCTCACTTGCACAGACTGGTGACCGTGGCACCTCAAACATTGCCACTATCACATCTTTGAGTTGAAAGTCAGGAGGCAGAGCTGAGAGAGAGATAAGAAAGAAGAAATAGATGTGAAAATGATTTATCCAACTAGGTTTCAATTCATTTCCTCTGTTGAGATTTTAGGAGGAAGCTGTGATTGCCATTCTCATCTGCCCACAGAGGAAGAAAACAGCAGTGCCACTGACAGTACAGCCAGTTTGATTGCCTGTAGGAACTGCTTCCTTGCAGGTGTTTTTCTTGATGTCTGCCAGATTAGAGCACTGGCACGGCCTTCCTTTTGGGCATTAGTTTATTTGAAATTATGTTCCAAAATGCATACCAAAAAAGAGCTGTGAAAGGGAAAAACTTCCCTTTACTTTCTTGATGTGGAGGAGAATCATTCCCTTTCCAGAGTCCTCATTGATGCTCTTCCCGAACATTGTTACCTTCTTTCCCCTTTTTTCTCTTGCTCTTTCTAAGGGTATGGTGAAATCTGCATTACCATTAAATGCTTTCTGAGTGTCCATGAATGATATTAGCAGCAGGAACACTTGTGAGGAGAGAATGGAAATGGTATGGAACAGGTTGGAGTAGGATCTATTGTCTCTGTTTCTGGCACTGGAAAAGAAGGAGTGGCAACAGCAAAGTTTCCTTACTTGGAGATTCCAGAAACATATATATATAGAGAGAAAGTGTTCATATTTAATTCTGGAAATGGAAGCCAGTCAGAGGATATGGAAGGAAAGAGCATGAGGTGGACAATGTCTTAAAACTTTGTATTGCCTTCAAGCACTTCAAATATGTTCTCATTAAGGGTACAGTAGAACTTTCCAAATCTGATACTGATTTTTGAACTTGCAAATTAATGTTTCAATGTCTATATGACACAGGTTATGGTTTATTTAACAACCATTAGTTGTGAACTTCAAGTAGATATTGTTCCTGCTTTTATCACATATACCAAGCCATTTAATTTTTTTTCCTTTTCTTAAGGGCCTGTGTTTCTTTAATTGTAAAGAATATGCCTGAATTTCAATTTTTGTAATAAAACAATATTCTAATACTTACCCTGAAAGCTTGAAAATCAAAACAAACACATGAATATCAGGAAGCAAAATTTTGAATAATGGTTTTTAATATTGTTTCTGGTGATGCTGGGACTGTAAATGGGAAACCAGGTTTCAAATCAGGTCTTTAAATCCACATCTATCCCCAAGAGTCTGTAGGTGGTAAGTGTTACTGAATAGAATCACTAAGGTTGGAAAAGACCTCTAAGATCATTGACTTTGACCGTTAACCCAGCATTGCCCTGTTCATGACTAAACTGTGCCCCCAGGTGCCACATCTATATGTCTTTGTACACCATCAGGAACGGTGATTCCATCACTTCCACGGGTAGCCTCTTCCAGGGCCTGACCACCCTTTCAGTGAAGACATTTTTCCTTATATCCAATCTAATTCTCCCCTGACGCTACTTGAGGCTGTTTCCTCTTGTCCTATTGCTTGTTACCCAGAGAAGAGGCAAATCCGCACCTGGCTGCACCCTCCTTTCAGGCAGTTGTAGAAGGCGATAAGGTCCCCCCTGAGCCTCCTTTTCTCCAGGCTAAACCCCCCCAGCTCCATCAGCTGTTTCTCATCGGACTTGTGCTCCAGACCCTTCACCAGCCTCATTGCCCTTCTCTGGACATGAAAACATCGTATATAATTATTCTGCATATAAAGTCCTTTAGCAGTGAATTTGTCCACTCAAAAGACGAAGGCTCTTTCCAATAACATCCCCTGAATCCGCGCTTGCCTTCCCGGCGCGATGCCGGCGCATTCCCGGCGCTCCCGGGAGCGCTGCGGTACCGGCAGCGCGCGGCAGGAGGCGCGCGCAGGACGCGCTCGCCTGCTCGGCATTCCCAGCGCCAATCCCGGCAGGACAGCGGCGGCCGGGAGGGGCCGGGCACAGGCGAGGATGTTCATTCGCTGGGCTCAGTGTCGGCCACGCTGAGGATCATCATCAGCGCTGATGGTGTTGGGGGCACGTTTTGCTGCCGCTCAGGAGACCTGTCAGTTTTACTTCGGGCTTGATGATCTTAGAGGTCTTTTCCAGCCTAAATTATTCCGTGATTCGGTAGCACTGAAAGCTGGAGTGGCTGTTTCAAGGGCTGTATCACACACACCTGCGACACTGAGGGTGGGTTTTGGGAAAAAACTGGGCCCTGGGGAACTCCTTGCTATGGCCGGTTAAAAGGTCAGCGACTTTTTGCTTGCCAAGGGTGGTATAAAACCTTGAGCAGATCCTGTTGTGAAGCTCTTGCTCAGGCAATGTATAAAGTGTTTGGTTAATGTAAAACACCTATTTATAGTGATTTCTTTTAAGTGTGCTATAATTTAGTAGTTAAGAGCCTGCTTAGTGATGACATGTGGGAATGGATGATAGCACATAAATATTAGAAAGACTATTGTAATAGCTGTGGAGGAATTATGAGGACCCTGAGTTCCTATAGCACTAAGTTTTATTTTAAGGGAAGGGTTTGGTTTGTTGGCTTGTGTTTTTTTGTTGTTGTTTTCCTTTTTTTTTTTTTTTTTAACAGACAGGATAGAATTCAAAATGGAAAATCTAAGATTAAATCTAAAGCTTCTAGCTTACAAGTGAGAGGTAAAAAAGTGTCAGTCTTCAAAGTAATACTATTCCGCATGGCAACCAGCAATATTTTCCATTCCTGTTTTTCTTTTCAAATGTTTTTTTCTGGTGCTGCTGAACTTCTTGCCCTCTTGAATGCTTTGCTTTCTGACACTAGAAGCACTGCAAGCTCATCCTTTTTGAAAAGGGCTATTTATTCAGTAAAGCTTTTGTCAGACCACTTATGTAACTTCAAAACCAATTCCCAGTGCTTTCCTTTTGCTGCCTCTTTGTGAGAAGCATATGGATTCTTGGACTGAATGGATATTATATAAATACTGTACACTGTGCTGCCCTATCAACATCAAATGCTGCCGTTGGATTGCCGACGCTGTACAGATGCAGAAAGGAAATGGTCTTGACAAATAGGATACATGGGATTTTTCCAGTACAGTATTTCGAAAGAGCTGCCACATGAAATCCCCATTAGACAGCAGCATGACAAAGATACAGGCAAACTACATGAAGCACCACAGCAGCAAATGTGAATCTCTCCCTTTCTTACTGAATTGGTGCAATCATCACCATGCCTAAGCGTAGAAGAGCAAAATGTATTGCATTATTACACATAGGAAAGCTGATGGCTGATAGAGAAAAGCAGCTTCACTCCAAGGCACAGATGGGAAGCACATACTATCCTGAATTTGTCTGCTTTTCCTTTAGGAAATGACAGGTATTTAGCATTATACATCCCCTGGGTATCAGTGTTGAACCATGAGTGTTAGACACATATAACATTTCAAAGCAGTGGTACCGCTGGCACAGTTACAAACACACTTGATTAAACCATCCTACACTATGAAAAGAGGTTAAAAACAATAGATTCAGGGTCAGCTTTTCTTCTTGGCATAGACCTGCTCTGAAGGCTTCAAGTAGGTCAATTTACTGGCCTCTGAGAGAACTGGTGAAATGAACTGTTATATTGAATGATTAAATTATATTCTGTTGTTAAATTATTTTTGCTCTTCCCTCCTTGTTTATCCTAGCACTAAGCAGTGAGGTTTGCATTATTTATACAAAATAGTAGGGAGACTTTGCAATACAAAAGTACTGACATTACTCAAACATGCAGTAATATGTTGAGATTATTCCATGCTCTTCCCACTAAGGATGATGGCACCCAGCTCCATCAAATAAGCCATACATTGGCCCATTGCTAGTAAAAATACTCTTTTTCCGTTAATAGAACCTGACAGGAGGAAGACAAGACTCAGCCCACAATCTGCTGTCTTGAGGTTGCCATTGACAAAACATTTTACCCAAATATTTTCAGGCATTTGATGAGGATCCAGTGTCAGATGGATTGGAAAAGGAAATGACAGGGAGATTGTGAAGATTTTTGGGACAGACCTGAAAAGTGAAAATGTCTTTTCCAGATCTTTCCAACATTCCTCAAGCTGGCCAAAAAAGGGAAGGCATTTTGCATCTAAAGGCTATTTTAGTAGAGAATCCAGAAAGTGCTACTGGAGGAAAAAACCTTACCTTTGAAAACATCTTGGCCATCAAAGGAAAGAATTAGACTGTCACTGGGCTATTAAATTATTTGAAATACGAAGGATACTATTGAAAGGGGTATTGGAAATGATGGATTATACCTATTTGCTAGACAGTGGCAAAATAGATGCATAGTAGTACAGTTTCTAGTGTGCCTCTTTTTTATTTCTAGTGATTTATTGGCAGGAGGCCTGTAAAAATAATGGAAAATCAAACAAAGCAACCGGTTAGCTTAAAAATGATAGCATTAATACTCTTAATCTGTTTGAAAGCCATATTTTCATTTTTAATAATAATAGTAACTTTTAAAATAGGGTATTGTATGCTGTGTCTGAGGTCAGAGCAGGTACATGGTGTTTGCATAACTCACGGGGTACAAAGATCTCTCTGCTATTTCGGGATGCTCAGAGCACCACTGAACCAAGACTGTGTACTTATAATGCACATTTTCTTATCGAAATTCATGTGTGTCTCTGATCATAATTCCTACATAATTACTTGTATGTCTCTGTGCAGTTTAAAGTCATGTGTCAGAGTCTTTTTAACAAAGTGATTTGCACAAAATGAAAATACACTAAGCCCTTTTATCTTAAACCTTATCCTCCTAGCAGAAGAAATGGATTTGAGTAGAAGAATACTTACTGTTCATATGAAAAACTGGAAAATGTATAAAAGGAAAAAAATACATTAGCTGTTAACATTGGCGATTTAAATCTTTTGGATGCTCTGATTCTGAGAACTAAGAGAATGTGTGTTCTGCTGATGAGGTATCTCCAGTGATGGAGAAGGAACAGCCTGAAAATGTATGAGAATTTACGGGGTACAGTCTAAAAATAATTTATCAGAAAAACAAGTTTTGAAAAGCACCATTTCAAAAGTCTGTTTTTACAATGAAGGATACAAAATTACTCATCAAGTGCTTAACCACAATTTTCTATAGTTTCTTGGCTGCTTTCTAATATGAGTATTACCATCCAGACTGATTTAGTTGGCCTCTTCCCTTGATGGCTTAAATGATTTACTATCCATCTTTCTGAGAAAACAGACTCCAGGAACACTCGTTTCAATCTCTAGGACATGTCTGCTCTAAAGAAGGCTTTGGGGTTGCTTGGGGGTTTTTTGGGCATTGTTTGTTTTTTTGGGTGGATAGGTTTTTTTTGGGGGGGGGGGGGTGTTTGTTTTCTTGTTTCCTTTCTGTGTGTTTTTTGGTTTTGGTTTTTGGCTTTTTTTGGTTGGTTGGTTTGGTTTTTTTAGGTTTTATGTTTGGTTGGTTTTTTCTTTTTCTTTTGGTTGGTCAGTTTCATTTTTGGTTGTAGCGTTTTTGCTGGGGTTTTTTTGGAGGGGAGGGAGAGGTTTGGATATGGGTTTTTTTGGTCTTCTTACCCTTTGGATGAAACTGCTGACAAAAACACACCCGTAGGTTGTGAGGTGGGTGTTGCACATGCCATTTGGACCTGTTCAAATACTAGACACATAATAACTCTTGCTGAATACTGAATATCCTCTTGCATAAGGGAAGATGAGAGTAAAGAGACTGAGTAAATTTATCAACTTTTGCAACAGATAGTAGGTCAGTGATAGCTGAGATGGGAGAGCATGAATATAGTAGGGTATATATCATATTTTTTGAGAAATAAGTGCAACATGCTTACACATGTTCAGAAGCAACTCTAGTGTCTTCCCTGTCTCTTTAGCCATCCTTTGGTAGGTTTGTTTAATATTATAGAGTTCAAAAGGCTTGAACTGTGTGTATCGGGTTAAAGTTTAAGCAGTCCCTACTCTGTGCTTGCCTTTCCCTGCCTGGAAACCTCCTAGTTTGCTCCAGACCACCCTGCCAGTATCTGTGCAGTGGGAATCACCAGGCAGCCTGGGCTCAGGTGACCATCTGCTGGGGAGGGGATTCCACTACCTCCAGGTGGAGGGATTTCTGCTCTATTCTCACTCTTGGTTTATGGTGCAGTGCCTTTGGTTTCAGTCCTCTTCTTCCCTTCAGTTGGGTAGGAACTGTGAGGAACAGAGGGAGCACGCAGATTTCTTTAATTGAAGCATTGTTTTGTATTGACAATAGCAGCATAATAACACGTAAGAGGAAAGGATTTTGAGTAGCAGTTTTATATCACATGTGTGCACCTGCCATCCTGATCTCAAGCAAGCTTCACTTCCCTAACGACTGTGGGCTGTTGCCCTGCTCCAAATCACTCCACTCTGCCTGCCTTGCTTTTAACAGTCTCTAACCTGCTTATAGCATGTCCTTTCAATTTGCTGTGCTCATCAATTTGCTGATCTCTTTCTGCTGTGTCCACAAGAAAACCTATTTCAGTGAGTTCTGCAGGGGCTTAAGGGTAAAACACTCAAGTGAATACCCTTTCTATCAGTAGTTCTGTAGATTTGCAGTCTTCAGCCACTGTCATATGTCCTGCTTATTCTTCCAGGGTGCTGTTATACTAAATGGACAGAGTTTTGCAAAAATACACCAGCAGTAGGCCCACAGCCATGCCCTACCCAGAAAATAGCAGAGAGCAGCTGGGATACAGGAAGATAACTTGAAACTGCTGGATCATTCTTTAACCTGAGGAATGAAATAACCAAACAATAACTCCTTTGGGCTGAATTTTGTGTTTTTCATAATTAAGACTTTTCTGTTTAATGGGAGTTTTGACTTAGGAGCCCAGTCCCACATCTTCACTTTATTAGAGAGAAAGTGAAATTTAATGTTGAAATAGAAGCAGATGGGTAACTGTAATGTTGGATTTTCTCCTCTAGACTTTGCTTTCCTGACTAACTTGTCTGTATTTAGTTATTGAAATATAACGTATGTGTAAATACATATATAAATAATGTGTTATTCTGTACAATTTGAGTACATCCATTGTTTTGTCTTCTTTTTATCTTTTTTCATGTATTAGAGATGCTCAAAATGATACAGTCAGAAAAGCTAATCTGTTTTATATTTTATGTGTGTAACATAGGAGAGCCAAAGGCTATAGCAGTTTTTCCACTTGCACACACTAATGTTTGAAGAATGTAGCCATAACATTTTCTTTGATCACTGTAATACATTTTGCATGCACACTGTTTGATATCAGCAGCAGAATACACTGCTTTTGTAACCAAGGCACCTTACATGCAGTCTCTAAGTAGCTCTTTCAATAGGCAGAATTAACCCAAGTTACTGTGTGACTGGAAAGATCTCTAGAGAACAAGCTTAGGCAATGGCATGGGTGATGTGATAGACTGGGCTCTACCAACAGAGCAGACTGAATGAGCACCCCAGTTCTCTACTGAGAGGTCTTTTCTGAGGAAGGCCCTCACTGTATTTTAGATAAGACATAAAACTGAGACTCTCACTGCTTGTGGTCATCAGAGAGCTTAAACTACTTTTGTAGTGTCAACACTAGCACTGTGGGCAAGGGCCACATGTGTCATTGCTTTCCACCCAGTCAAGCCCCCCAGCTGTTTCAGTGTATGAGACCCTTTTTGATTTCCAACTCTCAGCTTGCATTCCAAATCATTCCAAATTCCAAATTCACTGTTAGGCAGCTGCTGTGCTCCTTCTTGGGGTGGGATCCCTAACTCTTGGGGCTACTGTACAACATTTAATATTTCATCCTCCATCATCCTCTGAAAGAAGGAGATACAGAAAGCCAGAAGTACATGAATGTATAGGTATTTAAAAGCTTGTTTCATAACTCCAGAAGTGAACGCCTCTCATGACTGGCAGTAGTTTAAATCTTGAGCAGAACTTTGCAGGAGACTCACAGTTGTGATACAAGAAAATTCTCTGAAACTTTGACAATGAGGCACAGTTCTGGATTCTGCACCTGGGATGGGGCAACCCTGGTTGTTTGCATAGACTGGGGAATGAGAGGCTGGAGAGCAGTGCCAGGGAAATGGACCTGGGGGTCCTGGTCCATGGCAGGTTGAACATGAGCCAGCGGTGCCCTGGCAGCCAGGAGGGCCAAGCATGTCCTGGGGGGCATCAGGCACAGCATCACCAGCCGGGCAAGGGAGGGGATTGTCCCATTCTGCTCTGCACTGGGGTGGCCTCACTCGAGGGCTGGGGGCAGTTTTGGGTGCCACAATACAAAAAAGACATTGAGCTGTTCGAGAGTGCCCAAAGCAGGCCCCTGAGCATGGTGAGGGGTCTGGAGGGGAAGCCGTGTGATGAGTGGCTGAAATCACTTGGTTTGTTCAGCTGGAGAAGAGACTGAGGGGAGACCTCACTGTGGTCTTCAACAACCTCACAAGGGGAAGCAGAGGGGCAGGTACTGATCTCTTCACTCTCATGACCAGTGACAGGACATGAGGGAAAGGCATGAGGCTGAGTCAGGGGAGGCTTAGGCTGGATATCTGGAAAAGTTTTTCATTAAGAGGGTGGTTGGGCACTGTAACAGGCTCTCCAGGGAAGTGGTCACAGCACCAAGCTTGACAGAGTTCCAGAAGCCTTTGGACATTGTTGTCAGGCATGTGGTGTGATACTTGGGGTGTCCTGCACAGGGTCAGGAGCTGGATTTGATGATCCTGATGGGTCCCTTCTAATTCAGGATATTCTATGATTCTCTGAAGTTTTAGCTATCAGGTAACTGATATTCAGGGGAAAACACTTTCATTCTTCAGGTAGATAGGGCTGCTATTAATTTCTCATTCCCTTTTTAGTCTCCAATTCTTTTGCCCTTTGCAGTTATTTATTTGTAATGGAAATAAACATTGGAGTAGATTTCTTTGCAAGAAGTAGCAATCCTTAGCAGCAATTACTTGGTTGGAAACTTAGATGGATACTTAGGAACCTTGCTTAAGTGGAATCCAGGATGGAAGACATCCAGGAAAATCTACTGGCGGCTCAGATTGTACTGAATAGTGTTAGAAGATTTAAGTCTCTCCAGAGAGACTTAAATCTCAACTAGATTCGACAGCTGCAGCATCTGCTATAGCTCTGGTTAAAATAAAATAAAAGAATAAAATAAGATAAAAGTTGAATAAAGTTAAGATACTAATATGCCATGCTAAAGTGCAGTATCCATACTCAAATGAAAGATGAAACTAGCAGCATGGAATCTAGAAAAAGAGATGTAACTGAAATCATATCAGAAACAAATGTCACCAATGTCAGTCACCAGGCAAAGATTTTCAAATAGCAGATCCCTGTACAGGTGCATGGGGTATTGGCAACAGAAGAAGAAAAGTTCAGCTGTGACTCAATTTCACTGGAAAGGAATGAAAGTTATTGATATAATGAACTCAATGAAAATAGTTATGTTTCAAGACTGTCATTCACTTTTTTTTGTGCATCTGGAACATATTTTTCTTGGAACACAGGTAAAGATAAATCCTCATTTGAAGCCCAAAGAACTCAACAGAATTCTTTAAATTGACTTCAGTTGATTTTTCATCACACCTGTGACTTGCGCACAGTGTAAGCAGAAGCCATAAATGAGAATCAGGTTAATACTTTTGCCTTGCACTGTTGTGGATGCCATTGCAATCATTCTGGATGGGGGAGCAGAAAAATTTTTATTGAAGTATTTTGCTTTCTTGCAATGTTCATGAGGCATTGGTGACAAAACCAACACCAGAACCTTATAAACAGCAAGAAACAACAGGGCTCTGGAGGGATGTAACTCTACCAGAGCTAACCCATCCATTTAATTTAAACCTGGCTCATTTGCTAATCTGGAGCCAGAGTGCCCAATGCCAGGCATTAATAAACCCTCAATGCCCAGTCATCAAGAGGCTGCCACAGGGACTTAAGATACCAATTTCAGGAGCTCAGAGGTTTCATGGTATTTTTCACTATAGTTTTTCCTCATTCAGCAGTGTTTAAGTTTCTTTTGGGCATTCCATGAGTAGGCACTGACCCAGTATTTATCCTTTAATGAGGAACAGAAGCATTAAATGCTGTAAAGTTTTCCAATAAAGATGCAAACCATTACTGAAATTCACTCATTTTATCCTAATAACATTGCATTTCCTGCCAATAGCTTAAAATATGCCGTTATTCTGCCTGAAAAAGAAAAAGGTCTTAACTCTAAAATAAGACTGTGGAAATGATATAATATAAACATGTGCTGACATTAATTACTGTAATATTTATGTGTAAAACAGATGGTAGTGCTTTCAAAAATGTGTGAGCAATGATCAGAATGAATTCATTAGGCATTTGTACCGCTGTCATGTACTCACATAGGTGTTGCCTTGGACCCTGCTATATGCTAAGGGACTCTTTCTTTTTAAGTGAGGTTTTACCAAACAGATGGAAAACATTATTAACTACTGTTTTCCTTTCTTGTCAAAGATGTTTTGTCTAATCATCACTATAATTACACATCCATATTGTAGTAAATCATGCTGTATAAACATTGAGAACAGAGTGGATTATTAGGGTGAAATGCAAAGTATTCCAGACATTAAAACAAAACAAACATGGACTGGGCTCTGCTGAATAATAACAATTTTTAACATCAAGGACAGACAAAACATAATTTAATAGCTTTGGCTTTTCTTTCTTCCATTTATGCCCCATTATTCTACATACAGTGTATCCTGGGTGCTTTTAAGTGCCTCCCTCCCCTTTCTTTGTGTGAATATTTCAACGAAGAGACATTTTCCTTTATACAGCAGCTTCCTTCCACATCTTGGTGTCACTGTTTTCTTCTTTCCATTTAATATACAACCACAAAAGCATTCAGGAAAAAAGTGGACAACAATGAAATCTGAGGGCCCTTTGTTTCCTGAGATAGCCATGAAATGTCCATTCTAGATGAAGCAAGTGTGTTTGATGCGGGTAACCAACTACTGCAGGACCAGAGCTGAAGTATTCAACTTCTCCATCTGCAGTGTCAGGTTCAGGATCACAAAATATCAGCAGAACAACTGCCTTTCTTTCAGGCTTGTGGCTCCACTCAAATGCTGCACAGCCCCTCTTTGGGTCACAGCCACAGCTTGGGAATGGCTGGCCTGGGTGCTGGTTTGGCACTGTTCACACCACGTGGCCGTGCTTGGCCCTACTTGGCCTTATTTGGCCAAGCAGTGAGTGCAGTGGGGATGGATTTGATTTAACATCTCTGGTGTAGGTGCCTATATTTGTGCTAGTCATCCTCTAAAGTCAGTGTAAAGAAATGAGCTTTTATGGCACTGGATTAATTGACTGTACTGACAGGGTCTGCTTCAAGGCTCTCTGAACTTCTAGGATTTAAAAGTCCTGTTTGAAACTAATATATTCCTATAATCCCAAAGGCTTGTGAATATTGCCTTACAGGGTCAGAAAATCGAGTTATTCTTCTATAGACATCCCGAAAGGCATCTGTTCAATTGTTACAGACAAAATTCAGATTCCATCAGAGACTGGAAAAACATTTATTGCATCTTACATATGGTTCCCACTTGGAAAACAACAAATACCCTGGCACTGTATACAATTCCAGGACAATTTTCACATCTTCTTTTCTAAGAGTCAGACTGCATCGATATTTTTCCCATCTAACTTATTTAAATGTTATTGCACCAGCTGTTTCTTGCAAGACCAAAAATTTATGATAGCTATAGGAGCTATGGCCAGACACTAAAACACAAAAAGGTTTCATTGGATTTAGACCTTTTTTTCATACTGGTACATCCAAAATAGAATTGTGCAGTGTCCTGCTATTTCTGAAAAGACACCATGGCAAGCTGTAGAACTAGCAGACTACCAGTGATACTGGTTAAATAAAATTGACTTATAGGGGAGCTGATATAGTAAAAAAAAAAAAACCTTGAAAGAGAGATATAAGCAGTTTCTGTGAAAACCAAACTAACTATATTTAATGATAAAAGAATGTCTGTTCAGAATTGATTCAACAGCTTAATACCTTGGTCTTCTCTGATTCAATATCAAAAACTATTTAAAGGATAAACATGCTGGTGTATTTTTAAAAAAAGAAAACCAAAATGGTGTAATTTTCCTTTTTGTATCAATGCTGATTTTATTAGTATGCAGAAAAATAATTAAGCAGTACAAAGCAATTTTTTTCTGCTGCACATCAATATCTTTCTATCTACAAACATTTACATAAAATGTTCCAAGTTCATCATGCCTTAGATTTTATCAGCAACATTCTCTTTTTTGTAATTCCATATGTTGCCTGAGAAAACCAAGGGTACAGAGCTGGCTGGTTCTAGAAGCTGATTACAAAGTCTGCAAGAAATTGTGAGAGTTGGGGCTTGATTAGTGTCTGGTATGATCAAAAACTCATGCAAATTTTTGCTGTATCAAAACAGGTTGATCATAAGTAAATCCATTCCACAGATGCAATATTTTACAACTTCTTTGGGGCGTACCTCAAAACCCAGCCTTCTCAGCTCTCCTAGGTGGGTGGCAGAGGATTTACTCAGCTTAATTTCGCTGTGTTGAAATGACCTCGCAGTCCTACCATGCCATTAGCTGGCAAGGCAATAGGTGTTTAATGGTGCTCTTTCAAAGCACATTAAGGCCACTGCAACTTTCCTGGCTCAGGAGATGCATTTCCAGCTGCTGCTTTGCCCTGCCAATACTGGGCAAGGATTGCCCCTGTGTTCGCCCTCTGTGTCCAATACCGCACCAAGGTCTGATCACAGAGTCACACACCATGTTCTGAGTTGGAAGGGGCCCACAAGGATCACTGAGGTGAGGCTGACCAGATGACAGCTCCTACTTAAATGCTGGTGCATGGTTAGGATCAGTCTGTTTGTAGTGGCACTCTAGGGCTGTATCAGAACACACTCGAACCTTTCATTAAGCACTGTTAAGGACTGCCATGCCATGCAGGGGCCTGGCACATTGTGCCTTCTGGAAAAAGTAGATATTCAGGATTCTTTGTGAAGAACCATGGAAGTCGTGAAAGGAAAGGCTAAGGAATGTCACACCTGGTACACAAATCCATGCCACATGAAGGGTCTCTCATGCTAAGAGAAAGTCAAAGACAAAACCAGACCTCTGGCTGCTTTGAAGCCACCTGTTTGCATTGGAACAGGCTGGAGAATTTGCAGAATCATCCTCATGTCACATTTTAAAGCTGACATAAGTGAGCTGTCAAAGCTGTCAAGGGCACTGTGACAGAGTGATAACGGCAGGAACTCATTCCTTTCCAGAACATCTTTGATACAAAGTCTACAGCAAAAGGCAAAATCAGCCCTAACCCCTCAGCCGGGCACTCTGATGGGGAAGCCTCCTCTGGTACGTACTGTTTGTCTATCACATACTGGAGCAGATTGTTTGTTTTCCTGGTACTGTGGGAAAAGGATTTCTGTAATGCTCCTAGACTTTTCTATTAATTTGATCTTAAGAGGTAAGATGATGATATATGATGGCAAATATTATAATATATGACTGCTGTTTGTGGCTAAAACTCAGGTTTTTGTTGGGGTTTTTTTGGTGCTACCTGGATGTTGTTGTTTTGAGCAGATTTGAGCCACTAAATAGCCCTTTCAATGTTGAAAGTATATAATGGAGGTATCACTTTAAAAAGGGCTGTGACAATGCTGCCTGGCTTTTCCTTTCCACAGACTTCTCCTCATTTCTTTCAGTCAGCTGTCAGCCATAGTGAACTCTTACCACCAAAATGTAGCTGGGCAGGTGGACCAAAAGAGATTACGGGGCAAGGAGCTGTTTAAGAACTGCTACTCAAAGAAACCAAATATCCTCAATCACCCAGCCATGTGTTCCTCTCTCAGTTTGCCATGGATGACACAAAATGGCACATACATTCTTCTTCTCTTCAGTGCACCAACTTCAGTAATATTACCTTACACTGAAAATATATTAAGGGTTGTGGTAATGAGACATATTTTCAGCTTGCTTGTTTAACAGTTGCACTAGTGTCCAACTCAACAGAGAAGGACAGGTTATTGAGTGTAAAAAGATGATCAGATAATCTTATAGATAACCTTCTCTGTGGCCCAAGCAAATATAGGAAAGAAATGGGAGATACTGAGCAAGGTCCTGGGACACAGGAGGATACAAACAGACTTGACTGAAAACATGTTTGGACAGCACCTTCCTGCATTCATGGTACTTGCTTTACAGCCTGCAGAGTGTAGGTGCTGGGAGCAGCTTCTTCCCACACAGATTATGGAGTTTGGAGAAGAGAGACTCCTAGGGACAGACCTTTGCATTTCCAATCCTACAAAAGGGCTTATGCCTTGTCATTTTACCTTTTGAGTTTCCAGACAGATAGGAAGAAGGAAAACCTAGAGTAAAAGTACTCAGTGCATACACCTCAAATTTTCTAGTTCCGTTCTGCAGGGAGGAGAACCTGGAAGAGTTTAGCTGTTAACCAGAATTATCTGAGCAATGAGGGGGGCGCACCAGTGGCCACTGCAGAGGTGAATTCAGCACCCAGTGCAGCAGAGTGCCAGTGCTTCACTGTCATCAGCCACGTTGCTCCTGCCATGCCAGCAGCAGAGCCCTTTGCTGCCAGCTGAGGACCTCAAAAGTAGGATGACAGAAAAAGCAAGTGAATTAAAAATTATTTCCATACCAGTGTCCAGTCAATGCGCACTTTCCTCGTATTTTCATTACCATTTTCCTACTATTCCCACTGCTGATGGAGTATGGTCTAGTACCACTGAAAAAACATTACAAACCCCAAACCCAGAAGGTTTTCTCTATTTGCAAAACTTTTGGCAGACTATCAAATACATTGTTAGAAACTGGCAGCTCCAAGAGTATTTTCTCCATGCTAGCCAGCAAGAGATCAATAGCAATGCTAATTATCAAAGCAAGCAGAGATCATAGGAGAGCAGTAAAACAAGGGAAACTGTGAGTTTCACCTGTCATTCCTGTTGATTCTGGATAGTTTCCGCTAGTAATTCCATAATGCATCATGAATTTCCATAAGGCAGAGGGCCCAGCACAAGCATAAAGAACGTTTGGAATTTTTGCCCATAGGGTTGAATGCTTAATAAAGAGAAAAGATTTGATCTATGGAAATACAGGCTGAGATTGCAGCAGGGGACAATTAGCCATCTGGACTCAGGCATTACAGGTTGTCTGGTAAGCCCCAGTGCAGTGCAGATAAATGTAACTTCCACACGGGAGCAGAAAGGTCCTGTGGCTGCTCCAGTAGCCTCTTCAGCTGCTGTTTAGTAACTCCTTAGCATCAGTAAATTGACTCCAAGCTTCTGCCAGTGTGAAACCAGGCACATGTCCTGACAAATGAGTTCAGAGCTTATCTGTACTTATCCTGTGAGTATGCCACGTCTGCAGGAGTCCAGCTCAATTTGCTGACAAAAGGAGATGAACTATGTTACACAGGATTAGACTTACATAGCTGCATTTCAGTATTGCACCAGTGTGTCATGATGCACTGCAGAGACACTGATTTTTCCCGGATGCCAGCCAGTGGGAGAACTGCAGGGACAAGGACATAATCAGGGAGAAGAAAGACTTCTTATTGCCCCTCAGCAGCCTCCTCCAACCTCCTGTACTCAGCATAAGTTGAGAGCAAAAGGTGAAAGACTCTTAAGTGTTTCTCTGCTGGAAGGAAACCTATCAGGAGTTGGGGTTTGTGCCAGGGCTGAGAGGAAGCAACCAGGAAAGAAGCTTCTAGACAGCAATTATAATACAATCCCAAAGAGCAGACTTTAGACAGATGGGTTTAGGTTATAGGAAACAATTTATGAACCTATCATGTTCTGTTTTTCACTAGACTGAATGCTGAGTACACAGACAGTCCATGGTCAGCTTTCTGCACCAACACATGTCTACACACCCCTTGCTGTGATGGAAGGGGATGTGCCAGGCAGCTGGGTTTCAGATGAGGCACATAAAAAAAAAAAAAGGATGATACTGTTTATACAGTGAAAGGTTCATGAACTAGGAGTAAAAAGTCAGACTTTTAAAAGATAGGGTAGAAAAAGCTACATTATAGTGTTTTTGATAAAAGGATGTAGCACAGACTTTACAGAATTAAGAGGGATATCCCATGTATTTTCACTGAAATATCTTGTTACAGTGCAGATACTGTAACACGTATGTCAAACAACGAGGCCCGTGGAAAAGAAATATATGTGGACCGATTCTTGCTAGATGTTTCAGAGATGTTTATTTCTCCAGCCGCATGGCCGGGGCTCTGCCCAGGAACTGTTCCAGTCACGGGCCCAAGGGTCCTTCTGCCCGCGCAGGGAACACAAACCAACCCATGGGAACGAGGCTGAGCAGGGACAGGGAAACCCCGTGTCTGTGCCCTCAGGGCCCCTCTCCCAGGGCTACACGGCGGGGGGGGAAAGGGACCCCGACAATATCTTGTGTTGCACTTAATCTGTAATGAAACTAGAGGAACTATGGAAAAAAGTCCAGCCCTTGATTGCTTATTTAGTATTTATATACAGACTGTGTCTCATCGCAGACGTCTTATCTGTGGCATGATCAACATGCATATTGAACCAGCTTTGGAAGAAAAGTGCAAGTCCAAAAGCTGTGAAAACAATAAATAAAACATGACACTACCAGAAAATGGCAATGCTTATTTTACTTGTTATCCATGCCTCAATTTTTCCCCCAAGAGTTCAAAAAGTGCAAGCAATTTCTATACTTTTAATACTTTTGGAGTCCTGCTGTAGCAGAAAATAATCTGTGACCTTTACAGAGGCTTATTAGTTCAAACTTTCTGAATTCCGTGTGCCTCTTAAACTTGAAATATTTAAATATTCATTGTGAAATTCTTCTCCTGACATCTTTTAGCAAAACAATAGTTAATGATCTAGTTCACAGTGGTGAGAAGTATCTGCATTCTTACCAAGTCATCAGATTTTATCAGTCTTAGAACAATTTTTATAAAAAACTTCTTTCTTTCCTTGAACAATCCTGTTTTGATTTGAATTGTATCAATCTCCACACCACCACTTCAGAAAAATTAAAAGAGACAGCACGCTTGGAGTTGTATATAACCCCCAAGTAATTTGAAAACAAGGGAAGATTGTATCGCCTGTGGATATGTGATCTGCTTGTTATGAACTCCCAGGACACCTCAGTGAACCCAGTAGTGCATGGGATGTCTGGAGAAGATGTCAACCACTATCCAAAGCTGCTAGTTCCTGTTTCATGAACACAAGGGTATTATTAGGCAATATAATTTTGATGATGTAATGTTTGCAATTTTGTATCCTGTTTCCCTGTTTCCACAGTGCTGGTGGGTGGAATTCCTAGACTGAAATTACCTGTGAAATGATTATCTCCCATGAAAAGAGGCTGGTTTCATCAGTTGTCTGCAGAATCTAAAATAGTGGTACTTGAAGCAGATGGCTATATTCTTTGTTACAAGCCGGATTCTGACTTACAGGTTCTGTTTATGAATCAAGATAGATCTTGGTGGTACCTATTTTCTTGTATAAATATTTTCACAAGTTTCCCCAGGAATAAAGCTAAAAGAAAATGGAAGAAAATTGGTAGAGATAGAAAGTCCTTTTTTTTTTCTGCTTCATTGACATAATTAACATGGAGAAGTGCAAGCTACTTTAATAACAGATTGCTATTGAAATGAAGGTATTTTCTTATAGACATAAAGCTTATCAATTTCCTGTTGTTTGCATAACCTGAAACAGCCTAAATTCATACTGAGTGGGGACTGTAGGAATGACTCAAGTGGACCTAAAACTTGGGGGGACCTCCTCACACCCTTTGGTTACGTGCGCCTCCCCTGCACCTGTGCCAGCTCTGCCCATACAGTGCAGTCTCAGGGAAGGGAGAGCAGCTTGGTGATATGACAGAAACCTTCCTTCTGCACAGTTTTCAATCAGGAGCTGGAGCTTTCCCACTGCTCATGGTCAGGAGGCAGTGGGGGGTACCTAGCTGTAAGTGGGAATAAAGAAAAAGTCCCCGTTTTTGACGGCAGTTTGGTCTCAGAGAGGCTTCTGCAGGCTGTGACACACTCCCTGGGTGCCTGTGCTATGTTTGAGCAGCTGATAAAGCCACCCTTTAGCTTTAGTCAAAACAAGATTGTAGAAGCTATGCAAACTCTTTCCATTGTGTTGCAGCCCCTCAGCCATGTAACTCATTTGTTGTATTGACAAGTATATTTCTATCCTGAAAAAGTGCTGCTGAGTATTAATGGATTAGGAAGGAGGCCTTCATTTTGAGAGGTGAGAGAATAATAACATTACATGCTTCCTAAATTGTAGATGGTTATAATCTCAGCTTTTGCCCTGGACCTAATCAATCTCTTTTACATGTTAATAATTAATTTAGTTTTGGCTTTAGAGTCTATAACCCTTTGAAGCCTGTAGTTCCCTGTAACATCCAGGCAGAGCGTGCCTGTTCCTTTAATGATACATATGAATATCTGAATGACAAAGCAGCAGCCTTTTGTTTATACCAGTTGAATCAATAGGATGTTTTTGCTAATAGCCACACATCTTAATTTAGCACATATTTATGAGACTAAGAAAAACGACTCTAATTTTTTTTATTGAAAGGGCAAATCCTGAAACCTACATTCAGCCTGATCCCTAATCCTGGTGGAAGGGCCTTTTCATGGAAGCTGTGGGGAAAAAATGAACCTTTTCTATGTTGCTACTACAGTCTTGGGGTTACATTGGCTTGTGCAGGTAATCTAGGTAATCTAAAATTAGTGAGGGAATGGCAGCAGACTGGGGCTGCCCTCCCTAGTAGTAACAACATATAGCAGTGTGCCCCTGCACTGTCTGCTCCCAAAGCATAGAGACCATGTACAATCTCCTTTTGCTGTTTTTTAGATGCTACAGGCAGCACAGCAGGACCATGCCTTCAGCTTGGATTAAGGAAGAGGTAGGATCTGAATGAATTTGGCTGGAATATGATCTTAGCAGGCAATGCAACTTTAGAATAAAAGGAAGCTATGAAGTTGTGGACAGTACTGCTTATGTCTGTAATACGGGAATTGCCTTTCCCATGTCGGCCAGTAATCTTATTACAATAATTAATTAATCTTATTGCAAGCAGAACTCTTATGGCATCTAAAGGTCAAAAGGAAGTTTTCTAATATCAACTTTGCTTCTGTAGTCCTTGTAAGACACAATGCAGCATGCAGAGTCAAAGTTTCACACTGTTTCTGCCTCACAGTATGGTTCTATAGCAATGTCTAGCTCTTCCATTATGCTTTCCATCACTAGAAATGTTCTGTAAAGGAGCTTATTTTTTTGTACTGAATTTACAGATGAAGAAAGGAATGTAACAATAACATAAATACATTGTTTAATTTTTATAGGTCATCCAACTAACTGCCTCAAAATTGCACCCTGGTCACCAAGTCACCGTGGTGTGATCTAACTACATAATAGAGCACTGCCTGCGTGTACCCAGCCAGAGTGGTACACCTGTTGTTTGTATGGGAAGTTGTATATCATGAAACATCCTGTAGCCATGCTCAGGGAGAGATTGTTTACATTGAACACAAAGGGTAACATCATAAGCTTTAAGCAATTTTAAGAGCTGTTGACTTGTACATGTATATAAAAGGTACTAGTATAGAACCTGTGCTTCTTTACTTGGCTAAAAGTTAGGCTGTTCCTAAGATTTCAAGGCAGGAGGAGTTTCTGATCTGTTCAGACCTTTCTGTGTGGCTGAAAAGCATCCTCTGGTTTCCTGACTAGCCTCCTCTGTTCTGTCTCCCCCCCACAAATTAATCTCCACAGACACTCTTGTATCCTGACCTAAGGTCACAACTCTCCCCATTTCCAAGATCCCTTCATCTAGGTGAACTCTGTCCCTGAGAACAGCTCTACACTAATTCTTTACCATGTTCCTATTTCTTTGTACTAAGAAGTTGACATTTTCTGATATATTACATCATCCTTCCTAAAAGAGTACAGGGAAATATTGGAGCATCTCAAATAGCTCAAGATGCTGACTGTTGGTTATCATTAATATATTAGTCTCCAGCCATTTCTGTCTACAGAAGCCCATGAACACATCCTGAATGGCAAAACATTACATAAAGATACTTTCTTTTGTATAGCCCTGAACATTCTCCACTCAACACAACACACCAAATCAGATTAAATGAATAAAAACTTACAGAAAATATAAAAGCTTGCAACTGCTTTTTCAGTGAGTCTTAAAAAACTAAGCAATGTAAGTGATGCACAAAGAAATCACAGCTGAGAACAAATTAAAAAATAGGGAAGACACAAAACCAACAGAAGACTAAAACCACCCAGGAATTCCGTTCAAGAAATCACTGCAGATTGTGAAGGAGGCAGAGTGCATGATTCATGAGAGGAAACCATTATGAATTAGTTCTGATTATACAGAAATTAGCATGAGATTAGTAGTTTTGCAGTAGCAGGACCAAACCCTGTCTAAGTGGGTAGTGAATGAAAACAAGAGATCTGGTACTGAACTGGTGGCAGTTTACATCCTCTCATGCTCAATGCCTGCATTCAGATATTATGACATACATAGATGCAAAATAACAAAAGCTCATGGTTAAATAGCTCTATAAAAAGTTGCCAGGTTCCTGGAAGGCAATTTAACATCAAAGTTTTTTTGTCCCTATAGGGAAAAAAATCTAGTAATTTCTTAATACCATTTGAGGAATTTCTCTAATTTCACAAACTACACTTGCATATAAATGTATTGAAAGAGACTGTAAAGCTCAGAAATGATCTGCAAGTAAAAAAATCTATATGAACTTTATCATGCTGACATTTCACTGAAGATGAGATTATTTTCACTGATCTTAACAGGAGCTAAGAAAAAGCTAAAATATGAAGTGATCATAGCTGTTTATACTCAGCAATAAAGATGAAAAAGCACCTCTGAGTTGTCTACTAATAGCTAATAACACTATGGACACAAAACTCATGGAAAAACCAACAACCAAACAAACTCAAAAGTTCACAGAAGTCCAGATCCCTGACTGCCCATGGAAATGCCAAATAACATGTTTGCTGAAATGCAATAGTAATAGGTATTTGTGCACTGTCAAGTATTAGTCAAGACAGGGACACAGGTGTTGCATCTTGAAAAACGATTTTGTTTGAAGGTGCACAGATTATTCAAAGGCCACTGAAAACAGGAAATTACTGCTGTCATGGGACTTCAGAATAGGGGTGAACATACTGTGCCTCACCAACTCAAATAGTAACAGAGGTGATTTAAACCTGTATTATCTTGTCAAAACAACTGTGAATGCAAGGATTCTTAAGATCAAAGGATGAAATATATATGAGATCTGCAAAAGTGCTTCCAAAGTTCAGTGCCCTTCTAAGATCTCAGGTGGAAAGCTCAAGTGACAAATGGAAACCAAAGGCTTTAAAGTCCTTAGCAAATACTAAGTATCACTTCATAATTGAAATGCATGTGGGAAAAACTACTTTGACACAATGGATGGCAGATGATGGAACAAAAGATCTTAAGGGTTGAATACAAGACCTTGGGGCCTCTAGTCTATCCAAAGACTCAATGACAGATCTAAAAACTGTAACTTCATTCAGGTTACTGGACGCTCCATAAACAGAGTCGAGCAGACGAAACCAGAGAATCAAGGGGAAGTATTACAGTGATGCAGGAAACCCAGTGGAAAAGTAATCTTTTAAAACTCATGGGAAACAAAAAACTACGTGTAACTATATATATTGTATAACAGAGGAGGATTAGGTGAAAGACAAGGAATAATCCTCTCATGCCAGGAAAATGCAGTCATCTAATTCAAACTCCTGATCCAGAAGAAAATATTTTGGTTTATTTGCAAGTGTTTTAGCTTACGTGTTGTCATGAGGAGACGACAGCAGATTATAATTAATGTTGCTATGCAGGACATGTAGCCTGATCACTATCACAAGAGAGATATCACCACAAAAAACTGTTATGTTATAGGAAAAATTCCTGCCTGAATAAGTAGGGATAGTTTTCTTTTTCAACAGTTTCAGAAGCCTGTGATTTTGCAGAAATGAATACAGTTGGGCTCTGTTCTAATGAAAGTCTCCAGGCATTTGTGCAGTGGAAATATAGAAATAACAGGAAATCAGTACCTCATCTTGATATTAAGGAGATTTGCTCATTTACTGGCATTGTTTCGTATCAGATGAGAAATAGGAAAAAGATTATGAACATGAGCTGTAGATTCCCATTGCAATTTTTGTAACAGTAGAAGGGTACTATTAGCATCACTACATTTTGACTGTGTCCACCTATGTTTTGGCTTCAGGTTCAAATGGATATTGTGTTTTGCCTTGCTTTGTCTTCTAAACCAGACTTCAACGTTGATGTGTCCCACAGATTCTGGCTTCCACCTCAAAGAGCTGCACTTCAGTGGATGTCAAAGATCCTCCTACAAATTTTACAGATAACACTCAGGAGAAAGGGATTATACAAATATATTATATAATCACTGTAACTTTTTATTATAGACTTGATAGCAAGAAGAACCGACTACTACATCTCTTCTTAAAAGGGAGGTGCAATAGATTATCAGCATGTCTCAACAGAATGTTTCAAAATATTAGCATACTCTAAGTGCAAGAGAAACCTGATGAAAGTGCAAGAGAGCTACTCACACACACTGCTGCAAATTCTTCCCAAACTCAGCTGTAGTTCAGTTTTCATAAGGGAAGACCCTAATGATGCACAATGTTTGTTACCATGCTGCCATGGACACCTAGTAAGGAACATGCTACAACCAAAGTCAAATTACACAAAACTTGGCATGGGCCCTCTGTTGGACAAACAAACAAGGGTCCTCTGCCAAATATGTTGGTGGATGAAATAAACTGTGCTCATGAAGGAGGAAAGAATGTCACATTCTTTGTGCTGAATTTCTTTCTAATCCCATGCATTCACAGTGAAGCCCAAACTTAGAAGGTACTCCATCTGCTGGAGATAATGCCAGGGACAGATAGCCCAGCCTCTCCAAATGGCCATTCCCACATTTGCCACATTCACCACATTCCCAATGTACCATTAAGGAATTGTTACGTGGCTTCTCTCCTAGGTTTGTAAATTCCTATCTTATCAGCTGTCTTGGGTGTCAGAGCAACCTTTGAGCCACATGGTTGTTATGAATATTAGTATTAAGACTTTTCCTGATTGGAAACTGATTAGTTAACAGGCAGACAACAACCATGTAGGATTAGGAGTGTACAATGGACTGCCTGACCAAGGTGACCACAGGGACAATGAAGTGAAGAGCTTCTCAGACATGTGGAAAGGACAAGAAACTTAAATAATAATGAAAAGTTCAGTTAGCTCTAAAATATCATCTCTGGACATGGTCCTAGGAATAAAGGTTTAGTTTTAAAAGCATAACTTTATAAACAAGTGAAGACTTGTTGGAATGACTGGTTTAGATCACTTAAAGAATTGATATTGAAGGAATTAGAAAAAGCAGGTTTAATATAAATTTAATGAAAGCACGACTTAACAAAAGGTTCACTCTATTACTTGCTACATGGATGAAACATACAAAGGAAAATCAGATTATAATCAATTTAGAATGGTTTACAGGGAGACCAGAGATGCAAAAGGGTAAAGGAGACCCTTCCACTGAATCATGAGGTTCAGAGGGGAGCCCTTGCTTCCTAAACTCCTGGTGGAGTCTAAGTACAGCTACTTAGGTCCAATCTTAGTCTCACACTGTGTCAGTGGTTTATATTTAAAGGATTTAGCAGCACTTAATCAAGGATTAATTGAACGTTTACAAAGTGACTCAATAGGATTTACTACCTACTACTAACCACAACAGTGACTTATTATAGATCTGAGGTGGCAACATTCATACTATACTTGCTATAGGGTATTTAAATCAATTCACACACACATGCACCCAGGCACAAAAAATATATATACATAAATATATAAGGATATACCTGTTAAAAACTCCCTTTGAAATGCTCGTATCAAATGCATTGTTATTTCTCAGTGGACAAGGGTTGAGCCTTGAGGACTGGTTGGGAGTATCAGCCCGGGACCTGTCTTCAACTTTCAGTGGCAGTCCTTCAAGTATTGTAAACGTGAGAGTTGGTGAGCTCAGAGATGTGTCCCACTCAGAGGGAGATGCTGGTCACAGTCCACTGTGCCTCGGGAAAACTCAAAGGGTGTCCCCTAGAACCACTGTTTATAGGCTCCCAAAACAATTTGCTTTAGTTATCAGTAAATTTCTATCCTGGCCTCAATACAGGTCAATAATTACTGTAATATTCAAAAGTCAGTCACAATGGTACCATTCCACTCAGGCTACAAATCGGGTACAGAATGACCCAAGGCTGTCATGGGGTGATGGATTATCTCTTTTCTCCCACCGTAGTCAGGCAACAGGAGTACCTGGTAAGATCAGTGCTGCCCCCACCTTACCCCTGTAACAGTTCCTGCTGTGGTCAATGGACACTTCTCACAACTTAGGCCAAGGCCTAATGAGAATTCCTGAGATCGTAGAGCGGCCCCAAGGAGGGAGAAAAAGAATACACCACCACATTTCTAAACAGATAGCTATGCACAAGAGGAAGAACAACTATTGATATTGGCCTGGATGATGGGAACAGAATCATAGAATCATAAATGTAACTATGAAAAAGTCTTAGAGTAACAATTGTATTCAGAGGTCTTGCAGAAATAACAAAAGGAGGAAAATCCTGCACCTAAAAAAACCCCCCCAAAAACCCCAATGAAGAGCACTTCAAAGATGACTAAAGGGTAGAATGGAGGCAAAATGCAGACTATATTAAGGACACCATACTTGAAGTTCAGAGTGACTGCAAGCCACCTGTGAGTAGTAGCTTTTGAATTATTGAAAAGGCCAACATGGGTAAAGAGCAAGATAAAGGAGAGTTTTGAATCCCTCATGACATCCGTCGTGGCTGTTTACCCTGGAGAACAGATAGCTCAGGGTGGATCTTGTCAGTGTGGATTGACACCTGATGGGAGTGAAGAAGATAGAGCCAGACTCCCCTCAGCAGTACCTAGCAACAGGACAAGTGGCAATGAACAGTAATTAAAATGCAAGAAATTCTCTCCTTCTGCTCTGGGATCCTCTTTTAAAAATATCCTAAAAGTACATTTGTGATGAAGACCACTGACCTGGCTGCTACCACCCCAGAATGAATGGGAGGGCAGGATTTCGAACAGACAAATACTGTTTAAACTGTAGGAGTAAAAGGACAGGAACAAATAGACAAAGGAAGGATTTAGGAAACATTATAATGTACAGATCTATGAAAATCTCAGCTCAGGGCTTATTGGTAACCATTAAAACAAACAGACTACTAGAAAATATTTAAAAACTCTCATAGAATAAACCAGAAACATCTTATTTTCAGCCCCAAGAGCACTAATTTTTTCTGTACTTTCTCTAGTTTAGTCTTTTCATCTGAAAAATGATACATCAGGAAAGCAACTGTACAGCAAAGAGAAAAGATGATAATTAAAGTTTTAATGACTTCCATATGAGGAACCATTAAACAGATCACGATTCCTCTGGCTGAAAAAATTAGAACTATGGGACGGTATGCTGGAGAGCTACAAAACCATGTGTGGTACAGACTAAGCAAATAGACAGTTGCTCACAGTTGTGCCTAATCTGAGATGGGAAATCAAATGAAGGAAGAAGGCAGAAAGAATAAAACAAAATAAGGATGTATATGCAGTTAATCTGTGCAACTCTGCCACAGAAGGCTCTATGTTCTCTTTTGGGTTAAAAATACATGGATGAGAAATTACTTTCTATGAAGAGAAATACTGCTATTCTTTAAGAGAAATATAGCTACTATATATGAAGACACTGTCACAATGGGCTCAAAAAGGCCTGGGTCACAAGTTGCTCAAGTCTGCAGTAACATTCTTGGCAAGTGCTATTTCATGCTTGTCCTGTCTGTATGCTGTTGTCTAAGCAAAGCTAATGTCACTGGTGACAGATGGAGTTTTCTCTGACCTGATAAAACTGGTTGCCATAGTAGGCCCTGATTTGCCCCATATGAATTTACATTTCTGTGTGCATGTCTTCCAAAGATCATTATAGATTTAATAGAAATTGTTTTTCAGCTTACTTGGCAATTCCTGCCTTGATATTATGTCTCTGTCCTTTGCCCACCAGATTCTCTGATTTTCCAGAATTGCTTCACACAATGTTGTGCAAAGAGCAGGATACTGATGGCAGTGGTTAGTCAATCCACCCTGGCCCGTTCTCACAGCTAATCCTGCAGGCACGTGCAATCTAATGCTGGATGAGGTATGTTATCCCTTCAGAGGGGATTATAGATAAAATGGTCTCACAGCAGGGAAGGGGTTATTCCTTCCCTCCCCCCTTAACATTAACCATATTAAGTACTGAAAACAACTGGAGAAGGAGAAATAAGTTCTTTATTAAATGCAAACTCACTCCATTCCATATTTCCCCCCCTTGAAATGATAACTTAAAGTATATCCTCTTTGAAAACAGGAAGAGATCTTTCAGAACAGCTTTCTGAGAAGGAACCTGAGTTGTTTTGCTTGTGAGAAATACAGACCTTGCTTAATAAGAAAGGTACTGCACACAGATGCATGGCTACTGTGTCTCCTGTAGCAGGTTTATAGTATTCCTAAAAATCCATCTTTAGCTGTCCCTCCATCATAGGAAGTCCAAAGAAAATCCTTGAGTGGTTTTTGAAAAACTGAGACACCAACGTGGAAATAGTAAGATCTGGACATGTATTAGTAGTTTTTATTTCATTAAGATTGAGAGGAAACACTTCCTATTAACTTGGTCTGCCAGATAATCTGTGATTTCTGGTTGAGGGGATTGATTTGTTCACAGATGGCACCAAGTTGGGTGGGAGTGTTGATCTGCTGGGGGGCAGGAAGGCTCTGCAGGGAGATCTGGACAGGCTGTGACATGACCTCAGACTCTGCCAGGGAAGGTTTAGCTTGGACATAAGGAGGAATTTCTTCACAGAAAGGGTTGTTAAACACTGGAATGGGCTGCCCAGGGAGGTGGTAGAGTCCCCATCCCTGGAGGTATTTAAGGAAGACTGGATGTAGCACTCAGTGCCATGGTCTAGTTGACAAGGTGGTGATCACTCAAAGGTTGGACTCAATGATCTCAGAGGTCTTTTCCAATGTAAGTGATTCTGTGATGAGTGGTAAATATATTATAGATTGTGCTCCACTGGATACAATTACACTTGCTATTCACAAGACAAATTCACAGCACTCACAGTTCAGTATGTACATGAAGTGCACATGAAGTGCAACTGTGGGAAAACTCTAACATCCAAACTTTGTTGTTCTTATTGTGTCCTTTGAAATCTGTTGTCTTACCATTTTTATTGTTGATGTACAGTAGATGGTAGATTTAGTTCAGATATCAAAGCTGTTTTCTTATTGTTTAAAATGTAAGTAATGTTTCGTAAAGGAATCTAACATTCCTAAACAGTAATCTACTTCTCTATCATTATTGTTTAGAGATTTCAATGGTTGCTTTAGAGACATTTAAAAAATAGTATCTAGGTCTTCCAGTATTAAAAGCTGCCCTTGGTATAAGGTTCATTACACAATGCAGAAAGATAAATTGTTGGTTTTAAGATTACTGCTTGCATTACTTAGGATTAAACGATTAGCCAATTTATCTGAACAAAATTTTATGTAAGTAGGAGGTGGCTAGCCTTTTTCATCATTTTGCAGCAGAGAAGCAAGATGTGGTGTCTCATAAGTTACACCTTGTTTCCAGCAAAATAAAATTCCAAAGCATGTAATAAGTTTTTTATATTATTTTCATCAATCACATTATTCTAGCACAAAACCAGCAATCTACTCATGGTCATTATGCAAGTCTCAGTTAATGATCTTCAAAATATATGTTGGTTTTCCCTGAAAAATACTGGCATATCATTCTCATATACAACCATGGCTCTTTCAGTGGCTGAAACAATATTTTTCTTTTGTTCTTCCCCAAACAGCCAATTCCAGTCACAGCCCCAATGCTTTTTTCGACTGTGTTGACTATAAGCAATGTATTTTAATTGCCCAGAGCTAATGCGCTTATAGTCTTAAATCCCCCTTACTGTTCACAGAAACCAAGCAGACACTGAGAAGATCAACAGACGGGAGTGCCCAACTCTGGCTGCTGTTGAAAGGGGGGAGAGAAAGATTATTGTGTAGTTTCTTCATAAAAATAGGGTAGATTCTTTAGAAAAGGAGTGGCCAGACATAGCAGAATCATTTACATTGCAGTGTGGTCTCCAGAAGAATCCTGCCCAGAGTTCTGGGACTGCTGCAGCACTTTCACTCCTCGCTTTTATTAATTGAATGTAAAATCATATAGATATGCTGAGTGTGTTTAAGAATGTCACACAGAAAAGGAACCTCCCTTAATATGACACATATAGTAGTGCCAGTTTTACAAACCTTGCAAATTACTTCATGAAGCAGCAAAAAAGAATGAGCCTGTATATGTGTGTCATCTCTGCTGGGAGGGACGGGTGAGGTTAGCAATCATGCTTGTTTCACTGTGAATCATAACTCCTGACTCACTGCCACAACAACATATAGGTCAGCCTCACAATGTGGAAACGGGACAGCAGGATTAGTCTTTGCAGCAGGAGACCTGTAAATTGCTGTCAACTCCTCTCTGAAGTGGCTGAACTTCTCAGCTTCTGCTGGACACTGTGCATGATTGGCCTAACTGAGAAAATCTTTGAGAATGCCAATGAATTAAGGACTTTGACACCTAGAGAGGTGCATGCTCCTGAGACTTGTGTGTACCTAGACAGCCCAAACAGAACCTATACATTTCAAGGCCTGTTTTCACTTGTGATGGCATAGAGAGACAGGAGGATAGCCATGTAGTTGAGGGGACACTCCCCCATCGTGAATTTCAGAGCTCATGCTAAACAAAGCAGTGCTGGCAGCTTAGTTCCCTTGACCCGTTGTTGTTTCTGCAGTCTTCTATAGCAAATACCATTATCCCCACATTTAAGCTGTGGAAGTAAGGCAGATGGTTCAAGTGTAATTACCAAAGGCTCCCAGGTGTCTTTCAGATACAGAATGAGACTGAGAGAGCTCTTTATTGTTTATTCCAGGTTGTCTCTCATGGTAATGACTGATTATTACTGACACACTCATCTCTGTTGCCAAGGTTACCCTGCAGCTGGTTCAGCAGGAACAAACTGGATGGAGGTCCTTCTCACCTTTACTCTCAGTGCTGTGTAAGGACACTGCAGTATGCAACTGCTCTACAGTCCCTTGAGGGTACATGAAGTGCAATGGTCCTTTCATTATAGATCCCAGCCCTAAGGGAGTGACTATAAATAGTTTCCCATCTTTTGAGAAAGGTAATCACAGTTACTCAGTCCCAATGACCTGTTTCCATAGTCAAGTATATAGCCAAGTCTGTAACACAGTGGACAGAGAATTTTAGTAGTGAGAGTACAGAATATAATTGTCAAGATGTCTTTCCTTCTTTGTCACATCCCTGAAGTAGTTAAAAGCTCAGGAAGACTGATTGCATACATTTGCATTTGCACAAGCTGAGATGGACCTGACATTTTTCTACTTGTCTGAGCCCTGTATCAAACCAGGAACCAGGCAGACTTCATACAAGAGTGTAAAGCACGAGGGGAAACTCTGAAGTGCAAAGTTGATGTCTGTCTCGGTCTCTCTCTCCCCGTAGCAGTGACCTGCCTTGGAACCAGTTATGCTAGTTTTCCACCATCAGACTGCTTCCCTTAGCAGTGTATGTAGAAAAAGGAAAGTATATATGCATAATTATTTATAAATATTATATAAATTGATCTGGTTCGCACCATTCTGTCAGAAATGAAGAGATCACTGAGAAGAAATCAAGAGGAAACAACATAGCATAGAAAGGAAGACTGATTATCAGGGAGGGCTAACCCCACTGCTATGGCTTCATCCTCCCACATCTGAGGTCAGGATCAAATGGAACAATGAATGGTACAAAGAGAAACCCTCCCAGCCTTACTCAAGGGATTGGGCTAGCTGTTAGGAGTAAGCAAGGACTTCTGATGAGTACTGAAAAGCAGGCAAGGAAAAAGGCACCCATGAATTACAACAGGTTAGATGTCTCTCCCAGTTCAGAGATGGCTTCAATGAAGAAACTATACAAAAGTTTGTTGAAAGATGTCCTTATCATTGTACATCTTTCAATGAATAAATAATATTCTTGTTTTGAAGGACTGAGACACCTTAATTCTCCAATGGCTGGTTCCTGCAATAGGCCTGGTTTTCCAGAGTTAAAATAGATGCAGACAGCAAACAGGCTGACTGCAGCACTCAGATCCAATCCCAAAGTGAAAGGACTACATAGTTCCACCTGAAGGAGGACAACCTGGAGAAATACCTGTTCTCAAAGAGCATGCCTAAGAAGGTCTAAAACATCACATCCATAAGCATGAGTTATGGAATTGTTCATTTAGGGCAGGTTTTCCCTCTTCTCTTGCATCTGCTCATCATTAAAGTCAAAGATATGAATGCCATCCTGACCAATCCTTCATTGAGTGAGATATAGGATTATGATCTGAATCAGGACTAATATCCAGATCGAATAGTTTAATTATATGGCTGCAGTGGAAAAAAAATCAAATCCCAGAATACAAATACTCTCTGACTTCAAGAGATTCAGTAGCCTTAGTGGAATACTTTGCTGTTTGGATATACCTTCCAAATTCAAATCCTCATCCTGATCCACGCTAAGATCCCACAGTTCCTGTACACTTCAACAAAAACTAGGGAGTATAGACATTCTGCTTACTTGCGTGACTGCAAAGCACAATCCAAACTACAAAAACTGTCACACCTTCAACAATTTCAGATTATTCATTGCAAACAGGCACAGTGCTGTTGTAAACACAGCCAGCCATTTGCACATTTAATTATAGAATATGTTTCCAGAGTTTAATAGGATAATTACTGTTATTGTACTCATCCTGGAACTTCTTTTTCTGAGGTAACAGTGTCAGGAGGCCAGATCCTGAAAGTGGAAGGAGCCCGGCAACAGAGAGGTTTACCACAAAAACACAAGAACAGTGTTATGATCCAGTTTTAAGGTTCTTAGAAATGCCTCTGCCCGAATTAAGGTGCAAACGAGACCATATGCCAGTGACAACAGTAAGGGTTTTATTTGATGGTAAATATGAGAGAGAGAGAGAGAGAGAGAGAAAGAAAGAAAGAAGTAGAAGATAGGTGGGGGGGACAGAAAGAGTGACAGGGACAGAATAAGGAAAATATCACCACTCTGTGGATCCCAACAATGTTCATTGATCCTCTCCAGCTAGTCTTCTTGGTGGTGAAGGTCCCCCCAAAAGGTACAGAATCCGATGGGTATGTATGCTCAGGCTAGGTGGGCATGTCCCCTGGAGGTGGGGGGCTGTCTCACAGCAGACTCTGGGTCTGTTGCATCACGTGCAGACCTGTGGGGCCAAGCCTCTCACATAAATGTCCTGTGGATGTGCCCTGTGCGGTTGGGGCTTCCACAGCTGGGCCGGTTTGTGTAATCGGAGGATGGGTGTTTATTGCCTCTCACCAGAGGTTGCACCAGGCACCCAAAACCTCCTCCTCCCCCCTCGGTTGGGGGGAGTCTGTGTAAACCTAGCTTCTGTGAGCTGTGCTCTCCCCCCACCCCAAACTCAGCTGGGGACAGTTGTAGCTGGTGGCTTTGGCCTTTTGTGGATGCACACCTTTCCCTCAGCCTGAGATGATTGAACAATGCATTTCCCTTTATCTAATCAACAATTTGACTTTCAGTTCAAAGTCCCACTCTTCAGGGAGGCTTCTTCAGTTGTAGCTTCTTTATAATGAGCAAAGCTTTATATCAATGTTTGAGGTATGAACTATTTTCAGTCTCTGACAAACAGTATCTGTATTGACCCTGGAACTCAGGTGAAGGCAACTGCTCAGCAGTCAGGACTCTGCTAGAAGAGCTGTGCCCTCTGCAGCCATTGTTCTGACAGAAACCACGATGACCTCACAAGTGCACCTGCCTTGTACAAACTGCTGACATGGCCTGATCTCTTCCTTTAGTGTGACTGGTTGTGTGACTGATGTGATTATGGAAGAGCCTGAACTTGTTTATGTTTGATGGAGTCAGTCTCTGGCCTAGCCAGAGGCTGCCCAGCTGGGCCAAGGACTACAGCACTGGCCAAGGAATCTCAGACCCACATCTGACATGTACTCTGTTAATTTTAGAAGAGTTGCACTTGTTTACACGTGGCCTGAAGTAGGTTTCAAGCCATAATAACAGGTTAGCTGAATTGGTTATAAAGAGGCTTTCTCATAGGAATCGGTTAAAAAAAACCCAAACCATTTTGGGCTTTTAACGGAGAATGTAAGATGCTGGTAGAGAAGTACGTGGTGCCAGGGACCAACTGGCCTCCAGTGCTGGTTTGTGCCCAAATGAGCCCACATTTCGGTGGCAGGCTCCGGACCAGCTGCTCCCCACGGGAGGCGGCAGCTGGCTCTGCTCCCGCAGCGAGCGCTGGCCGACTGCCTTCGTGTGGCGCAAGAATCCAGAATCAGTGAGGCTGGAAAAGGCCTCTGAGCTCACCGAGCCCAACCTATGACCGATCACCACCGTGTCAACCGCACCGCGGCACTGCATGCCACGTCAAGTCTTTCCTGAAACACCTCCAGGGAAGGGGATTCCACCACCTCCCGGGCAGCCCATTCCAACGTCTAATAACCCGCTCCCATTTCATCTGGTTTCTTTTCTCCCCACGGCTCTCGATTCCGACACCGATACCAGCTGCAAACCCCACCGGCGTCTCCCGCTCCCCTCAGGCCACGGCCAGGGCGCGCCGCACCCCCCGCGCCGGCCCCGCGCACGCGCACAGTGCCCGGCCCGCCCCGCCCGCTGTAAACAAACCGCGGGCGGCCCCGCGCAGGCGCAGCGTCGCTGCCGCAGCTGCGCAGGGAGCGTCGGGCGGTCGGGGCTGGGTCGGGGGCGCTGCCGGGATGGACGAGGACGTGCTGACCACCCTGAAGATTCTTATCATCGGCGAGAGCGGCGTTGGCAAGTCCAGGTGAGGGGGCGCCCACCAGCCTTCCACAGCTTCTCCTGGCCGGCCGGCCCCAGCCTAGGCCCCTTGTCGGACAACGCCGCCTGGGCGCGGCCTGGGCCCCGCAGGGCTGGGCCCGCGGGGGGAGCTCCTTCGCCCCTTCCCGGCCAGCCCTCCGGTGGGCGAGAGGTTCCCCCTCCTCCTCGTCCTCCCCCCCAGCGCTCCCGCTGCCGACGGCCCTGAGCTAGTGTCTGCCAGGCCCAGCTGCAAACAAATGAAGATGGGGTTCTGTCGGGCTGCCCAGGGTCACTTGGGCCGGCCTGTGCCCGGCGCAGCGGTGCGTCGTGGGGACATAGGTGCCCTTGTACATTTCCGTAGCGCTTTGGGGTCAATGTCTAGTCCCTAATACGTATATATAGAGTCACAAGTGACCCAGCATTGGATGTGTGCGGGAGAGCATGGGGACGCAGCGAAGTGGTTCTAACACAGCTTTTTTTGCTAATTACAGGCTTTATCAAGTACTTTGAGGTTGATTTCTTCCTCCCTGCCCTATTCATGGCTTTGGTTAAGCTGTAAATCCCAGCCCTAAGGGGTTGGGATTTTATTTGTGTGGGGACTTTTTTTTTTTTAATTTTTTTTTTTTTTTTTTTTTGGTAGTGACATAGTTCTTAGTAAAGGGAGTGGGATATAAATGCAGGAGGACATCTGGGAATGTACCACACCGGTAATTTTGTATTTGATCATTTTATGGCAGTAATCTGTGTCCTCTGCTGTGACCCTAAATTAGATACAGGCTGTTAATTTGGAAAAATAAACGCCTATATTTGTTAAAAATCTGTCAGTTACTCGTTTGAGTTAGCTACTGAATTGATAATTAGTACAGTAGGCCCCTGGTGACAGACATGATCTGAGCAAATTTCTTTTAGTTGAGGTCATCTCTTATATGTGAGTGACCATACGGAAGAATTTTTCCTGGGGCAGATAAAACACATGGTGGTTTTGCATACCTATTAATATACATGTTTCTTTACATCAGAAAACTTGTTAAAAGAGGAATTACGTGGAGGAGATAATGCTATTAAATGATAACAATGCAGTTGTTCAGGTACAGGAACTTAATATTGAACAGTTCCTAAATTTGTCTCTTACCTCTTGGTTGACTAGGAAAGGTCACATGTTAAACTGGTATTAGCATGGTGTAGTAAGTGGTTGGAGTCCTGACTTCTGAACAAATGCTGTCTTAAATATAGTCCCTGTGAGGGTACTGTGCTCTGTGGAAGATTATAGCTACATGTGAAAAAAAGGTGGGGAAGATAGAAGTTGGCTGGGCTTGGCATGCATGACTGGTAAAGTGATGTTTTTATTCTAGTAGTAGTATAAGGGTTCCATAATTTGTCTGTTCTGAGTGAAACTAGTTTTGGTTGTAACTAAAAATAGCTGCTCTTAAATAGCATCCTGATGCAACCATCTGAAAGTACTGGTAAAAACCTACGTGCTGTGGTTTTAAAAAAATTACTATTATTTTAATTATTCTTTGATAAATAAAGCTACCATTTGGTTTGGGATTCTGGAGTAAGGAGAGAAAAAATGTTGGTCTTTGGAGTTGTCACTCATCCTCATTGAAATAAAGGAATTTCAGTGGTTACTGTTTTTGTCAAGGCAGGACAAATGCTAAAAAGCACTTGACTCCTAAATTCACATACAAAAAGAGTAGAAAAGAACAAGGCGGGGGAAGACCAAAAGGTAAATAAGGCTTTGTTTTGTTTCTCCAGCCTGGAAATGAGTAGAAGCTGTGGTCATAGCAAACAGCTGCCTGCCACGTGCACTTGCCACAGATACACAGATGATTTTAGAAACTGTGTGCTCAGAATCTTTGTCTCTCACAAAAATATTTGCATTTGACACCAGTGGCATTTTGGGCACTTTTTTAAGGGACATTGCACTGCTATGGTGTGATGTGCTGTTAAAACTTAGTTGTAACTTTTTCTCTTGGTAGCAAATGCATTCATCAGGATTGGGGGAAATGTTGTGTGCATGAGTCCTTTTATATAAAAAGGTAGGAAATCATAAAACAGTGGGGAGCTAATTCTACTCCTCAGCTTCTGTGTCTTTATTTCTGATGGGTGTTGTCCTTGCTGTTCCTCTGTGTGCCCAGCTCAAGGAGTTATTTCTGGGATGAAAAGCTGACTTGGAATTTATTTCTCAAGCTTACAGAAATACTGTATGAAGCAATATTGAAACAAAACAAAAATTACTACTTTTGTACTGATTTCTGGAAGAAGAAAAATAGAATAAGGTTGAAGTAAAATGCTTTGCGAAGCAGATCACGTGACTGTTCAGGCAACTGATTTGACAACTTGTATGGTACTTTGTTTTCAAAGAGACATTCTGGGTGCTACATGCAGAGAAGAGACATGGGCTCAGGTAGCAGAGCATGTCTGCTCTGTTCTTTCCATGTTCTTCTCTTTTTTCCCTAATTTCTCTCCTACAAAAAAAAAAACCCCAGATGTGAGTTTATTTAGCTATGTGGTCTTGCTGTTCCTTTCAGACTTGCAATTTATAGGCTTCCAGCAACGTATGGATATGCTGTAGTAATAGTATCTCTTATTTTTCTTTTCTCTATTAGCCTTCTGCTGCGGTTCACAGATGATACGTTTGACCCAGAACTTGCAGCAACAATTGGTAAGTATGTGCTGATACTACCTCAGAAAAATTGATAACATTTTCAGTGTAGAATTGTGGTTGTTCAGACTTGTCTAACATGTAGTGAAGTTCAGACTTCTGCCTTTCTGTAGGAACTACTACTCTCCTACTGCTTTATCTGTGCAAAATAGCCATCAGATTTTTGACTAATAATGCTGATGTCCAGACTTTGTGTCTATGTAATATGATAAGCGGTAGCTATCTTAAGACTCTGTAGCAGGTAGTATTAACTCTTCCAACTTCTGACAGTGCTTGAGTGCACTGGGTTCTGTGTGGCTTCTGCTTTTCCTCCATGGGGAGGAAATTACAATGTGGCTTTTTTTCCTTCTACTTATAGCAATCAGTTCCTTGGCAGTTAGACTCCTGAGAAAAGTGGAAGAGAGCCAAGAATCTAGAGCTGCTTGGGAAAAAGGCAGTGATGTGTCATTGCTGTGCTGGTATTATACCTACCAGCATGGGTCAGTTCTGCTGGAGGAGAGTGACCCAGAATGCGGGATACACTGAGTGGGTTGGTTCTCAAAGGAAACAAAATGGAACTTCTAGGAGTGTGGTGCAGCTCTGTGCCAATGTAATAACTGAAATTATGGAAGATAGATACTTTGTCACACCATCATTTCAATTGCATTTTTTACTTTCTCTGTAGGAAGAGGTCTGTCTAAGAGCTTATATAAAATTTTTTCTTTGAGCTCAGCTGTTGGTAAGCAAAACCAGCTCTGTCTAATTTACTAAGAATTAAAAAACTGATCTGTTTTTCATAAATGTTAATAAGATTCAGGAGTACTGTTGCATATAAAGCACTGAGAAGCCAAGGGGAGGAACGTGACCTATTTTTGTTCATTCCATTGCTCATAAAAAATGAAGTTGTGCAAGTAGCCCCACCTCAGTTTATGAGGGAGAATAGCATGGAAGGAAACAGGAATGAAATAGATCAGGTAGTGAAGATAGCAATCTTGGATTCTAATCTAATAGTTTTGGCACTGCATATATACTTCAGGTCCTATTACTTGATATGTCGACCATGTGAGCCGGGAAGTTAGTGCAGAATAGCTACTTCAGCTTTCACATTGTTTTGAATACTTAAAGACTATTTCAGTCTGTGTGGGCATCTTTATTGTTTCAGGATTTTTTTGTTTGTTTTTAATAGTGGGGTTTCTTTTCTTTCGTTCTGGTGTTTGTACATAATATTCTTTATCTGTGTCAAAAACTGGCATCAGTGCGCTGTTTGAGAAACTAAGGAATTACTTGCTGAAGTAATTGGTCTTTGCGTTTGTCAAACTACACAACAGCATGTGTGGTAGCTAATCACTGGTTGTTAAATAGCAACAATTCAAGGTTTACTGCTGGCAAATCTTTTTTGATTTGCCTGGAGGACCTGGCAGGTCCTCCTCTGCTCTGTTTCTGGTGTGAAAAAGGAGGAAGAGTACTCATTGTAAGCATTACTTCAGATAGAGTTTGAGTTCTGAAACATATATACTAATGTGGAATGAATGTGATCATTTGGCAGGAAAAGTCAGTTTCTAGAGACTGAGCAAAAGCTGGCATAGATCACCCTGTTAGGCCCATCTAGCTGATGTTTGGGGTAGTGCTGTGCAGTAGAGCTGCTGTGACCCCAGCTGTGCAAGTCCTTACAGCATGGTGTGTGGGGCACTCATGGGGGATAGCAGATTCATTTTTTTCCCCACTTAACTGGAAGAGGATGGAATCTGGGTTTTTATTTATTTTCTTGTTTTTCTTTCTGAACTACTATCCAGTGGCATTGCCACTTTTCTGGTGAATGTATTTATGAGAAGCAACATGTTGACTTTAAATTCAGGGCATGATTTGTTGTTCATATAGATAAAGCAGTTGGAGTGAGTTCCTAGAGGTAACTATTCTGCTGCATGAAGACAGACCCTAGATGCCAATTTCAGGTACTTACAAGATGGTAAAGTCTTAAAACACTTTGTGAGTCTTGGCTTGGAGTTCTTCTTGTGCTAATTAAACACTATTTTGCTTTGAGATAGGGGACATAAGAGGTTTTAAAGGCTTTCCTGTTGAAACTGAAGAGTATGGTGCTTTTCCAAAATGAAAGGACTATAAATAATGTCTTCTTTCAGTGTCATCTACATACTGACTGCTGAACTGGCTAAAGTGACTATATTTTTTTTATTTGGATTAGAAAGTGAAGAGAACTGTGGTTGGTTTGGTTTTCTTTAACATATAGCAAGAACTGCACACAAACCCACAATACTGAAGAAAGCCTTGGCTGCAGCACAACTGGTCCCCTGTGATGACCTGTTGAGACATACCTTACCTTCATAGATTGCACAGACCTATTGGGTGCAATTTAAAGGAAACCCTAAATGATTGTTTTGTGTGGGTTTTTCTTCAGACTTACTAAAAATCCTTTGATATTCTCTGCAGAATAAGCTTCTTTTGGCAAATAGTTCAGCTTCAGTAGCTTCAGTTGGATTAAACATATTGTATTTAACCTAGCAAATTATCTGTCCTTGTATTCTCTTGAGGCTGGCTTGTTTGTTGGGCTTCATCACGTGGATCTTACCAGACTGCATGCACCCCAGTATTTTCTGTTGTCCTTATTGCTCGTGCTTGTCTTCACTTGCTTGCTCTTTGTATGAGAGATTCTAGATAAGTGTTCAGTGCAATTCCTTTCATAAATGAAGTGATGTATTGCACAGATCTGACGTCTCTTAACTTTTTTAGCTTTCCTTGCGTTTGGAGTCCTCAAACTCCTAAGCTGTCCAACTTGTCACTTATCTACAACCCAAGTAGTACACTGTAGCTGATTGTGCACTTCCTATAAATACAGCATGGCATTACTGGCCTGAATGTGAGAGCAGTATCAGTGGCAGAGCTGCTTCTTGCAGATTGTAAGTCCATAGTATGTTAGTGTGTAGTGCTGAGGAAGGGGGTGTTAACACACAGGAGTACAGTCTAGTAGTGCTGTCTTGTTTCTGGCTGCCTTCCAAGGCATGGTGGAAAGCACTGTCAGCTTTCTGCTGTCAAGGGTAGACACATCACTCCTGCAAGGTCAGAACTGACACCTGTCACAAACATGTCTGTATTTCACTGTTGGTTTTAGGAAATACAAGTATCCTGTTTGTCCATTCCACAAGATTTTCTTGAGCCTTAATTTTTTTTTTCTACTTGTCTGCCATTATGGCAGATTGGCAACCAAAAACCTACGTATTTAAAAGCTTTCTTTTTGTTAATTGGCTTTTATATGTGTTGAGCTTCTTTGTTTGTTAGAATTATATTTGACATGCCTCAATCACTTTAAAGGGTATATTTTGGTATGCTATTATTTCATTTTCATACTTTTGCTTTTCAACAGTCCGTTTAACACATGGGGTTTAGTCACTATTTTAGTTTCTTATTTTACTTGCATTACTCTTGCAAAATGTAAAGTGAATTTTAAACCAGCAGCAAGGCTAACATAAAGGTGTATATATTCATTTCCATTAAATGAAAATTGCAGAACCGTGCAGGCACAAGATAATTGAATCTGTTTACTGAATGGGAGAAGGATACTGTGGCTTCAGAATACATATAATATATTTATCTTGAGGAAGAAAGTTTTGTTTCTTGAAATTATTATGACGTATTTTGTCATGTTAAGTACCCAATAGATTTGTAATATTTGCAGTTACAGGTTTGGTACCAGATTAATGGATAAAAGAATGCCCTGTGAACTGTTGGACAGGCTGACTGAACTGAAAATGGTGATTTTTGGAGTTCAGGGGGAGAAACATGCAATTACAGTGGAAGAAAGAAATTCTCTTAGTCTAAAAGTTACTGCTGAGTACTGAAAAGTGGGCAGAACAGAATGTTCTCTAGGATCAAATTGAGTCAAATTGCTAGCATAGCAGACTTCTGTGAACTAGGTAAAGTTCTAAGAACTGGTGTTTAAAATAAAGTTAATAGCAACTGTTCTTTTCTGTGAACGTAACTCTAGAATAATGTACCATCCTTGTACATGGTATCGAGCATTATATTACTGCTATGTTAGGGGCTAGGAGTCCAAGTACATGGAAAAAAATATAAGTTCTGTTCAGTTACTACAAAAGTTGATGTCCTTTGAGAAAGTTTTGCTTGAAATAGAGTATGGTCTTCTTCCACTGCAGAATTTTGTCTGCAAAACACCTGACACTTCAGGGAACACTTCAGTGAGCTGAAGCTGTGAAGCACTGGAATAAAAATTGTGTTTATTTTTTTTGAAACAAAGCTCTTTTAAACTTCAGTGCAACTGAAGTCTAAAGCTGCTTATAATATGCACTTTCTTACTCATCCTATATATCCTCTGTGACTTTAAGTTGAATGTATTTTGGCAGCTGTTTGTATTTGTTTGTAATCTGCATAAATTTGGGAATGTAAGTGCAACGCACTCATCCTGAGGCTCTACTCATTTTTTATTAGAATAGTTAAATTCTTTTTCTGGTAAGGAGTGTGATGGTTGACATTGTAATTCCAAGTGCAAAAAGGTTGCTGTTGCACTTGAAAGTTGTTCTCATAAAAGTATCAACTTTCCACACTGCTACTTCATTTCAGAGCTGCTGCCTGGTGGGAAGTGAAAGTTGCTCCAAAATACTTGAAACATATTTCTACTTGCTATTAGTAACCCAAGGGTTAAATTAAAGCATAATGGATCATAACAGTGCTGAGCCTCTCAAACAGATGTGTGTCACTCTATCCTTTAAATTTGCAGTCACTAACATATTGTTCTCCTTGGCCTGAGTTTTGTGCAGCTTGTCCTTGAGCAATTGATAGGCTGCTAGTTCCTGGAGGTGGAGGATGCATGAAGGGGGAAGAGCTGCTACTTGTTGGAGTAGATGACTGAGCAGCAGAACCGTTACCTTGTTGTCTGTTTGGAGAACATGTTTGGAGTAATGAAGAGAAAGTTAATCCATTTGAATTACAAACTTGGAAACTTGTCCTGGCATATGTGCTTTAATACAAGAGATGTAGTATTTGCTTTACTTCCATAAAATATTTTCAGTCAATGACTTAAAAGGCCCTTTAGGCTTTTGGAAAAGTCCGTCAGCAAGAAAACCTTGCATTTTGAGCAAGGTTCATAAATAGCTAATGGAACTTATTCTTCTTGCTCATGTCAAAACACAGATTTTTTTCAGAGTTTGATTTTATCTTTTTTACATTTCTCTTTATTTTCTTTTTAAAAGATAGCTGTAGTATGTTTGAAGAACTAAAATATTTTTCCTCCTCTAGGTGTGGACTTCAAGGTGAAAACTATTTCAGTTGATGGGAACAAAGCTAAACTGGCAATATGGGTAAGTCTCTCCTAAGTTCTTCATGTGTTGCTTTCCTTTAGGAATAGCTAGGGTTTGTATAATGTATAGTTTGTATAGAATCCTTTTCTGTTAATATGAAGGTGATTTGGAGAAGTGGGAGGTTAATACTGCAGCATTCAGAAGGTGCAATGAACTGTGGGACAACTGGCTGGTGGGGTGGTTCTGCTGCCTGTGAGCTTCTGCAGTACTAATTCTTGGTCTCGTTGGGATAGAAGTAGAGAAAAAGAGGAATTAAATGGTATTAAATCAGTAGAAGGTTGCACTTCTTTACTAAATTTTGCCTGTAACACTGAGGTTAATAGGTTAAGAATTACAATTCCATGCTCATACATTACCTCTTTAAACCCATTTTTAGTCTAAATTTCATAGCCCTCATACAAAGACTTTTATAGGCTCAATATCAGATTTATTTATAGCAGATGCATTTCAAAGAGAGAGGAGCAGTGTTTGTAATCGTAGCTTTAGAGTGTTCAACTTCTGTTCTAGTTAAAAGTAGAACTTCTATTATGGCAAGTGAAGAAAAAGTACTTCCAAGCTTTTTAAAAATATTCTCCATTGTGTAAACCAGCCTCCAGACTTATGTGACTTGAAGCACCTTTTGAATAGCTAGACCCAGTTGTGTCTTCTTGTACCAAGCAAGACTAAAACCTTGTTTCTCATATAAGCAAGATTCCAGACCTTCATTTCCTTGGGAAGCAGTAGTAGAACATGAAATGTGTATTGCAGCGTTTCTGTAGCTTGGAGGGTGTTTCATACCTCACTAACAAGCAGGACTTAGGTCTTAGTTATAGTAGTAATCATCCATGAATTAAACAGGTTTGACAAGGAAAATAAATGCAATAGCCTGACAGAAAATAAAAAAGGCATACAGGATGAAAACCAGACTGATAGGAGAATGAGGAATGTTACATATTGGTAAATATAAAGAAATAATCCTGAGCTAAACTGGAAAAGAAAAGCTTGTGAAGGTGCATCATAACACAAAACAAGTTTTAGATGTGTGTCATTGATTGAGTGGCTTGTAGAATGTTGAAGTCGAGTTTGCTTATTCAGGTTCTTTGTCAGGGAATCCACAATGTTTCGTGTGTCACTTGTAACCTGGGTAAATTGGATAAAGGTGTTTAAATATTCTATGCATAAAGTCTTCAATGAGTGTGCACTATAACTTAATCTCTGATAAGAAAACAGCGTTCTAATTTTAGGATGTAAACTCAACTTTGCTTAAAACCAGAAAAACCTCTTACTTATTTCTGCTTCTGCTGTGTTATGACATGTTAGTGCATTTATCCAGATACCCAATCAAATTTAATTGGACCAAGTAAATGAAGTGAAGGAACTGGTTTTGTTGTCATGGGCTGTGATGCTTGTTAGAAAATCTTAGTACTGCAGCTGTGCTGCTTTCTTGCTGGTTGCTGCAGTACTAGCTGCAGATCAGATGCCTTTGCAGAAATGGCTATCTAACTGTTATATAATCCAGTTACATACTACATCTAGGTGTTTGTTCAAAGGTGTTTGCCAGGACAGACTACATAAAATCTCAAAGTTAATGTGTAGTAAAACAGCAGGGGATGGAATAAACTCAGCTAGTCTGCTAGCGGAATATAGTTTAAATCTTACTTTGTATGTTCATTAGGAGTAGAATACCTGAAAGCTAAACTACATTCTGCTCAAATTCTAAATAATGGGACTTTTTGAATGGCTTTTTAGGATACTGCAGGTCAGGAGCGGTTCAGAACATTAACCCCCAGTTACTACAGAGGTGCACAAGGTGTTATCCTAGGTAAGTATATTTTTGCATGCTAGTTCAAATGTTTGTGGTTTTCTCATGCATTGGAGTTACACAAACTCATATAGCCTTTATATAATATCTAATTGATATTAAAAATCTTTGTATCTGTGTTGAACAACTCATATTAAAGGATCTTGATGTCTCAACCTCTTTCTCATGTAGTCAGTCGTAACTGGCTTGAGAACCTCTTGATTTTTGCATGAGAATAAAAGCTACTGCTATCTGAAAGGATAGCTTGGAGCTGTTGTCCTTGTGCCGTCATGAATTCGTCTTTTATTGCTTTTTGGTTTTGCCTGTGCTTACTAAGTGCAGAGTGGAAAAAAAATGATCACCTCAGTGGGGTCTCTCTGTATCAGTATGATACAGCTTTTTCTTTTTCTTCTCCCTGTTGTTTATTCCTAATGACATTAATATAAACAGTGTGGAATCTGGCTGGGGTTTTTTATTATTTGTCTCCCAACTGATGGGATGTTACGCAGTCAGAATCACTTAGAAAAGGCTAGCTGGGCACATAGAAAGCACCAATCCGTGTGTGAGAGACCCGGGCAAAACCCATAATTGCAGCTTCACAGTGAAATCTCATTTGTGCTTTTTTTTCATATATGGGAGCCTGTTTGCTAGGCACTGAGCTCTGAAGTTCTGCTTCTCCATTGCTAGGAGTGAGGAGCTGACTGAAGTAAAGGCAGCGAAGTACATTTAATTTTCTTGACTTCAGAGAACCTTGCTAAGATATTGTGTCCCGTTAAATTGTTTAATGTGGAATAACATTTGTCATGTGACCTCCTGGTAGGTTTCTCAAGTCATGAGTTGCATTATCTTCCTGGAATAGGAAGGTGCTGTCAAAGCATGTTGTGTCAAGTCACTTAGTTGCACTGAACTTGCCACTTACTGTTGAAAGCTGTAAACAAGCACTGTTCGGGAGGTAGAAGGTTCTGCTGTTGAGATTTGCTCTCCCATTTTATTCACTATCTCCTGACTGTTTCTTTGTTTCCTGTCTTCCAAAAAATAAGGTTGTTCATGCAAGCCAAGTTACAGATTTGATTGAAAGAAGCTGTTTATGCCTGTCTTCACATGGGTTGTGAAAACAAAGGAAAAAACACTTTCATAGCTTCAGTACTGAAGGTCATGCCATCCTCTTTGCATAGCTGTTGTGTAGTGATTTTAAGTATCCTACATCAGGATGTGTAGAATTCCTTGGAGTGTAGAATTCCTGCAAGTGTAGAATTCCTTGGAGAATGATAGTCTCTAGTCTGTAAGCTAGGATGTATCAAGGTGTGTTAATCTGAGAACCGTAGGTGGCTGAAGCTTGGAGTTTTTCTGCATCAGTGATTTGAGCTGATGGATGTCCTACTTTTTTTTCCAATTCTTCGTATAGAAGGTAAATTTGAATCCTTAGGACTCCTTCAATTTTCTGATTCAAAAAGCCATGATTTTTGCTCCTTTTGTAATGTAAGCTGTAATTCTTGGAAAAATATTGTGGAAATAATACCGCTAATATCTTTCAGTTTATGATGTCACGAGGAGAGATACTTTTGTCAAGCTGGATAACTGGTTAAATGAATTGGAAACATACTGCACAAGGAATGACATAGTGAAAATGTTAGTTGGAAACAAGATTGATAAGGTAAACCAAATTCAACTGCAGTAAGTCATTTGCTGGTGTATTTTGTTAATAATGAATACTAATGTTTTGTTTTATTATAGGAAAACCGTGAAGTTGACAGAAATGAAGGCCTCAAATTTGCAAGAAAACATTCCATGTTGTTCATAGGTATGTTACAGATATTTGCAGAGATTTTTCTTGGTTTTTGTTACATAAGGAAAAGTACCACTTCTGTAAGGTTGATAGTCTTTACATGCCCAGTCCAGCTGATACTTCTCACCTGCAGTAGGCACAAAGGTAATGGGTATTCATGTTTTTTAAAATTGTCCCTATGTTCAGATATCTGTTCTAACTGTAGATGATTATGTAGAAATTCATAAGGATGAAGGGCAGAGTACAGTCTTTCTGTAGCCTGATGAAACCTGTTTTGGGTTTGGGGTTTTGTCTGATTTCTTTTCCCAGCTGACTTGCTAAATTAATTACAGAAGCAAAATGAAAGAGGGAAAACTGGTGCTAGTGGCCAGCCTTCAATATAGCAAAACAGCTGGTACCTGAGAGATATCTGTATTAGAACTGGGATGTAAAAATAGGTAGGTATATAATTAACTTATAAATGGTGGGTGGGATTGAGTAATGACATAATTGTGACTGGAGAAAATATATTGGTCTCATCTTGCTGCAAAATGAAATGGGTCTTGTAGGCAAAGCCATATAACGATAAATTAAAATATGGGTGTAGAAGTGGCTCTTTATGCATATGTTTTTTATGTGTTTCACCTAAGGATCAGAAGGGATTATTTAACAGGATGATGCCAGTTGCAGAGCACTTCATTGACATGTACTCATTCACTCCTGTACTTAGACTTACATTCTTTATCTCTGACTAAAGACTTACTTTTGTTTAGTGTCCAGCTGTATTTCTTTTCAGCTACAGTGTCAGATGTGGAAATAAAAGCTCAAAGTTGAGGCACAAGCTATTAAGTGCATGGAAGATGAAAACAAAAATGAGAATTAGACTATAAGTGCACATATATATTTGTATATATGCATGCTGCATATATTAAGTATCTGCATGTCTGCATAGACAAGCAGGGCAAGCCCTTGTGGAAGTGAACAATTTCTGGTGGTGTCTGTTGTTCTCATAATATAACCTGTGGTTAGATGATTTCTTAGTCTTGGTCAAAGTAAGGATCCTGAGTGAAATTACCTAGAATTCTTCTAACTGCAAAAGGAATGAAATCCCTTACTGCTTTTTATCGGATGAGTTTTATCATGGAGATGGACCCAGAATGCTGCAGTATGGAGCCTTGGTTCTTATGGTCTGATGGTACTGCAGTTATGACTAATGTACAGAACTGAAATACAGAATAGCAACCAGGTTTTTCAGACAAGAATCCTAATTTTTCCTACTAGAGTACTTTCCACAGAAAAGTAAAGCTAAGCTATAGCTGTCTCTGTATGTTCTAGTGAAGTTCATCTTGAAAGCTCTTCTATTAGAAATACTTTGAGGTGCTACCTGTGTGGTGACAAATCTGCATACCTGCTTGTTTTGGCACTGCTATATTTTTACAGAATATGTTGTAGAAGTTGTAAGTCTGTTGTAGGTTGAAACTTAACTGAAAGAGAAATATAAGCATGTTACAAGAAGTTAGGGTAATGCTTGACTTTTTGTGTCTCCTCTCCAGAGGCAAGTGCAAAAACATGTGATGGTGTGCAGTGCGCCTTTGAAGAACTTGTTGAAAAAATCATTCAGACTCCTGGACTGTGGGAGAGTGAAAGCCAAAACAGAGGTGTAAAGTTATCAAACAAGGAAGAAGGATATGGAGGAGGAGGAGCATGTGGTGGATATTGTTCTATGTTATAAACTTTGGGAAGCTTATTCTTTGCATATTTAAACAGATAGTTACATCTTTCTGTACATAAAGTCATTAAATGCTATTTTTAGGGACCTTGCAGTTTGCACATATTTGTTTTGTATCATGGCAGTGAACACTTGTAGAAAAAAATGTTCTGCAGCTTTCCCAGTTTGAAAATGTTATGGTAAGCATGCCCAATTTGCAATCTTCAGGTTTTTATAAGTAGCATAAATAATGTGCAAGAACAAATGCACTAAAAATTTTACAACTGTATACGTTAATTGTGTAACTATTCCAAACAAAGCCATCTAACAAACACATTACTGTATTGTCTGCTCTTCGTCTTATTTTTAAATTCTGTTGAAATTATAGAACTATAGTGTGCACAGATCTTGGAAACAGTATGAACTGTAAATGTTACATTTCATCTCTTCTAGTAAATGCTTTTTTAAGGTGTTAAAAGCAGCAGGATTATACAGTTCGTAGACAAATCTGCTAAAACTTTGTCTTACAGCAGTGGAGTCTAAAACACAAATTGGCACAGGCCCTAATTGTTATCAGCACTTTCTTGAAGAGATGCTTTGAAAGCTTCCTTTGCAAAGCTGGGAGATGCCATGTTTTCCTTTTAATCATCACTTCAGTTGATGGCTTAACTGGAGTTTTAATCCTGTGATATTTATATACTAAATTTGTGGTACTCTTGCACTCTAGGTTTTTATGATGGTCTGCTCTAGCTTGCTGCAGAAAGTCTTCATTATTGGCAAGGGGTGTGAGTGATGTCATTGTTCTTTCATTGTGAATCCATTTGCCACACTTCAGTATGGATTCTTAATTTTCTGAAATGTTTGTAATATAAGTTTATCTCAACTGTAGCTCACTGTGGCTGTGAGATCTCTTATCACGTCTGCTTTGTGCAGCTACTTATTCAGAAATAAAACTTCTGTCACAGACACTAAATGGGAAGCTATAGGGCTTCTTGATCTCTGTATGAAAAAACACTATTGCAATGAGTATTCACTTGAATTTACTGTATCAAAGCCAATGGTTTGTTTCAGAAGACTTGTATAGACTTAATAAATTTTTTTCCACAGTATTCAACTTTTTTAACATCTTTCTATTGCAGAGTTCTATATTTTCTAGCACATATGGTTTAAACAAGGTCATTTCGTATGTACAAATTATTTCTGAAGGACAAGATGCTGTGCTCTGTGGGTTTTTTAAAATAATCACTGTAGTGCAGTCGGTAACTGAACTATTAGGCAGTTTCTTGTAAATATAGTGAATGACAGTACCTTTTATTACTGCAGGGTTTTGTCTAAATGTCAGCATACGTGATCTGTTTTGCAACAGGTCTTGGCTGCTTCTGTTAAAATACGCTTTCCTCTTCATGGTAACTTTGTTTTCTATTCTGTTTTATACTTGATAGAAAACTACCAAAATTTGAAGACTTAACCATGCTAGTTGTTTTTACTAAATATTGTATCTAGTATTGTTAATGTAGTAGCATAATTAAAATATGTAAATGTAATTAATATTAAATATGCATAAACATTATACTAAAAATCATAGATTTGTGTTACTGTTGCATGCAGAGTATGTGGGCTGAGCAAGTCTTGTTTGCTAGCATTGAGGTCAAAGGATTTTTGTTTTTGTAGGCTCACAGTAGAGGAAAGTTGTAGGTGAGTTAAAACTGAATAACTTTATTTTGTCAGCAATAGTTGGCAAGTATCATAGTGCTGGCAGATGCCTGGAATTTATTTCCGTATTTGTTTCCCCCTTAGTTTGGGTGCATCCTTATGCTGAGAAGAGACTTAACTTCTGGTTTCTCACAAAAGGTCCTTTTATCACAGGACCTGGATTCATCTTTTATTCTGCCTTTGCCAGATCTGACAGCTTTTGTCAGAGGAAGGGAATGGCAGAGCACTCTGAATAGTGGGTATTGTTCTGCAAAAGAATTAAGTCATTTATTCCTTGCAAAATATTTCTGGGAGAGAAGTATTCTTAAACAGCATAAGTAGTGAGACTGAGAGCAGTTAGAGGTTTGGGTTTTTTTTAAGTAGATGTTTTCTGATTGACTTGCAGCTAGCTTTTCTGTCTTCATCTTTTAAGCCTGTTTAGTTATGTCTCTGGGGAATGTTTTTCCTAGTGTGTCACTTCATCATTGCTCTGTCAAGAAGCTGTGCACTGGAAGGCTGGGTTCCTGTGCTTTCAGTATTTGTTGAAGCAAATTTAGCAACAGTTACTCTGCTACATTTTTAAATTCTTTCTCTCGCCTTTTTTTTTAATGCGGGGTTGGGTTCTGGAGCTGCCATCTTTCAAATAAATCTGTTCCCATGCTTCCCAAGATTTTTCCCCCCTTTGTAGGTCAGATTATCTCCAAGTGCATATCCACTGTTGTAGTTGTAAAGTGTATCTGAAACTGCTACGAGCTGTATCATAAGCTCTGCTCAAAACTGATTTAGCCTATTTGTGGAATAGTGGGTTTTGCATCCAGAGAAGTTACATGCAAGAGGTCCTTCACCATACCTCAGTAGGTTGCAGAGGGATAATGGAGAGAGCTGTTGTCTCTTCATCAAATGAGAATGTGTCCATGTCTGTGGCAGGGAGTTTTATACACTAAAGCACTAAATCACAATGAGGTAACTAAGAAATCTTTCATGATCGTGAAAGGCTGTTAAAACTGAAGTTGCTTCCAGTTCATTTACTCTAGTCAATAAAGTACTGATTAGCAGCTTAGTACTCAGGCCTGGCAGATGTTTTTTGTAGGCTTTACACTATCCTGGAAGAATATGGTACAGCACTTGCATCTTCTTAAATTTACACTCGAGAATACTGCTAAGTGTTGTTAAGGTTTTGTCTTGCATTTCTTCTGCTGCTGTTTTAAAAAGGGAGGTGGGACAGGCTTCTGATGGAGGTTTGAAGATGCTGGGATTTTTATTGCTAGTGGGGCTTTTGTCCAAACTACAGCATCACTTTTCCTGTTCTCCTGCTGCAATAATGGGATCAACAGCTGGCTCAAAGTAAGTCTTAACTAAATGAAAACGAGAGTTCAGTGAGTCCCCAGACGATAACAATGATTGCCTCATCAGCCATGGCAGAACTTGAGGGCGCGGTGGTCTTGCTGCCATTGTGTACCACAGCGATAACTGCTCTGTATAACTCCTTTTAGTTCCCTTGTTTGCCAGTAAACTGATATATAGTGAACTGTGATAACCCCTTTAATTTTGCCCTGTAGTTTGGTGCAGTAATTCTATGTTTTGAGGCCTAACTAATGCATTTTTTTGAACACTTGCAAAACTTGGGCAGCCTGTGTTGTGATCAGTACAAGTTACTGCTGTTTAGCTACTGGAGGATTGATACAAGTGTTCATGGTAGGAACAGCATGGTATGCATCCAGCCTGTAGGTGCCATCCTGTCCAAAGCCCCTGTGGTAGGTTTGTGTCTTGCTGTCCTTCTGTGTGCCTTATTGATGCCTTAGTAATGCCTTATTGATGAAAGCATCAATAAGCAACACTAGCATGAGCAGGGCTTGTTCATGTTCCCAGACAAATCACTGCATACATTTCAGACCTAGCTGAGCCTCGAAGGGTGAAATATAAGGTGTTTTTCCTGGCCACTGTCCAGCACTCACTTAATGGAGAAAAAGAGCTCTCCATTAAAACTTCTGAGTTTTTTTTGTTTCTACATCCTTTGTTTGTGAGTACCTGTGGCACCTTAATTAAAAATTTATGAAGAGTCATATAGGCAAAGAACTGTGAAGATTGTGTTTTCAAGCTACTGCATGCATATATTTTGTGATTGATTTTAATGTAATGGAAGTTTTGTCCTTATCCTTGTGCCTGGGTAACATCTGGTCTGTTCTGTTAGAGTAAAAATGGTCACAGTGAGTAAATATTTTTCTTGTGCTCCCAGTTTCTGTAACATCTATGTGCATTTTATGTACAATGATAGCAAAATTCCCAGTCAAGTTCTAGAATTTCTGGGCTTTAGTTCTTTATTTTAGAAGCTTAAAACAACCTCAGAAGAGTTTTAAAATAGAAGTGTCAAATCACGATTGGAAGGAAACTCTTCTAGTATTTTCTGTGTCTCAACAGCTCTGGATTTACTAGCATCTGGTAATAAGTCTGCTTGGATCCTTTTGACAGGAGTGCTTGGTTCCCAGTTCTTAATGCTTGTCAGGCTGGACTTTCTGAGGAATGCAGCTATCCAGATGTTGTTGACAGCACGAAACTTGTTCTTTAACAGTAATGAGAAGGTCCAGATGTAGCTACTTAGGATTAGGAGTGAAGCTGTGTGCTGGGGTTCAGGGAAGAGCAGTAGCAGCTCCCCAAACTGTGAAGACAGTTTAAATAATGTGTAATATATTGTGTACACAAAACAGAAACTATTATAATGCACAGCATAGTAAGCATATTTAATATTGCTTACAACAATACTTTAATATAATTTAATAAAATACATAACTGTATAAGTATTTTATATCAGGGATTATGTATCATCTCTTGAAATTCAGCTTTAGATGTAATTATCTTAGTTCAGGTTAGGTATGAGAAGATAGATAGATGGATAGATGCATGCTAAGCCTGTGGGCAGGTGTCCTTCAGAAGAACAGGAGTAAGGATGCTTATGGAAGCAAGATGGAGGTAACTTGAGGGACTGGTGTAAAGTTGTCAGGGGAGGCTTAGGTTGGATTTTAGAAAAAGGTTCTTCACCTAGAGGGTGGCTGGGCACTGGAACAGGCTTTCCAGGGAAGTGGTCACAGCACCAAGCTTGACAGAGTTCAAGATGTGTTTGGACAATACTTTCAGGCACTTGGTGTGACTCTTGGGGCTGTCCTGTGCAAGGCAGGAGTTGGATTTTGATGAATCTTTTGGGTCCCTTCCAACTCAGAATATTCTCTGAAGAGCCGGAGTTGAGCTTTCCCCAGAAATGGACCTGGGGCTTCTGGCAGACACTAAGTGAACACAAGGCAGCAAAGTGCCATTGTGACAGGTCCATTTCTGTGAAGCTGCTGTCCAGTGGGGCGGCCACAGCATCTACTGGTGCCTGTGGTTGTTCCTTCCCTGGGGCAGAACTTGGCACTTCCCCTTACTGGGCTTCACAAGGTTCTTTTTGGCCCTTAAAAGAGATCTCCTCCGTCCCTGGGTGGGCTCGAACCACCAACCTTTCAGTTAACAGCTGAACGCGCTCTCCGATTGCGCCACAGAGACTGATGTGTTGTGCTTCCCAGAGGAGCTGAGTTCCTGACTGTGTTTGTTAAGTGCTGCTGGTGGTGCCTGTGTGTGCTGAATAGCAACAGAGTGGTACTGCAGGCACGCTGCTGCAGCAAACCTGGTGTGCTATTGTGTCAGAATACAGAGGGAAGAAATGCTGTTACCTCCTGTGGGGAGTGGAAGATGAGATTCTTTTGATTTGAAGTAGCTGTTCCTCACTGCATACCTCTCAGGAGAGGAGGTCTTGGGGTCGTGTCATGCTAGGCCATCTGCTAGCGGTTCTCAGTTAACCTGTGCTTTTTGTGCTTCTGGAAATTTTAGCTATAAGAAGTCTGAAAACCCATGTGACTTGTTAATTGTATGTTAATGCGATTAAAACAAAACACAGGTATGCTTCAGAACATGGATTACAAGACATCAGGCTTACTGATGGGAAAACTCTCAGCAGCTGGGAATTGAGAGAGCTGTTGGGCAGATCTTAATGAACAGGAAAGATTTAATGGTGAAACTCGCATTTTTAAGCTTCATACCTCAAAGAAGCAAGATGTCATCTATGCTAGTTGTGTATATGTATTTTTTTTACTGTCAGTCATTAGCCCGGAAAAGGTGGAGCCTCCTGCTCTGTGTGCCCTTTTGTATTGGTGGAAACAAAAGGATATGAACTACTGAGATACATGACAGGAGCTGAGTTCTGTTCAGCTAGTGAATCTGTACCTGGTTTGTCTAGTTTTCTGACAGAACAAAACTGTTTCAGTATTCCAGCCTTTTTGTTGTTGTTCATTTGGTGAAGGAAATACAGCAAAATGTTGGCTTGAAAATGGTTGAATTGCTTTATTAATTTAGGAAGCTTAACCTCTGCAGGGCTGTGCTTTGAAGTGCTGCTGCATTGTTGGTGAAGTTCTCTTGTCACTGAGCTGCACAAGCATAGGAAGATGTATAAACTGTAGAAGGAATTAGAGCAACTTTCTTTTTGAGAGATAGGAATTATTAGGTGGAGAAAAACGTACTCTCAGTAGCAGCAGTAGATGTAACCTTTCCTAGCGGGGAGTATGACAGCAAGCTTCTTCCTTTCCTGTCCTCAGGTATTTTAAGCTGTACTGTAAAGGAGTCTACACCATGTGCCTCAAAGCTGTGGGGCAGGTCTGTCCCACAGTGTGCACTGGGATCTTACTCCTCCAGCTGCTCCCCTCAGGAGCTAAAGGGGTGGTACTTGGCTGCTGTCTGCCGTGCACACTGGGTTACCTGCCAGGATTCCTCATATAAGACGCAGGTAGAGATCCAGGTTTCATCCTAAGCTTGATTTGGAGGGTAGCTGGGCTGTATGGACCTGGGTTGGCACGTTTAATGTTAGAGAGAATCTGCTCCTTTTTGCCTCCCCCACCCCTCAACTGCTTGCAAGTCAGATGGACATAAAGGTCTCTCTTCTGGACTACACCATTGCTCAAGTGCATGTGTGCACTGCATGAAAAGTGATACCTAATAATGTGTAAAATAACTTTCAGATGTGAGAGTTTGTGTGCGTTCTCGTGCTAACTTCTGCCTCCCTTGCAGCCTCTCCTGTAGGCTTTGCAAGGGTTAGATGAGTTTGCTACTGAGCAGAACTCTTTCCTCCAGAGCTTTTATCTATTAAATGACCTATTGAAAAACTCTCCCTTTGCCTGTGCACAACAGATTTCTGTCAAGTCCTGTCAAGTCTCCTAATCTGTTTTTATCTTATGGTGCAATTTACTTTTATCCCAAAACACAGCTCTCCAAATTTGCCAAAGAAAACACTGGGCACTATAGAAAGACTTTTTTAAATGAAGGTGTTTGGAGGAATCTGTTAGGGAAGTTAAAAAGTATAAGAAAACGTAAAAAAAAAAGGCAATGTGTTATATATATATATATATATGTTTAAAACAATCTTTTATGCTCTGATTAGAGACTAAGTGGACCCTTGAAACCACAGCCTCCTTCCTTATTTAAATTTTATATCTCTCAGTTAATAAGGGGCCATGAAAGTGCTGGAATTTTTATTTAAAGGCCAATGTGAACATTATATGATCTTTTCAGACATAACTGAGAAATGCTGCTAAACAAGACTTGCCAAGCTGATACAAGAGAAAGGGGATACTTATCTTGGGCACGTTCAGTTGGCCCTCTCCAAGGCTTGAGTTCTCCATAATCATTAGTCCTCTGCAGTGTGCAGAGAGAGGCTTGCAGAGGCACTGCAAGATGGGTCTTGATTGTTGGGGAAGCATTTAGGTGACAAACTCCATTTGAGTATTTGGGCACAAATTACTTCTGTGAAATCTTGCAAGGACACAGAAACCTGCAGCTTGAACTAACATGACTGCGTTCCCACTTAGTGTCCTTGATCCCAACCACTTATTTCCTCCCAGTTTGGTAGTTGTAGCTTTCCTGTAATAGTTCACTGGTGCTCTATATAAACTTCATTTAGGTGCATATGGGGAAATAGGGATTATGGCTGTTATGTTGTAGGAGCCTTGGTTGCATAATACCCAAATCTAGCCAGTATAGCTTAATAATGTAAGGATATTGCGTTGTAGCTGTTCATTCCGAGTAGGACTTTTTTAACATCTTCCTTGGTTACTAGGGAGTTGAAAACTATTTCATGAGGAGGAAGAGGAAAAAGAAGAGCTCAGGTCAGATAAAATGAAGAGTGTTTGACCAGTGACTGTATTTTATGGCTTGGTGCAAGCCCCAGAAGGGCTGGAGAAGCTCAGGCTTGCTGGCAGAGTGTCAGTGTTAGCTGCTGTGAGAGGGATGAGGAGGACACTTGGCTCCTCTCGTACTGGTCATACTCCTTCAAAAAATGTTTATGATTTTTGGAATCTAATGATTTAGATGTTCAAGCCGAATATTGCGTCCTAGGTCATGATAAGCGTGCTGAACTTGCAGGAGTCCTGTGTTCACACAAACACAGTATCTTGGCCTTGTTGAACACTCCTTTCACAGGCAGTCCTTACCTGAAAACTTGCTTTCCTATAAAGCATAACATGGAAACTTGTGGAAGGATTTCCCTTTCAAAACAAAAGCAAAATCTCTCAGCAACTCTCTCCGGTGTTCTGCAAATGCAGTTCTTTGTGACTTACAGATGGAGAAATTGAACCTCTGTGCTGGCTTCAGGCTTAAACTGGCTTATTTTCATTTATTTTAGCATTTTAAAAGTCACACATTTTGTTAAACTGGTTCAAGCTGGCCATGTAGAGAAGTCCAGAGATGGAGCACACTAAATGACTGCCTTAAAACTGGGCAAAACTGATGACTCTCTCCTGTAGTGGCTGAATGGCTCCAGCTGGCTTTTGTTTTATCTTACAAGAAACCTCTGTCTGAGGCAGTGTCAGGATTAACAGCCTGGCTGCTTTGTTCCATTTCTTGGAAAACTACTCCATTTGACTTCCTGGATGTTGTGGAAGTTATTGTAAAATCAGAGGTGAAAGTTACTTCCCCAAAGAATACCTCATCACAACAGGCAGATTTTTGCAAGGCAAGGAAATTCTTAAAAAAAAAAAAGTCATTTATCACAGAGTAAACCAAGTAAGGTGAAGAAATGCAGGAAAGGAGGAAGAGCAGTATTGGTTTTGCACTAAGTGCTTTTCAAGTTCTCTTCCATAAGATGGCAGCAGCTTATTTTGTGAACTGCACTGGGAGACTGATGTGAAGGGGTATCTGCTGGAAGCTCTACAAAACAGGCATTCAGTGTAAGGCTTTAATTCTATTTTCTTGGTACACATCTCTTATAATTGTCCCAGTACAGATCAGTTGTGAGCCTTACTTTATGTGCAAAACCATCTTCTGTTGTTTGGTACAGTGGTAATTTTATTTTATTTTTTTCTAAATACAGTCACAGATGCATTTGCATTTGTAAAGGTTTGGTGTGCTCAGTGTGGATAGAGTGACAGGGTTGTTTGATCTATTTTGATACTTTAAAAGTGTTTCACTTTGTGTGGTTATTTTGTTAATAATTGCCCAAAGCAACTCTGAAGAGAAGAGATAGAAAAACAGTTGGGATTTTTCTCTCCTCAAATAATTGGAATTCAGTTTCATGACACAACTGTTCTCAATGGAATCAGACACTCATTTTCTCTTGAAGAGGGAGACTGTGGAAAGAGAGGATTTTTTTTTCCCCCCTAACAGAAAACAGTGGAAGGAAAAACATATGGGAAGAACTATTTTCTGAAGTCTTATGACATAAAGGATTTCATATTTCAGCTATTTCACTTTCCCTTCTAAAGGTTTTCCACATTTTCAGTGACACCCACAGTGGTGTGTGCAATACATTTGTGCAGTTTGACTGTCTCATGTTCTTTCATGTGTTTTTTTTCCTGAAGATGAATGTCAGACATTTATCCTGTTAGTACCAAGCACTTAACAGCCATAAACTGCTGTGATACCCACTAATAGAAGATTCTATTTAAGTACAAATTATGAATAGTCTTCTCAGTGTTTGTGTTTATTCTGAATAGCTGGATAACATGGGAGGAGCAAAAAGCAACCTGTTTTTGCTTTCCCTGGTGCTTACACTTACTGGCTAAAGTTAGTCATCTGTTTTGGTTTCCTGTGGCCCATTAGTATCCAATCTATCAAGTGTGCAGGAGCCACAGTAACAAAGTTGTAAACTTGAAGACTCAAGGAACAAGACTCTGTGGTATTTGCCTTCTGTTAATCATTAAATTAAACTGTAAGTTCTGTGATTCTGATTTCTGGTGTTGATGTACTGTTGCAGTACAACCCAAATGGGGTCCACCACGAGCCAGTTCTGACATTGCTCCCCTGTCCTCTAGTTTGTGCTCTGGCTTGTTGAGGAACCCAGGTCTGGGTCTTGTCTGGAAGTGAGTGGGCCAAGCACAGCAAGTGTGAGTAGTTTCCACAGAACTGCTGGGACAGCAATGTGCCCAAATTCCTAATGACAGGAGTCTGATAATTTTAGTCCCAAAGGAGCATTTGGGTATTTAGAGGCCAAGAGCATCTCTCTCTTAACTGTTGGACCTACTTTTCTATTGAAAACATCAAGTGAGATGAATTGCTTTAGCCCTTTTTTCCTTTCTCTGAACTGTGCCCCAAGTTGAACTAGGAAAAGAAGGACTTTGAACTCACAAATTTTGGCCAGTGATGAAGTTTAAAGTCTTCAAAGAAGTTATGCTTGGCAAGAAATGCAGTATTTTAAGGGGTCATTTCATTGTTACTGGTGTGCAGTGCGTGTGTTGCCTGATTTATACCAAGGAGACTCCTGGAATGTGTGTCCTGGTGACTTCTTTCCTTCTTTCTTTCCAATTAACTTTAAAGAAATAAAAAGAGAGATGAAAGCAAGTTATTTGAATAATATTTGAAATGTATTTATTCTAGAAAGGTTCACATTCTTTTCAAGAGTCCACTTTCTTTCACTTTCAGAATGGAGTCTTTTACACCTCAGATTATTTGCCTTGTGATAGCATCCAGAGACTCTGGTCAGGATGGCTCCAGAGGGCTTGGGGAAACAAAATTGGGGAAATGAAAAGTAATGAGAGCAGTTTGGAGTGCATGAGGAACACTGGGTGTGTAGAGTCGGCTTGTGGCACTGAGCACAGGAACAGATCAACACAGAGCTGGAGCCTGGATAGGGAGGACCAAGTTAAAAGTAAAAAGGTTTATTCAGTTTAGGTGGAGGGAATGAGGCTGAGAGGGCTGGCCCAACATGTAGCTGAGTGTTAGCTTAAGGATGGGGCTTTTTGTGGCCACATACAGTGCCTTCTCTTTTATTTTCTTTCTTGCAAAGTTTTGTTACAGAACAAGTTAATGGCAATAATTTTGGTTAGTAACTAATTCCTTGGAGCAAATACCTTTAAGTCAATTGAGTATCAGATGTTGCCACATATAACTTTGTTTTGGTGTTTAGCCACAAATAACTCATGACAGTTTTTGTATTATAATACACCGTAATTTACTTTAAGCAAGCATGTAATTCTTAAGAGACAGAGTGGCATTGGGCTTATGTGTACTTTGGTCTGCTCTATATTGAATCCAACACAAGGGGTGCAGCTGACTGATTTAATGTCATCCTAAAAGAATTCACACAGGCTGCTGAAAAAGAAAGCAGGCCATGGAAATAAATTGTAACTAAATGTGTTCTTAAATATAGGGCTACAATGCACACAGAGTGTGTATAATGCTATCCCTTGCTGAACTTTTTCAACTGTCTTGAGGCCTTAACCTCCTGTGGGATAAGAGGAAAAAGAAGGAATCCAGTAGAGTAAATTCCATTAAACAGTAAATTCTGTGAAATGCTCCTTTCATGTCAGACAGGTGGAAGTTCAGGATTCCAGTGCAGTTCAGGAGAAATGTGAGATTCATACCAAGCATGAAGGTATTCTGTTTATTGGCACAATGGCTTAAGTAAGAGCGAGAAATTCAATAAATCTGTTAAAATCTCTCTACTAGATGGAGGTAACTTTTGGGGAATTTTCAAGTCTACTGTATATAAAGCAGTTTGCTACTTCACTGTCTGTTCATGGGCTGGGTGGGGAAAAAAAGTCATGGAGCTGATCAATAGGTTTAAAATAGGTTGGCCTGCAGTGGTATACATCAGAGCTGATACTTGGTGCAAATATACCTGTTCCTCTGACCAGATCCTGACATGACACTAGCACTAGGTGTTGGTTTGTGTTACAGAAAAACCAATAGAAATGCAGTGTTTTGCTCAATAAGCCCAATTATCCGGGAAACACATGAAGGGTTGATGCTTTTCCCATTAGAGTGGAGAAATAATATCCACAGTCACCTCTGGCTTGCACCACTTTCAGCAAGTTGATTTTGTTTTGATTTTTGAGAGGTTGTGTTTTAAAAAGTGTCAGTATTCAACTGAGAGAGGCTATTTACCTTTTATTTACTAGGCAAACCATGTGATTCCTTGCATTAGGATGCTCATTAATTCTACTCTGTTTTAACTATGTCAGAAATTTACTAAAAAGGGTTCAGAAAAATTCCATGCCAGATATTTCAATGTACTTTAGATGATTTATTTCCTTCTATTTCTAGCTTATTATATTTAAAATTATACTTGAATGCATTCCTGAACATGGGCCTAAATAAATCATTTTTATTTCAAAAACAATGCAAGTAACTTCAACCAATACACAGAAGGATGTCGCTGAGCAAGTGTAATGCTTACTACATGGCTTTGTATGCTGCTCTTGAAATAGTACCTATGGCAACTCTAAATCACATTTTTCTGGTACAATTGTCCCCAGTGCTGCAATAGGATCTGCCTGTTAGGAAGCTTACAGCCCTTGAATCCCGCTGAGCTCCGGGGGACTTTGTGGGAGCTTGAGGATCTGTGCCAGGGTGAACTTTGTTGCAAAGTGGGGGCTGTGGTGTTGAAAATGGAGTGACAAGATGGAATTGAGAAAATGTGAGTCCTCTTGTAGCATCTCCAGCCCAGGGAAATGACATCTTTGTGGCTGCAAGGGTTTAAGCAGGTTGTATTTACTAGTCTTCTAGTATTTAATTAAAATATGGTTAGAAGTGGACTAAAGAGGCAAAACAAACAGAAATTTTCCTTATGGGTTGGTGCAGGTTGATGTCATTTACCTTAGCCTGCCTGTTCTTGGAGAAACTGGTACCAATCAAATATGTACCAGTAAGAAGCCAATTTATGTACCAGAAATGACTACATGTGTTACATGATTAGAATACCTGCCCCAACTTCTGAAACCTATCATTGCTGGGCCTGCTTTTAATCTAGCATCGTCTCTTCAGCTTGCAGGATGAAATGTAGATGGGGAGCCTTATGAGAACCAGATGGGAAGCCTGGCTGGAGGGCTGCTGGGGATGGAGACTACCTTGGCCCACTCCGAGCCAAGTGTACTGTGTACCTTCGAATGATACCTTAATCCATGATAAAGACAGACAGCTCACTTTTCCAAAATCAAAACCATATTCATCAATGGTAGCTTCTTTCCAACACAGTACAGGCTACTGCTCTGAGAGATGCTGTCTGGAACAGCTTGATACAGGCAGAACTAGATGACTACACATGGATAAGATAAAATCATTCAGCTACCTAATAAATAAAGTTGAAAGATGTTCGAAGATGATACAAATTCAAGTACTAACTTGATTTATTATACCAGAGGGATGTTTGCTCCACCTTTCAGTCACTGAATCCTAATTTATGGTGCACATTTTTAGGCTTGATTTTTTTCCCCCTTTTTAAGAAAGAAAACCTTTAAAATATGGTTAGCTGACCTAGTGCTCTCTGTCACTAGCTTTGTACTGCTTAAATTAATACAACTCATTCAAAACTGTTGTTGAATAGATGGGTTTTTAAGTCAGCAAGGATTCAGTTTTGGTAACTAAATGTTATTCGTATATGATAGAATACCAGTAGAAGTAAAGTCAATAAACTCTAAAGGCAAATATATTAAAGAATTCTTATGCAGCATGATTTTCCTCTTGCCATTGAGGGAAAAGATTGTATTTTACACAGGAACTGAGATGTTTCCCTTTCTGTGGTCCTGTGTGGATTTAACTAAAGCAGCAACTAAGAGAAACAGGAGTTTCATAAAGAAAGCCTTGTTGATAATTATAGAGTGGTTGTAAGAGTATGTTCATAGCCTTTATTTTTCTTGTTCAGAACTTTATTATGGATCTTTAAGTTTCAGATGACTCTTGATACTTTGCATGTGGGAGACAGATTTTAGGTAAATAAACATAACTTATTATTTTGAGACAATACTTCCAATATATATTTTCAAGGGCGTGTTCTTTTTTTGACTACATATGACTTCTATAAATCTATAAACTAACTATTTAAACCAGATTATCAGACTGTAAATAGGGTAAGTTGGAGCTAGAGGGAGAAATAAATACCTTTTCTAGTTAACAGTTCTAGTTCTAGCAGATTGCCCATAAATGAAACAAGTATAAATGCTGAATTGGTTGTTCAAGGTTTTCATCATTGTTTGAGTTAAAAAAATTAACCACAAAAACATAAGCTATTGTGTTCATTTAAAAAATCAATTTATATTTGCAGAAAAGTAAGAATCTTTGACAGCCATCTTTTGAACGGCATGATGTGTTTTTCATCTACTTATTCCATCAGGAGCAAAAATTGATTGAGGAAAATGTGAAACTTAGTTTACCTTATGTCTACAAAGCTAAAATACTTTTTCATCTAGGATTCTGCCTGTTACTTTTTTAATATCTCTTGAACTCCAGTGGTAGAGCATTTTATAGCCCTGCACGTGTGAACAACTTGGTGGCACGAATAACCTTCAAAAGTAAGGCATTCGTTGATCTGGAAGAAAAACTTTAAGTAACCTCTCTTTGTTGTAACCGTGTGACTCTGCCTAGCAGGCTGCAGCTCCCTGTGAGCACAGCGGGGCTTTCCTAGGGCTGTGCGATCAGTCGCATCCCGGAGTCCATTGCGGACAGCCCCGTGATCTGGCTCCGGCAGCCAGCAGCGTTACAATGCAGTGGTGATAAAAGAGGTAGAGAAGGGTCTCCCATGAAGGTGGTGACATGGCTTTATTCACATCTTGTCCCAGCGCCCTTGGAGGCAGAGAGACAGAGAGACCTCGTGGTCTGGGTGCGGGGCGGTTTTGTCAGGGGCCCAGGGGCGGTCCCTGGGCAGGGTTGGGGTACAGGAGCAAATAGGGAGAGTCTGAGGGAGTGGCCAAGGCTAGGGCAGGGAACAGGGGGAACATGGCATCGCAGAAGCAGTGGGTTAACAAGCTACCACTTGTCTTCTTTCCAGGTAATGTTCTCCTTTGGCAAACAATTTGTATTAAACTCACAGCATCCTCAACACCAAGGCTATGATTGATACAGCCAGTACACTGTTATATACCATAGTGCTTGAGCCATTGTGTGTGTTGGTGAATTATTTCCACAAACCATTGATTCAAAAGGCTGTGGACTTCAGAACAGCATGTTTTGAAACTTTGAAGGCTTTACAAATGACTCTCAATCCACTAGAAGAGTGAGTCTTGTGGGCACAGTTTGCAGTGCTGCTGCCTGCAGCCGTGGATGAATATCCAGATATAAGAATTGTAGTTCTGTCTTTGCTGTAATTTATTATGTCCACGTTTTGCTGGAACTGGTAGAAAAATTAATCATATCAGTCCTTTTTTTTCTTTTTTTTTTTCTTACATTTAAAAGGTTAAGATTTCAGAGAGCCAGGCCTTAAGCTGTATTCCTTCTGTTTTGAACTCATAGTATCTCCATTTGCATATGACACCATTAATTTCTTTGATTTATTATTTTAGTCAAGGAATAAGAAAAACATTCAAAGCCTACTGTAGGTTCTGACAAATGAAATTACTGATTTCTTACATCTGAAAAGCCAAGTACCCATAGTCTGGCTGGTTCAGATTTGTCCAACTGCAAAGGTGTTAGACTGCCCCTTATTCATGCTTCATTTGAGATTCCAACCATTTAAAGAATGTTATCCTACTAGTATATACAATCCATTTATTTTATTGCACATACTTTGTTATTTAATGCCACCCAGAGTTTTCAAGGTGGCTTAGATTAAGTAAAAGGGCTGTGTCAACTACCAACATCTACAACTTAAACCAGACCTGATACAGTAAAGGGAAAAACATTAATCACAAGATGCCTGTGTGCCAACAGTGGAACTTGCCCTTGCATGTTAAGACAAATCCTGCAGCCTGGTAGAGCTTGGTTTTGGTCTGACTCCTCAGAGTACCTTGAGCAGCAATTGGCCATCTGGTACTACTGCACTGATAAAGGTGGTGGACAGTAGTGCCCAGACCCAAACCCAGTGATGGACAGGAGGAAGGGAGGGATGATGCCCTGTGACAGAAGACCTAACAACAGAGGCACAGTCTTGGGAGTAAATTACACTTAAACCTGAGGCAGTGCAGAAAGAGGAGCTGTGAATGACATCAACTGCAGAGACTCGCAGGGGCAGAGCTAAAAATGGCCTGATTTTTAATTTGTAGCTGTACTGCCTGTGCCTCAAATAGATGTTTTGCATGGCTCAAGACAATGCTGAAAGCGGGAGATGCTGAGGACATGGGTTAAGTCTCTTCTTCATTTGAGTCAATGTTCTCTGCCACTTTGCTTCATATACAATATGTTTCAGTACAAAGAACCCAGCTAGAGTGCATTGTTCCACAGAGGAAAGCTAAGCTTTTCACCATCTAATCAATATTTCCTGAAGAGTTGCCAATGTCTCCTGAGCAGAGTAATGATGTTTCTACAATAAATCATGCCGTTACTGACCTTAAACTTTCCCTGGACAAATGTCTTCCCTCTTGACAAGTGGCATTTCAAACAGGAATATAAGCATTTAGGACAAGGACAGTGTGTGCTACAAAGCACATTCTTGGTGTTCTGCAGATAATAATCTCTGAGTTACTTTTGATGATAATTTGGGGGGATTTCATAATGCTTCAGTACATATGACAGATTCCTGGATTTTGACCAAGAGGGTGTTATAAATAATAAACATCAGTAACATTGCCATCCACCATAGCTAACTACTGTCATGCATGCAGATTAGTTTGTGCACTTATATTGCACCCAGACATATACAAAGTTTAGATTTCTCTTGAAAACACTTGGTGTTTTGGTAACTATATGAATAAACATATAATCTTTCAGGAACTGGCAGAACAGCATCTAGTTCTCATTACCCTCTTTGTTTCTCTCCACTCTTTGGCTCTCACCATAATTGAAGACAACTGCTCTGGGCACTCAGCATCTGCAAGATGAAGTTATACATCTTCCAGATGTGGCACCCAGTTGCCAGCACTTTTCTTACCCTTTGATATGCTTTGGGCCTCTGCTTTGGCCTCAGAGCTGTCTACCTGTCTCCAAGTCTGCTGCTGATGCTCTTTTAACCATGGTGTATAGTACTGGAGTCCTGTGTTGTTCTCTGTCATACTGTGGAAAAGAAAAAGAATGGGGAAATGCTGTGAGACACGATTACATGGAGTTAACAGTATGCTCATTTTATTTGCAAATATATCCAGAGCAATCTAGTTATTTCAGAGCTCATGTCCAGCTTTTTTCTGTGACAGAGATGCAAGCAGAGAAGTATTCTCTGCCATCATGCCATGGATCAGACTACCCGCATATTTCTCTAACAGCAGCAGATGATTTTCTATTTTGTTTTAAATAGAATGGTATTACCAGAAAATTGTTATTGTTAATATTTGCATAGAGCAGGTTAGTTCTTTTAAGTGGCTTCATGCCGTTAAGTACGAATGTAACCACAATATAGCAGTTTGTCCACAGAGAGGAAAAATAGCCCTTCAAACTCCTGGCACCAGTTCCACATTAGAGCTAAATTACTGTAGCAGATTGAAATGACAAGACTCACATTTTTAAATGAGCATGTAAACAAATCATGTGCCCAGACTGGCATGGGACAGGAATCCTAATTTGCACATATGCCTTGGGATTTGTGCACACACACAAAACCAATTGAAAAATAATCAGGCAAAGAATACATAATGCAAGACGGGAGGGATGAGTTTAATATTCTTACATCAGAAGTGTGTGAGAAGACCTAAGCAGACTTTCAGTATCCAGTGTTTTCTCTAATAAGTAGTAGCAGGACAGCTCACCACAAATGCCCAAGTAAACCTGTTATGGCATGTATATATAGAGTCTGCCTAGTCGAGGATATTTATGCATAAAAATACTCTAGAACAGAGGCTTCTTAACTGAGTTTTTAAACTTTGTAGATGTGATGCAAGAGACTAGACAGTCTGCATTCATGGGACAGGTCCTTTCCTGTCTCAGCAGGTGGAACATGGGTTGTCAGTTTGTCCTGGACTGCAGCAGAGCAATTCATCAATTGAAACATTTCTTGTTCTCCATCTCAGGTGATGTATCCAGTAGGATTGTTTTATGAGCAGCACTTCAGGGGGCTGTTAGGTGCAGGCAGCCCAATTGTCCTCTCCCCCATGCTTGGTGTGAGAGAAGCAGGGTAACCTCAGCAAAACTGAGGGTAGCTGGGCTTTGTCAGGCTGTGCCCAGCTGAGGCCACGGTATCCTGCTACACATTGGGAAGGTTTCTTCTTGACTAGCAAATTCAGGCTTTGTAAAATTATTCGATTTTTCCAGCTGTGAATAAAACACCTGTTTGTGTGGTGGAGATCTGGCTGTCCTGGAGCACAGAGTGTGTGGTGGGGCACAGCGATGGCTGAGGCTGGATGATCAAAGGTTTGAGCCTGGTGCTGGTGCCCTTCTGCCACCACAGCCAGGCTCAGCTGCAATGGGTGTAGCAGTTATTTGGACTGCAATACCAGTGCTGGGGCTGGCTGTATGGCAGCCTCAAATACTAATGAGTTTCTTAGAGGTAGTTTCAGAACTGTACTGTCTTATTTCCACTCTGATTTCATGGACTGCTTTTACATATCTGAAACTTGGGTAATTGGCCAAGTTGAAAGCCCACTTTGAGGTGAAATCCATATATTTCTCAATGTAAAAATTGTGTTTTAATAGTTCACTAACATCATGCTGTCTGATATCATTACGCTTCATTGTTATAGTACCTGACTTTCAAATATGATGACGCTGTGAAGTAATTGTTTGTGTGAGTTAGTAGAAAACTATGAAAGGGGATGGGAGCTCATCAATCTGTGTCTAAGCACAGATGAAGTGACTGACCCTGATCCAAAGGCCTTTCAGTTGAGCAAATTCAAGGGTTGTACTCAGCTGCTGAAAACCAGCTTATGTCTCATATTTATGCCTTTTTTTTTCTGTTTTGGGCAAAGTTGCAGATTTTGCTGTTAGTTAAGTGCATATGCATATTTTCACTTCCAGCCCAATTGCTGCCAGTGTTACAGTGCACCTAATAATAATTTTTTTAAAGTTGCTTTTTGTTTAAAAAAAAAAAAAGGAAAATCCTCTTCCCCACCCCTGTCCCAAACCATATAAAATGTCATGGGGTGGCTTTTCCAATAACATCTTGAACTTGTAATTCTGCAGTGTTGTCTCTGAGCCATTAATGAAACCCATATTGCAGGGACGGCCTTGAAGTAATGGAGGAAGGAGGAAGCAGCTGTATTTGCTATCCTCAGGCTCTGTGTTTTTCATTATTTCTCTCTTATTTTTGTTTTGGGGTATATTTTCTGGAGAAAACAACCTCCCTGGGAATGGTCTGCTGCAGAGACCAGGTTGAATGCCTGTTGCTGGCTCTCCAAGGGGTGCCAGATGTGACACTACAACCTGTTAAGCAAAGCACCAAGGTGCTTGTAAAGGAGGAGCAGAATTTTCTGTGGGTGAAAGTTCTGGCACAAATATTTGACTGAATGACTGTGAGTATTGTTACTGAAAAACCAACCCAACCAGCATGATACTGCCAGAGTTAGCCTAAAAATCCCAGCACTTCACATAGCTGATGACCATGACAGGTTTATTCCCTCTCAAAATGACACACTGGAATAATATTAGCTAACTGTCTGTAGCCCGGCTGGAGCGTCTCCTTCCAGACACATAATTGGTACTGTCACCTCTCGTGTTGTATGGTATGCAAAGCTGATGCCTGTGAATTTTGCTCATATGTTTTTTAAGTGCACTGGAGGCAGTCAGCCTTGAATTCTGAACAAATAGTGATGGGTCAATTAATAATGGACTGAAAAAGCACAAAATTAAAGCATGTTAGAGTGCGTGCATTAGCAAGATGTTTTTTCAACAAGCTGTCAGCATATGTAAGAAAAGTAAAGCTACTATGGTAGAGATGAAGAGATTCCACTTAGATAACTAAAGCACAACTCATCTTTGATCAGGTTTGCAAAACTGGATTCACTTTGTTTTTTCCTTACTTCATGCAATCGGTGTCTGTGTATAGACAGTGTGGTGGAGCAGAGGGTTGAAGATCATATGAATGAAAGACCCCCAGAGAAGGGTTTAATCCCATTGAGCCCTCTATAGTATGCAAAAAAATCTTCCTCCTAATGAAAGACTGCAAAGCTGAAAAAAATTATTAGATATTGGCTACATTTTTAAAGGATCAAAATAATATAGGCACATCACTGCTTGGTTTTTGGCTCTCTAGCAACTAATTTCTCCCAACATGTATCTGCACATTGGTAATGCAAAATGTTTTACTTCACATTAAAGTAAGAGTGTTTATTTATGCAGCTTCATTTCCAATAAAAGCTATGCTTTACAGTGCATTATGCAGAATGACAGCAGTGCAGTGAATTGCAAGGTCACACTATAGATCATACTCACTCTGCCAAACACCCATTAAGGAATTTTGGAGTAAGCTGTAATAAGGGGCTGAGCAGTGAGCAGAGCCAGAAACAATACAGGTTAGAAAAATGTTTGGTTTATTTAGTGAAAGAAGAAAGAGTTTGACTTATTAGAGAGACTTTTCCTACCGTATTCATTCTGGGTCCAGGTCCTGGAAAGAAAGTTTGGGATGGAACTTCCTGAAGTTGACTCTAATCTCTCCTCAGAGCCTCATGCGTCTTCCTCTGAACTGAGGGTATGGGGTGTGTTTGAAGATCTAACCAGCAGTTTATGCTCTGAACTGTTACATTACCAGAAACTCTCCTTTTTCCATTTTGTATGTGAGGCTACATGTCTGGTAAAAGGTGAAGTGTCATCCTCTGCACATAGATTAGGTGTGTGCTACTGTGCAGCTGAAAGTCTAAGTAGTAAGTATGCCTTATTCCAGATGTTTGCAGAAGTAATTTGTCCTCCAGAAGAAAAATTTGCCCTTGGACAGAGAGGGTGACAGAAGAAACAATGCACAGTGCAATCACTGTATGGGTTAATGCATTTTCTGCCTGTGGACAATCATTTGAAGATAAAAGATGTCTAGAAGGCCAAGAAGTACCAATGCCAATGTGGCAAATAGCTTCTTTTTAGGAGGTATACAGTTTTCAGGCCCCATTTCAGATTTGGGACAAGAGAAGCAGCACCAATTATGAAAGCAGAGGGCCACAAGAGAAGTTATTGCCACATCCACACAAAACATGAGAGCAAAGTAGAATTTCAGTATGTCAGGCTGTTCTCCAGATGTTGTTGGTGAGCTGTACCAGAAGCATTGAGAATGCCTATAGTAAACTGGCCTCGCAACAAAATCAAAGCTGAGCAACAATGTGGTATTCCCCAGAAGACACAGCTGGTTATTTTGGGGGGACCATAAGTTATTGGTGTGGTTGTACTGCCTGAGGGGGCACATTTTGGACAGCACATAGGTGGTGGTGCCATTTTAGAACTCTTCACTTGTGCTTTACCAGGTTTTTTCTGCAGAAGAAGGAAACTGGTGAAGTGAGGAATATCCCTGGTACAGACCAACTTATGTATCTATTTATTTATGTATTTAGATGCAGAGAGAGCACAGGAAACTCATTTGCAGCAATGAAACAAATTGACAGCAGAAGACATTTCCAAGTCTCACTTACTGACTTTGACAGAACTGCCTGCTCCTTCAGACATACTTTCTTAGGGCTGTTACAGCACTGATTCGTTGACCAGAAGTTCGATTTGTTATTGCCTCTTTGTCTCTGTCAGGAAATCACATTCCTATGGGTGGTTATTATCATCAGGTGCCATTGTAACATGGGATTGATGGCCCCAGGGCCTTGTCTCATGGTTAGCAGCACAAATCACTAGTGTGAATTCCTCATCCAGGGGACTTAGTATCTGCACTTAATGCAGATACTTAATGTTCCAGATGTATTTGCCTGAATATTGTCATCATTTTCAGATTAATTAAGGTCAGTCAACAGTGAAAAATGGAAAACTGGGATAGAGACAACCAAAACAGGGTATTAAATGGTTGGTGATGGAAGTCCATAACAATAGAGAAGTGGTAGACATGGGTTTCTTTACATGGGTCCATAAAGAAGCTAAGTGACTTCTGTAGTTGATCCAGAGGAAAGCTGGCTCTTTCACCCTGAACTTCAGCAAACACAAGAAATAGTGATACCAGTGGCCCAAAGTGAGGGGCTTTCATGAAAGTATTTTCTACCTCAGCCTTTCTTGCTATTGTAGTTCTTCACATGGGCTGCACATTGCATCTGTATCCTGAATACAGCAGTCTCCAGGGTGTTATACCAGGTCAGTCTCTCATTCTCCCTAGTCAATACACATCCCCACTCCTCTTGCACTGCAGTGCTTGTCTTCTGTTCAGAGCCTTTCAGTCTCATCATCCAGAAGGGTTCTGTTTATACCCAGCATAAGGGAACTTCAGAGTGTTATTGCTTTTATGGTAAGCATTGCTGCCAACAGTCTGGTTCAAAGTTTATTTACAGCTCTTCATGGAATCTGTCTTTAGTTGTTCTTGTTCCAGCCTACCAGATGACTGAGGACTACAATATCAGGTCAGATAAGACACAGCTTTGCTGTTTTAGTCCAGTCATGCTCTGGCAGATCATCATTGTGTCCACCAAGATTTTACATGAAATAACATTTACAGCTTAACACACTGAAGACATTTTCCATGCTGTCTGGCAATACAAGAAGCTATTAAGAAAGGGCAACCTCTGCTCTCTGTGCAGAGCTGGTGTCTCAGATCCATGCTGCAAAAATAGCTGCATTTCTCTCCTGGACCAGATAGTCAGGCTGTGACATTGCTCCCTCTGTGTTCAGCACTGCTGAGGCCTCAGCTTGAGTCCTGTCTCCAGTTCTGGGCCCCTCACCACAAGAAAGGCATTGGGGTGCTGGAGCATGTCCAGAGAAGGGCAACAGAGATGGTGAAGGGTTTGGAGAGTGAGTCGTATGAGGAACAGCTGAGAGAGCTGGGGGTGTTTAGCCTGGAGAAAAGGAGGCTCAGGGAAGACCTTTTCACTCTCTACAGCTGCATGAAAGGAGATCGTAGCCAAGTGGGAGTCAGCCTCTTCCCCCAGGCAACCAGTGACAGGACAAGAGAACATGGCCTCATGTTGTGCCAGGGAAAGTTCAGGAAGAATTTCTTCACTGAAAGGAGGGTTAAGCATTGGAGTGGACTGCCCAGGGAAGTGGTAGAGTCACCATCCTTGGAGGTGTTTAAGAATTATGGATGTGGCCCTCAGTGCTTTGGTATAGTTGACATGGTGTTTGGTCATCAGTTGGACTTGATGGTCTTGGAAGTCTTTTCCAGTCTAAATGATTCTATGATTTTTATGGTCATTGCCCATCTATGCTGACCATCCCAATGTTGAGCTGTCTATTAATGTGTGACCTGTCGAGATTAAGGCTGATGTTAGGAGCAGCTGGACCCTACTGGATCCTGATTCAAAGCAGTTGAAAAGTTATTGTTGATGGACTTGTCAGTGTGTACAAGGAAGTGTCTGAACTTTAATGCTTCACTGGGACCTCTGCTCTTGCACAATGTGTAAAGCAAAGGCAGTTAACACAGTGTGTTAACAGTCTGTGTACTGGTTAGGGATGGGTGGCTCTTGCTACTAGAAGTTTCCTTTTGAGGAAGAGTTTCTCTGGACAGATTCATGTTTAAGTCAGTGGTTACTGCTGTAATTTCATCACCTTTTAGTAAGTGAAGAAAAAGTGGATCTGACTGAAACTGAATAGATTGCTTTTATTGAATTCTTCTTTAATTAAAACTCTTACTGCCTTCATGCTATTTTCATGGCGTAGTGTAGATTTCTACATTGAATGACAGGAGAAGGGAGAAAAAAGAGGAAATGTTTATTTAATTCATGCTATAGAATGTAATGACAAGAGATTGTTTCCATACGTACTGTTTTTGTTGACCTTTTAACATTTGGAAATGTCAGGAAATACCATTACTGTAGGTCTATCCAGCTTTAATGCTACAATAACTTTATAGCTATTCACAAGGGAAATTATTATACATTGCCTGAAACAGTGAAGGTGTATGCAAGCATACACACAGATCTCTCTTTCTCCCTTCCTGCCAAGTAGATCTCTGTGGTTGCACGCAGTCTCTGTTAAGAATGCAACTTTTGTGTCCCTGCAATTTTGACTTTACCAGATTTACTGAGACAGCAAAGAGACATGTTTCTGGGAAGTTTAAAGAAACTTAAAATAATGTATGATGCATTTTGAATTACTGTGATTAGACATTTGCCAAAATTTCACAGCCTCTTCAAACACAGATATTAACCTTTGCTTGGTTTGAATTTTTTTTGAGGGGGCCTGTTAAGATTCACAGAAGTTGAAAAGCTGGTACTTGGATCTATGCGTGTTGTCTTGCCTTTAGAACTGAGGAAGAGATTCTGGTCATGACTTTGCTACTCAAGTCCAAAGAACATGGAAGCAGTGCTGATGAAGCAGTGCTGTCCCTGGCTGTGTGAGCAGTGCAGCACCCAGTTGTGTTGAGTTGTGTGTCGTGGAGCAACCCTGGGTGCAGCCGAGCATGGCAGGATGCCATTACCTTGGACAGCACCAGGCAAACCGCTGATTTATGACGGTCCCCGTGTCTCCCACAGAAACAGATCAACAGAGAGACCCAAGAGAAAATGATTAACATCAAACACGTTGCTTGTCAGATTTTGGCCTAGAACCTGAACCTTCAGTGGTTTGAGGGGGATGGGGATTTTGTCCTTTGGTTAGAAAAAAAGAACACTCTAGCTGATGGGAATTGACTCTTTCCCCTCAAAATCTCAGCCGAGGATTTCAGGTACTAAACAAGGGAAACTGAAACTGACAAACAGAAATATATGTGTTTAAAAATACTCTAAAGTGTTAAAATGAATACTGAGAATGGGCATAATTATTGCATGTTTTACAGAATCAAACCAATAAAATGTTAGGGAATTACCTCTAAGTTTACAATTTACTTGATGCTCAGAAATATCCTGAGCCTTCAACTGGCTGGGGAAGGAAGCTCTTCTGTCTTCAACAGAATCAAAGTCAATTGTGAATCTGGTTGATTTTACTTATCACATGAACAATTAAAAAACAGCGATAACTCAAACCATTCAAATAGAAATGCCCTACACAAAAATTGTAATCTGAAGTAATGACAAAGTACAGTTACTGCCACTTCACAAGCTTAATTTGATTTCTGAACAAAGCAATTTTGAAATGCAGCAAGTGAGTACTAATTGTCAGATATCATTTATTACTTTGCAGAAGTTTGGAAATGAGAACTGTGAAAATGTCTACTTGGGAGTATAGACAAATCTCTTCCATTGGCTGAGATCAAGCTCACAGCTGAAGTTTGTATGTTTTGTTCCAAAGAATACATTAAAAAAGATTTCGATTTTGACAGAATTTGTTGAGATTTATTTGTACATAGTATTTTAACTAAACATATATATGTGTGTTTTCATAAATATAATCTCATTCACACAGAGTAATCTGACTATACTGTCTTCCTTTGCCATTCATTTGTATGATATCAGTATAAATAAAAGTTATCTTCCAGATATACTGACCAATAGGCTGAATTTAAGTGTATCGGTCATAATTTTCTAAATGTGTTTTAAAACTATGGATATTATTCAAAACTTTCAATGGTAGTGGATTACCCTGATAATGATTTAAATTGCTTTGTTTGTTATTCATTACATCCATTAGAGAAACATCTAAATAAGCTTTAGAAAATGTCAAAATAAAGAAATATTTTTGTTGGTCTTAGTATTTCTGCATACATACACATGCATGTATACCTATAGTGTGGATACTCAGAAAAATACTCATATGGGATTCAGCTCTGTGCTTGATCTCAGCCAGTAGAAGAAATTTCTGCTACATGTGGATAGCCAGTTTTCACAGTTGTTGTTTCCAAAGTTTTGTGAAGTTGTAAACTATACCTGACAGTTTGGACTGCTGTAGTCATACTGGCTCTATGTTAGTCGCTTGCATGTGCTTTATTACTTCGGCTGCATAATTATTTATGGTCTTTAAACATAAACTCAGACACTGTGATGTGTGTGAACACTAACAGACATGCTTCATTTAGAGGTGTAATGTGCTTCCAAATTATTACATGTGATTGCTGGGAGTATCTGTTGTCTTTCTGACACTTCTCCCATCTACATATTGAAAAAGAACTTTCCACTATTTTTTAATCTGGCAGATTTCTGATGAGTAGAATTAAGCACAAAAATGGGCTTTAATACATCTGATAATCAACCTAGTGGTGACCTACTTTGAGATAAGATTTCGTATGGGTTTTTCTGGTCGATTTTTCATTTGTAAAGGATAGAAGATTTATTGGCTCAGGTTGCTGCTGCTAGTGCCTAAAGCAGAAACAGTCCTTCAGTGTGTTGGCCTGTTGAGAGTCCCCATGTGCTAGGACTGGAGTGATTCCCAGGGTGGGCCTCCTGCTGCAAGATGACCTAAAGGGAAACTATATAAAATAATTGCTTGGTGTGGATGTCTGGTATTCCTTGTGAAAGAAGCTAAAAGTTGGGGTAAGCCTCTGGAGCCCTCCAAATCAGACAGGCAAAGTTTGAAGTTGGGTCATTTATAACATAAGCCAGCTGAGATAACTGCTGGGCTACAGACAGGGGGAGGGAGGGAAGAAGACAAGCCCTCCTTTTCCTCCCCTCTGGGATCCAGTTGATGAACCTTTGCTTCCATATGTGCCCATGCTACCGTGCAAAGAGCTGCAGTAGATGTTTAATCATTTTGTACTATTTTGCTTGCTCCAAATCAAGGGGCTCCTTTTTCCTTTACAATCTGCTGAATTGAGCACTTGCTTAGCCATTTGCACAGCCTTGGTAATAGTTTTTGTAAAACTATGCCCAATTTATTGAGGTAACTGCAAAGCCCTTAATCGCACAGAACAAGTACATATCAAGCAGCAGATATATGGGTGAAGTTATCTAAATAGCAGTAGCCTTCAAAGGGTCAAAAAGGCTAATATATTTGAGGTACTCAGGCCTTGGTTTTTTGCACTTTTTTGCAAAAGTGTCAACAAAGTCTGCAGCTGGCTGTGGTGGCAGGGACTAAAAGTCAGCAATCCACAACAAGGTCATTAAACATGAGGCTTACTCCCTCCTCGCCTGCACTCTCTGTGCTAGTAGAAAAAAGAAGTCCTGCCTCTATGGCAGAAGCTTTGGGCAAGACCTGAACAGTCCTCAGGCACAAGTGGTAGGTGCTAAAAGAGAAAAATGTGCGTGATTTGATGCATACAGATCAGCAATGAGTGCAGTGTTGAAAATTCCTGGCTGTGGGTCAGTTTAGCAAAACATTTGGACAACATTTCCCTGAACTGACGTTTCTTAGTCTGGAAATCCAAACTGGTGATAACAATTAGTTGTTCCCTTTGCTTCTGTCCTTAATTAGATATCAGGGGTGGGGAGGGGGGGGGGGGTGGGGGTGGAGGTGGAGGAATAAATGAAAAACGAACAATCATTTTCAAACCTGTCAGAAGGTGAAGGTCAACCTAAATTTAAGCCATGGCTTATGGTTGATTCGTATTTGATCTGAACCACCACATACCCCTCAGACTTTAATACAACCTGGCAATCAGATGTTCCAGGCCTGCGTTTTTCCCATTACTTGCCAGAGAGTGGCAGGGTGGCTCCTTGCAGAAGGCTTTAAGGAACAGAGAAAGATGAGAGGTCATCAGTGACCACTAAAGGATCAAAGGCAGGGAAGCTGGGTGGTTTCATACAGTCAGTCTCCTATGGAAAATGATTTCATATTGCTCAAAGTCCAAGTCTGGTGCAGTCCATTGTTACTGCTTTTCTAAATATCCTGACTTGTTCAGAAATGCAGTAAAAGGCTTTCATCCCAGCCCATTCAACTTAAAAAATGGAAAACAAAATCCTCTTAATCCCTCCTTGGATCAGCCTGCACAATGAAGTAGCCAAACTGGTAGTCACAGTATTGCTATGGTGCTCAGCCTGCTGCAATTCCTCCACTGTGTCTCTCTCATATCACCAGTAGGATCAGTCATTCTCTATTAGGCTGGTAAAGCTCAGAAAATAAGAACAAGAAAAATGCTAAGCGTGCTGTGGAATTTCATTCCACTTCTATAATGAGCTTAGCAAACCCTCTAGCAGAGAATATGTAATTTTAAACAGATTTTTAAGTAGCTTTTTTGTCAACTCTCTTAGAAGAGAAGCAGAGCCAGATGATGATGCCTTTTTAGGAGCAGAAGCAGACTTTCTGGGCTTGATCCCCATGGTGCTGACTGCCCCCGGCTTCTCCTGCCAAGGGCTGAGCTGCACCTTGTGGGGTTGGTGAGGGAGTTCAGGGTGCTCCTGCTCCCACCCATAGTGCAGTGGTGGCAACACAAGAACTCCTGGTATTTGGGAGTGGAGACAGCCAGCTGGGCCTTGCAAAGGAACTGGCTCCTTTCCACTGGAGAATGACATTGCACAGCCATAATTGTAGTTTCAATAATTCCTCCACCATCTTCAGCTTCATTTAATTCCCCCCTTAACAAGTGTCTGCTTTGAAGGAGAAGAGGCAAAAAGAGCTTTTCTATTACGGGATTTCATTTGGACACCTTCAAGAGTGGCTATAAAGTAAGGAGGAGGATTGCAACCCAAGACCATCACATCTTCTCTTTGTTCTTAATCTCGTTTGACTGGTAACAGCCCAACAGAGCAATAAGAAAAGCATTTGAAGAATGCCATCAATCCAGCACAGATTTTTAACACAGGCCAGTCCAATTAGACTATAATGGGTGGCTAAAATAAGATCCCCATGCTCTTGATAAGTCACATGAATAAAGTGCTGGATGATCATGCTGTACTGAGCAATTTGAAGCCAAAAGCAAGAACATTTCTGGTCTCAGTTTCTGTCTAGAGAAGCAGACAACATGGAAAGGATCTGCTGTTCTTGATTTTAAAAAACTAGAGCTGGAAATGAAACAGATGAAACCATTAGTTTAATTCACTTGAAAGCTTCTGCTTTGAGGAGAGCTATGCCATATTGTTCTGTACAAGGACACCATATTAATCTCCTTTTCTCTCCTTCACCTTTTATAGTGATGCTGCACAAATGGTATCAAGCTGACAGAGAAAATTATAAATATACTGTGGCTGCAATTTAGCAGCATTAATCATACAAATTTAGTAGTTTTAGATGGTAGTAGGTCATCCATTAGCTGAAAAGTTGACAGTAGTAGCATAGGAGCCCGAGTTCAGGCCTCATCTTCCCCTTTCAGGCAATCTATTTCTTTCTCGGCAAAACATCTGGTCATTTAAAAACTGTAATTTTCATACATTTTAGCTAACAGTGGAATGTTGAAAAGCTGTTCTGAAAAACATAGTTCTTTCCTGTGCCAAACCAGTTGGCCTAGAGTTAGCAAATGTTGTTATAAATCTTCCCTTTGCTTTTTCAACAGCTCTAAAACTACAGAATTAAATGCTTCATAAAGACTAGCCAGTGGACGCAAGTTAGTATGCTGAAGAAGTTGAGCATGCAAAGTCCACAAGACCTTTTGAATGCTGCCCCAGTCACCCCACAGAAAACCCAAGCTGTCTCCAACCCCAAGGAGATGGAGGATCCTTTTGCTTTATTTCCCTCCCCTCAAACATGGCTTAGTATAAGCCTCTGAGTATAGTTGCACTGAGTATAGGCTCAGAAAGAAAATGACAACAGAAAATATGCCTTCTGTCACATGTATCCACTCTTCCCTTAATGTGTATCACTGGAGATGGTCTTTCCCATTGCTTGTCCTCCAGATTTTACCCCAGCCTAGTGTGTAGACTCATAAGCAGTAGGCTGAGGGATTTCCCACCCCAGATCTCATCTATTTGCCCGAAAGAAGAAAAAATCCAGAGAGAAATAGCAGCACAGCAATTTTTGTCAACCCAAAAGAATTAGCAATATGAACTGGTGAGATAATTTTTAACCTTTCCATGGTAAATTTCATGCAGAGGGAACTGAGAACATCTGAGGTTTGTCAGCTGGTGTGCTGCTTTGTCCCACCAAACAACAATCAAAGAGTGTGGGAATGGCAAACCCAACTTCTTCCTCCTCCAACAGATATGTAATGACATATGTCAAATCCAAGGAGAGGGGATTCTGGAAGTGCTCTACCCCCATGGGTCCTATGGTGCATGGCTAGGGTGTGCTGCACACAAACCTGCTTTGGCTGGAAACCATGTTCTTCATTAGTCATAGCGATGTAAAATCCCACCTCCCCTCCTCATACAAACCTCCTGGCTTCAGCTCTGGAGGCTGCTGCAGGAGAGATGCCATCCCATATGCTGTGAAAGGTGAATGGATCTGTGTTTCCATTGCTATTGCTATGTCTCAATGGCGCTATTTTAAAAAAAACACACTGGGAAACAAGACGACCCATTCAATCAGTGCAGGTTCTTGGTTTGCTGAAAATTCAAGAATTATTGAAACTCCAAGTCTGAGCCAAAGCAATTTTTAAAATTATCATTCCAGTTTTGTGGTCCTGACAAGGACAGCAGGAATGGAATGTTCTCCGCTACCGAGTCCTGACGTGCTAACAGCGCTAGCCCAGAGCAGCAGCCCTGGGACAAAGCAAGAGGAAAATACTGACTGCATGGGGTATTTTCTCAGAGCCGTGACAAAATTCCTGGTCAGAGGCAGGCAGCTGTATTTCAGAGAAGCCCAGCAGGCCATAATAGTTGTTAAACATATGGAGGAGGAAAACTCAAATTACTCATCTGTGTGGCAAATCCCAAACAAGTTCTTGGCTGCCAGAAATGCTGGGGTTCACTCTCTCTCTGATGCTCATCATCTGCAGTTAAAGCTGTTCTGCTTTGTGTGAGGATTAGCCAGAGTAAAGATTAAAACTGAACTGCTAAGTTGCAAGCTGGGTGTCTGTGGAGCTGTTCACAAGAGGCACTAGCCAGCAAACAACTATTCTCTTGCTCAGTAGAAGGAGGCAAAGACTTCAAAACCTTTCATTTGACAAAGAACAGGGACTTCAAAATGTATCTTTCTCAACGCAGGTGAACAGCCTCAAAACTGGTGTTCTGGATCAGAGATCTTGCAGGCTCATTTTTTCTGTTTCCACATAGAATGTGAAATAACCATCTTTTCCTCCTGCGAAAGACATTTTTAGATCTCCCTAAAGTAGTAGATGCTAGGAATCTGAGCAGTACTTTTTGTGGTCACAGAAGACAGGAACCAGTCACACATTGTGTTAAGAGGAAGCGCCATGCAGAAAAGTTATTTTTGGCCCCTTCTGCCACTCCTTAATATGTTGTCTAGCAGCCTGGTACCTAAGCCACTGGCCTGGGATGCTCAGCACACAACAGTGAGACACCTCTTGAGGAAAACAGCACCAGCAACAAAAGTTGCCTGTTTCTTAACCCTGATATTATGATTTGCTTTCAGACAGATTCCCGCAGCTCAGCCAAGGCCTTCTCTAGTCTTAAAGCTATCAGACAGATAATACCCACCCTTGGCAGGACCAGGAAATAAAGGTACAGAAAGAAAGGTGTGAATCCCAGCCTTTGGCTGGACAAGCTTTCAGGCTCACGTTTCAATAGTGTCCATGTGTAAAAACACTTCTTATTTCCAAGTCCTTCAGCCAGTCATGGTTAAATTGCAAAATAGCTCCTTATGAGCCAATACCTCCTGTCATGTGCTGTCCAGGAATGTGGAAGCCCATTCAATTTCTAATGGAAATGAATTGAGCAATGCTGTTTGCCTTCCTCCAGTCCAGAACTCTCAACGCACAGATAATGATATGGGAGAAGGGCTTCTCACCCTTCATTTCTTCTCAGCCTAAGTCAATGAAGCCCTTATGCCTGTACAAACCGGTATAAAATATTATTTTGCTCTCATGGTGGTGTTTTATATCAAAACTACGCAGATATATGGTGACTTTGCAAGCTGTAAGTTAGATGGCAACCAGAGTTTTGGTTACCTAAACAACACTTCCAGATCCTAGTTTGCAGATCTGACCATGCAGAAGAGGGACAGGTATCTGTAAGACATCTGTTATCCAGTCTCCCCACACCATGCTCCAACTCCTCCACTCTGAAGGATGGTGTTCAAGGAACTAGCAAAGTTATTTCAATACCACAAAAAGATCTGGCTTTGGTCTTAGCTTGCCACAATTCCCTTCTATCTGAACTAGTTACGCTGTTCTTTTGCGCTTCTGGGCTTTCTGCATGTTTACCTAAAACATGATGACATTGAGGCTGATAGTTATTCTGTAAGAAAAAGTGGTTTTCTGCTCGTCCATCTCACCTTTGCCTTTGCCAGCAGTAGCCACCAAGGCTCCCTTCCTTTTCCACACACTGCTCTTCTCTTAGAATTAAGGTCTCTGCATGCTCTATAGCCAGAAGACCTGCATTGAATTTTAGAAGTTGTATTTGGGAAGCTTGGACTTTTTCCCCCCCTTGCTTCCCCAGTGGCTGTAGCCAGTGGCCCATCTATAGCCATATCTGTGCTGTAAGAGCCGTGCTGCCTTTGCCCCTTCTGGTCCGGGGCTGGGGTTTCCTGGCTGGTGCTCGGGGCTGGCAATCACACAGGCTGCAACTGGAAGAGCCAAGGCGCAAAAATTTAGAAAGCTACTTAACAAAGAGATCGCATATGTGTGGCTCAACCTGAGAAATGAACAATTACTTTCCTGACTGGTCTGAAAGGGGACTGCTTTATTTCAGTATTGGAAAAGACATTCTGGCTTTCTCCCCAAGTACGGGCAGAGCAATCCTTCATCAGTGACCCTGTGGGGAGACTTTTATCAGCCTCAGAGCAAGCTCAGCTCCTCCAGCTTCTTGAGCACGTCCCTGGTCATTGCAGTTTTCTCTTAATGCTCTCCATGAGCATGTAATGGCTGTCACAGTTGGTGAGACAGAGGAAGAGGAGAGCCCTTGCTCACATCCCAACACTGTCAGTCAAGATGATCCAGGGAGGGTGGTCTCATGTGTTGCAAGGAAACTATTGTCACTCCTTTCTCCCGCTTTTTCAGCCATGACCCTACCCACATGGGCAGAGGACACGAAACAAAATCTATCAGACTCAAGGGAAGGAGGTGAAATTCCTTTTTTTCATTACATTTAAACCTGTCACTTTAAGATGTGCTGCTGCTTCTCCCCTCCCAGATTTCTCTGCTGCTCCTCAGGGCAGCTTCTCCCCTAGAGCAGGACACACAAGTGAAAGTGGCCTCAAATCCCAGCCACATCTTAGCATGAGCTATGGGTCCCCTTTTTGTTGGGTGCATCCTCCACCTCTGAACCTCTTGCCTCAGAGACCATCTGTTATACAGCAAATGCCCTGTGATGGGGTCTTGTTTATGGCCAAAGCTCCAAGAGATACTGTTGTGACACGTCAGTGAGAAGGGGCCTGTGGTGACTGCCAAAAAAGTTGTAAAGGTATTCTCTCTGCAAGAGGTGTTAGAAGGGGTGGAAACAGTAAAGAAAGGAGGCTGAAGGGGAAAAGACAGATGAAGTCATGCATTCAGACAATGCCGGAGCCCCTGCAATGAGCTCAGATTGCTTACAAGGCATTCTGTGCAAACTGTTTACAAAGGCCCAAAGTTTAAATTATGGTGATGTCAGCAACCATTAAAATTTGCTGCACTGGAAGTATTTTATACCTGTCAAAATTTACCTTCTGCTCTAATACACTTGAAAGAATTATAGGAATAAAAATAAAAGTAAGATGACTTTATTCTTTTTGTTTTATTACCCTACTCCCCCCCACCGCCAAAAAAAGAAAAAGAGAAAAAAGCATCAAAGAGGTCCTGCACACAAGTTAGTCTCATAATTATGCTTTCACTGATGAATCTACTTTTCCTGTAACAATTAGGCCTGGCTGTGCCATTTAAAGACTTACCTCCATGCTTTCTATGGGGATCTGACCTTTTTTCCTTACAATGACTTCTAAGCATTCCCTGAATGCTGTCAGACACTGTAGAGAGTGACTGCATAGAAAAAAACCCAAACCAAAGAACTAGGTAACTCTCTCAGTAGTTGTCCCGTAGCCCACACTGTTTTATGCAGAAAGAAAGCTGAGTAAACAAGCATTTAGGAACAAATAGTATTTGCACTGTAATAAAAAATGTGCGTAATGCCCTCCCACCCCACTTCAAGCATGAAGAAATTGTTAATTAACTGTGCTGAACGGAATTAAGCAAAAACTGTAATTTTGATGTTGTTTTCTTCAGGCAGGATCACCGACCAGAGGATTTATTTGATACTGGAACCTTACTGGGGAGAGGCTGAAGGGCTCACCCTGCAGCACAGTGTTTTTATTAGACCAACATAGTGGGGTCACTGTTGCTCAAGGCTTAATTTTATTCCACTCAAAATGTCTTGAGGCAGGAAACTTTAGGTCTGGTCTCACTGCAGTTTCCAAAAGGCAGAACACAATTTGCCCTCTGGGGTTACTCCCAAACTGCACAGCAGCACAGTTAGACTTGGAGCCCCATCATGCAGGAAACACAGAGATGATTTTCAATACTGGTTCTCAGGTACCTGCCCTCTTCTGCCTAACAAAAGCAGTATTTTACTTCAGTTGACTTGTCCTCCTTTTGTAGAGTTCAAAAATAAACTTTTAGTGTAACTGGGTCTTCCCCAGGTAGCAAACAAGCCTCTCAGAAAATAAACATTTGTAATTATCCTCGGCTGCCACTGGATGTCAGTGATTGCTGGACTTTAGCAGTGGATTTGGTTAAAAAAAACCATAAAGGACAGCATTTTCAGACCTGCCTGAGCCAAACAGGGTCAGAACCAGGCAGTCCAAGTGCAACCAAATGATGGGGCAGCCAAGCTGGGGACCTGAGGAGCTGGTTTTTCTGAGACTGCATTGTTGCCTTTGCACCGACACATGCTTCTGGACACTCATTTGTAAAAATATATTTTAAGAGAGGTAGGAGACTGGTGAAAAAGAGGTGCTCTTTGAGCTGATAGACACATCAAATGGTCTCCATTTGATCTGCTCAGCTTCAGGCTCATGAAAGCTTTTCAGAAATTGTAATTTCTAAATGTGGCATTGGCATATAGAAACAAGGAACCCACTGAGAAAGGAAAGTCCATTAGTTCATGCTGACTGACCCTCCAGAGCAGAGCAAAGGGAGACAGGAGGGCCAAGAGAGAAATACCAAGTCTTAGACAGACAACGCTGGATTTTTGCAGGCATAGACAGCAAAGATATGTGGGCACTTGTGTGTGCTGGGTGCAGTCAGTGTTGATGATTCCAGACTAAGTGGATCTGTTCCTACACACGAGCTGGTCACAGAAGCAAAACTCTCCACTCTACTGTGCTTTGTGGGCATGCTGGATGTTTCCCCTATAGATTGCTAAGTGTGTAACTGGGGAAAAAGAAGATGTAAATGGAAACACTTGAAGACCAATATGTTAACATGCTATAGCAGCCTTCAAGAGTGGGGAGAAAACCTCTAGAAGCAAACTGGATAACAGGAAGACGGAGAGAAAGGTTGACATGATAAATTTGTTCTGCTCCCATAGTTAAAACGTGAGGAATGTACATAAGGCATGAGTGATAAAGTAAATAACTGCATAAGGCAGTTGCAGTAAGCAGCTTCCCATTGGTGTGGGGAGCTCTGAAGAGGCCATCAGACAGTCCAGGCATGACAAACTCCATGGAGCTCTGCATCTGGCACATAGTCTTTGAGGCTACCAGCAGGCTACCAGCACTGGTTGGGACTCTTTGCTGGGAGAAGGGCACGTGGGCTTCCCACCCTTCCCTTACAGGGAGTTTCCAGGGACAGGACGTGACCGTTCTTTTCCCAGAACTGCTCACTGTCTTGTGCTCCCATTCCCTTCTACCTTTCTGCATCTCTCCTTCACAGACCCCCTCTGTACCTTCCTCTCACAGGGAATGCTCCATTTCAGCAGAAGGAACTGAGTGACCCTCCCAGCAGGGTGACCACACAGTGCTCTTGGTGATCCTGCATACTCATGGGAGAGAACGCAGCAGCATTGCAACTTGGTCCTCCAGTTCCCAGCAAAATGCTCTCACCACTGGACTAGATGGAAGTGTCAGTGGTCATATTGCTGGATATGTTTTAAAGAAAGAACTTCCCATGTTCTGGTATGCACATATGAGAGCCCATGGAATCCTCTGGGGACTTAGAAAAAGAAAAAAGTCAAGCCTGGGGTCCCAAATGGTTTTAGATATAAGTTAGGACTGACCTAACTTGGTTCCTTGAGGTACCAAAAAAACAAATGGGAGCTGAAGAGGAGACTTAGGCACTATGAGGGTCTCTTAATAAGGGACCATTTTCAAGATAACCTGTTTTAGACTTAGCTATTTAAATCTTCCTTGGCTTTAGATTTTAAAATAATAAAGTAATAAAGAATCCACCACAGCTTTAGGTAAGTTTCGGTGAAAAAATACCCAAACACTTAAAAAGGAAGTGTATTTTAGTACCTTAAATACATCTTCAGCGAATATCAGCAAATTTCATGGTGATTGGGTAGAAGAAGAAAATGGTTTCATAGCAGCAGCATAGAAGATACCACTGTTACCAGGCTGCTGTCAGTCCGCCTTTATAATTTAGGGCATTCGAGTAGACCTAGGAGATAAACTGATAAATCCACAACGATCTAGTCACAGTATTCCACTGTCCTTCACAGAAGCTGAAGACTGTGCACACCACGGACCATGACTAGTAGGGCACTACAGTAGGCACCAGATGCCAGCTGTCACTGAGAAGGTAATGGAGGGATCCTATAACAAGTGCCAAGTATGATGAAGTAGCCCACATCCTATGTCAGCTGCCTCTGGGGGTTTCAACCCAGCCAGATACAGAAATTTCACAGTTGTTCCCATACTGTGAAGAACCACATGCTTGAGGCAACACTGAGTGTGCTGCATATGGGACTGCAGGTGAAGAAAATGAAGTAGAGTGAAGGAACTTCAGGCCCTTGCAGCTCCCATCTGAGCAGCTGCTTTACCCTTAAGTGGTGGCCTTGCACTGTACCACAGTTTCCAGCCACATCCTATAGCACAGTGGAACAGCCATGAGAAGCTGAGCTTGCTCCCCTCCATCCTCCCACTGCTGCAACCCCCGCAGGTGAGGTGATGTGCAGGGATGCTGCTGGCAGGCTCCAGGAGCCCAGTACCAGGGCAGTGTGGGGGCTGGCTCTTGGCTCCATGTGCTACCCCATTGGAAAGCCAGCTCGGGCAGCACTGCCTGACACTGCTGTCACTTGAGGGAAGGAGGCCCCAGGACAGCCCTTAAGCTCCTGCTCTACCTACAGAGAACATGTTCTTAATGTTAATTGTAGTTCATGCTGAAAAGACCCCTAAAAGCCCATTACAGAAGAAGCCACTGGGGGCACCTAATTTGGGGTAGATAAATATTTCATAACTTACTAGGAAAGCAGGAATAGAGGGTAAAAGTCCTTTGCTCAATCCTGTTCCTGAAAATAAAGGCTTCTTTCACTCTATTGTTAATGTAAGTATTGAGATAGTTGTCTCTTTCTAGAGTCTGGTTTTCCCAGCCCATAGGGGCCTGCAATAGGTCAGTACCCTCCCTTCACCCACCCTCGCTTGCCACCACACCTTTGATACTGTCATTGGTAAGTGCTTTCATTAGATAAGAAACTGTTTGGATTATTTGCCACAATCATGTGCTCAAAATGGCTTGTTTTAAAACTAAGATTGATCCCTTGTCCTAGCTGTCATCATCTTGCTTGTGAAGCATTTAGACTGATTATCATGGAATGTGAATGAATGTTGGGCTTGACTTGAGTGCAGGCTCTGCAGAACTTTGTAGCCATGAGGAAACACTCCTGCACTGATGGCCAGCTCTCTCTCACACCAGGTACTGCAAACACAGCAAAATCAGTGGGGACACGTAGATTTCCAGCCTGTCACACAAGGTGTGACTGCTTTGCCTTGAAAAGATAGCTGTAACAAATGAAGTAGTTTTCCTTCACGAGTGTATGCTTTCTGCTTTAATTTTTTGTGAGCAGTATTTTATATTTTCACATATATCCAGAAGCACATTTTAAAAGTCCCTTGGAAAAATGACACACATACTTTATTTCACATTCAGTAATTTTATGTCACGCTACACAGAAACTTCGGTACTTTATAGCAACCGTATTTCTCTGGATGCATTTACCATCACTATTAGTAGGCTAGGGAAAGAAGAGTGAAGAAAGCTGGCAGGTGTAAGGCTAAGAGGAACACACTTCAGAAGGTCTTTTTCAGACTACCAGGCAAAATTCTTATATAAACCCTAATCTTCAAGCTAAAAAATCCAGCATGAAAGAATTTCTCTCCAACATCCCCCAGATAGCCCATGGAGGTAATTACTGCCTTTATCCTTATGGTCAGAGAGCTCTGAAAAAGGGCAGCAGATTAATTTTAGATCTGTCTACTCTGTCCTATCCAACAGCTCATAAAAAATAAAGTTTCCTTTGAAAGCTCTTGCACTCCTTAGCTCTTGGGCAGCTTTAGGAGGCAATATAACAAAAAGGGCTAGGAGCACCTGTACTATTTCAGCAGTGCTCCAGCCAGGTTTTTGGATAAGCTGTTCAACTCACAAGAAACATGCCCTAAACCAAGCCAAAGCCCCTAGGCTTAGCTTGATTCTCCATGTGAACTGATTTCACAACCACACATCTTCCAGCCCGGGTGGCAGCATAGGTTTCCTACTGCAGCTGGAGCCCAACAGCAGTGCCAGAGAGAGCTGGAGCAGGCAGGCCTGTTGCTTTCACACAGCAGCTGATTTATTATCTGCTGGGCACACATTGCAGATAATAGACACCACTGGCACAGTGAGAGAAAATAGACTCCCAAAACCGCTGCTGACATTCGCTTGCCTACTGCTCACTGTATCCCATGTGCTTCTCTTGGTCTCCATCATACCCTGCTTAAGCACTTTGCAGTCATTATGAGCATGATTCTCCACTACCCCTCAGCTTGTGCAGTCATTTGCACCTGTGTAAAGTGAGTGCAAAGTGAGTTTACATCTACTTTGCACAGGTGTAAATGATTACACATCTCTGGAAGCTACGACTCTGTATTGAAGCTGCTCTGGCCAGAAGTAGCATCTCTGTTAACCATAAAGAATCTGTAGAGGGCAGATGATATAGTTACTCAGTAGGGGAGAGTAATGGATATGCCATGGAGAGAGTGTCCTTTTGTTTTAGCATGGACTTGCCACATCTTATAGCACACAACCATCATTCTCAGAGGCACAAAGGTAATATGTAAGTTTGTATTTTATTTTTTTAAAGCAACTCTGACACTTGGTGCTTTGTTACAGGGGAAGGGAGGTGAAGCTGGAAATAAAGGAGCTTATTGAAAGAATTTCAGTGGCTTGAAAGAATTTCTAGATAACACAGTTACTGTCAGCACACAGATGCACATCACCTCATTTTGGAAAAGGACAGGTTCCTGCTGTGCCTCAGTTAGTGCTACAGAAAACAGGGCTTGGCTGTTCTTTTTGATGGGAAAAAAAGTGAATGGTAGTTCTATCAGCAACCAGTTCATTTTATAATAGAGATTGATTGGTTTGAGGGAGTTTGACATTGAGTTATGTACCTGAAGAGGGTTTTTAAAGACAATGTTATAAATAAGTCTGCTGAATACTTGCATGCAAAGTTCATATATGAACTTAAATGATACTGTAAAAATGTTTAAGAAAAAAATAGGACTATTCCCTTTTAACCTGAGTGGTTGCAACTCACAGTCCTGCAGGTGGGATCTGTTTGGAAAAGAAATTGCTCACTAAATAATGTGGGCTTTATGCTAGCCTCTTTATTCATAGTGATCACTCAAAATTTTTTCTCCTCAACACAGGAGGAATTAAACAGCAAGTGGTCAGCATTCTGCTCATAGTTCCTTTCCCCTTTTTCAGGACACTTGGCCAAAAAAATTCTCTTTTTTTGAGCTTTTCACCTAGTTTTTTTAGTCAAGATATTTCTTTTCTTGTTCTGCTACACGCTGTCCCTGCTAAGACCCAAGTTTCACAAAATAGACCAAGAGAGACTTGTCTTTCCATAGATGCCTGTGTAGCATTTTCCATGGTTCATATGGAGGCTGTTGAGGCTTGAGTTCCACAGAAACCTGTCCACAGAAACCTGTTGGAAGACAGCAGCTAGATTTAATCCATTAAAAGCACCTTTGAATCATTCTCACCAGTGTCATGAGTCTATAATGGTAGTAGTCTAAAGAGTATATTCTGGACAAACAGAACAATTGCATCTATCTCAATCATATTTGAAGCAGTTATAGTTAAATAACACATTTTTACATAACTAAGCAACTCTTGTCAGAGTATTTTCGTTGTTACTCTACAGTTATTTTATTCCCACCCAATCAGTCTTGAAAATATACAAATAAAACTTTTAAGCCAAGGTGTACTTCAGTAATACAATAAATCAACTCAGAAGCCTGAAATTTTTGCTGCAATCTCTAAACTAGAAGTTCAGTATCTCTTAACATCTGTTTTCTGTATAAAAGGCATTTTAAAATCCAGAAAACAAACTGTGAGTGGTCACAAGAGTCTTAGTAACTCCACAAACACTAAATTATGTTCTGGTGACCATTGCAATTGATTTCTGCCACGAGCTCACCCAAACCCAGATGTTGTGCAATATCTGCAAGATTAGAAGTAAAGTTCTTGTTAGGAAGCAAAGTCCTCCCTGAACCTGCACATCCAGGAGGAGTGGCTGTTTCAGGACCTCTCCACTGTCATTCTGTCAGCAGAAACTTCTCCTTCACTCCCCATCTGCCCAAAGCAAACTGCTCTTTCATTAGGAAATATTCCCTTTCTTTGGAGTTTTATTGCAGCCTGATAGGCTTAAGCTTGTCTCAGACATCTGCACATCCGCTAGGTAGAGACCATGGGTTTTGATGTGTGCAGCAGAACCGCCCTACCGAGGAGCCAGCGAGGCAGCTCCCTCAGGGCACCTGACCACAAGATGATGGATGTGCCAGTGCCATGTGGAGGTGCTTAGAAGTGGTTTGTGCTTCTGCAGGGCTGTGCTCAAGTTATAACCCCTTGCGCTATGGCAGTGGGGGAGAAGCCACATTCAGTGGCCACTGAGGGATTCATTCTGCCACTGTGTAACAGATCTTCCTGCTGAGGTCCACAGCTGTTTGTCAGATCCAGAGTGGAAAACTAGGCTGCAGTGGTCCTTGCAGACTTGAACAGGATGTGGAGCTGCCCTCCTTCCTCTGAACAACTGGTGATACTCAAGGCAATGTCAGAGCTCAGTCTCACCTTCCTGAAATTCCCAACTGCTCGGAATATCTCCTGTACTTGGCTTCAGTTAAGCAGTGAAGTGGCTGCTCTGTGGCCACCTTTCTATATTACGATCCTGTGCTGCTTTGGCACAAAAGAGGGAGGACAACTCCAGAAACCTCAGCAGCAGAGGTTTGTAAGCCATCCTCACTCAGCACTGAGCACCAAGCTCCCTGCATTTTTCTCCACTCTTCTTTCCCTGCTAGTTTTCATCTGTATATTTGCTACATCTGTTTACTTTATCACTCTTCCTGGCACTTATTCTCTTTTTTCCTCTTTTATTTGCTCATCATCAGAAATGTCTGGCACACAAGGGGGAACAGACTCCTGCTTCCCATATACCAGCACTTGAGCAGCTAAAATCCCTTTGAGATCCTAGTCTCAAAACCAGTTTCAGCCTCTGGGAAGCGATTTTTTTGTTTGAAAAGCCCCCATGGCATGTCACTTATAATGATGCCGTTCCCTGCTCTGTGCAAAACAGTTGTCTACATGTCATTTTACTCACCTGTGATTCATATTTTAAAAGAATTTTCACAGGCAGGCTTTGTAAGACATGGTTTCCTGGCACTTACTCAGCTATTAGGCATAATGAAATCCAAACTGTTTATTAGCTCATCCACTATCTTGATTATCCAGAAATAAAGCTCAAATTCCAGATGTCCAATTTTCAAACCCAACTTTCCCAACTGTTGGACAAATGCACATTTCTCTGTCACTGTCTCCATTTGAGACCAATTAGTTGGCTCACTTTTGGACAGTCTACCCCTTGCTGTTTTTAGCATGTCTGCTCTATTAATGGTTATCCTTGAGGCTGTGTCCACTTTTTTCCATGCATTTCACAGATACCCGCAGATGATTTGTAACCAGCCTCCTCCTCCTGTTCTTCAACTGTGAGGATCCAAACAAAAACCTGGGGCCTCATTTGTGTATCTCTGGGATTCAGTGGCATAATGTGGTGTCCTTGCAATCCTCAGACTGGGAAAGAGGCTTTTTAATAGGCTCTTGTGATGTTTTGTTCTGGCCCAGATTCCAATTATAACAAGCTGACATTTTATAGCAAATTTTTTCACTGTACCAGCACTTAACTGCTTTCTTTAGTTTTTGCATTATTGCCAACTTCTCTTGTTTTACAAACCAAATCTATCACTATTTTTAATTGTTCCAAAATGCCACAGACCAGACTAGAGTCACCTTTTCCATTTGACATATCTGTGCTTATGGGGTTCATGGCAATTAATGTCCATCTTGCTAGCAGCTGCTTCCTCTCCTGATTGGCTGCTGCAGAGAAAAACTCAACTGATGGGGCAAATTTCCCAAGCCTTTGGGGCATCTGATTTCCTTTCACTGATGTGACCGTGCAAGCTGAAGTCCAGCTAAATGTGTATGAGTTGTTCCACTGCCCGTTTATCCTGGGAGTCCTTGTTTGCACCAGATTATGCCAAGAACAGGTCTTGTCTGGTCCTCAGCCAGGCCAGAGGATTCAGCTTTCCCCTTGCTGCTAATTTGCTGATCTGGCTCTCTCTGCCTCATGGCTGCCTGTGCACCACATCTCAACAGTTCCTGCAAACTTGGAGCGCTCGGTTGTCTGTCGTGGGCTGCTCTGTAGCACGGACAGGGCTGGCGTGCACAGGCTGCCTGCTGGAAACCTCTCCTGTTCCTCCTCCTGGCCACTCACTTTGGTGAGACGCTGAGCAGAGCCAAGAAGCCTGTCAAGGAGTTTTCTCTCAAAGAAATCAAGTTTTGCATTATTTGAACTGGACAATCTCTCCTCTCCCTGATTGGCCTCTGAGGGTTACAAATGAAGTAGAAAATAGTTTTACTGAGGCCATTTGGCTAACCCACTTGTGCAGCCAGGTGGCTGAGTGAGGTCTGCTCTGACCTCTGCCCCTTTCATTGCTTTCTCAACACACTTTTTGAGATCTGTCATTCCTTGCTGCTGCTCATGTCGTTAGCAGGTTTTGGGTTGTCAGGACACCTTTGAGTCTCCTGGCTCCATGGAAATCCTCCTTATTCACAGCAGACAGGTCTCTGCTTCCAACTATGGGGCTTCCCAGTCTGGCTAGACACTGTATGCAGCATGTGCAGATGTTGCTTCAAAAAGCAGTTCCATCTCCATAACCTACAAGTTATCTCTCCACCCATTATCAAGAGACTTCTTGATGATTCTCCCTTCTTTATTTGATACTTTCTCCTTCAATGATGCCTCATGCTTCTGGCTCTAGGCCAAGGAAGACCTTTTTCCTGGGGGAGTTGAATGAGTTCAAATGTGCTGAGGCTTGTCCCAGTCCTTTTCCAGCACCACACTGGAAATACAGGTAACATTTACAGACACACTGACAGCAGAGATGGAGGTGATGATAGAGTCAGGCTTCTTTTATTATGGTTCTCTGTCTACAAGGAATGTGCAGTGACCTCAGACACAGGAGGAATTAGGAGCTGTTTTTTTCAGGTTAAAATTGCCTTTTAATCAGCTTAGTCAAAATTTCTCTCTTCCCCCACCCTGCCTCTGTTCTTGGAGCCATAATCCTGATGTTTGTTTAGGCCAAGTCCTTGGCTTCTCTGGTCTGCTCTGCCTTCTTTCCATAAACACACAAAACCAATAACCAGTGAGATATGAGGCACCAGAAAGTAGAGGTAATTTCTTTATATTATTTTTGCAGGAATGCATGTGTCTGTGTGGAGGCCGCTTCGCTTTTTCTGGTTACACAAAGCATCTTGAAGGCTTTTGTCTCTTGTATTTATCCCAAAGTCATGGTGGCTCTTACAGGCCTCCTTGACTTGTCTGAGGACAGTCTCAGTGCTCATCTGACTGTACAACTGGCACTTTAAAGAAAGGCATGGTTGTGGTTTTTTAGGTTACAGCCATTTAGCTCAGTGTTGCTGATTTCCTTTAGCACTAATTAAAACCGCACAAGGTTAGTACACAGTCAGGCATCTTCATGGTGGCCTTAGTCTAGGGTGGTTAGTTTGATGTCTGCAGACAAATTACTGCCCTAGCTGAGAACTGTCTCGGCACCATTAACAGAAAGCCGCAGGGATGTGTAGGTCTTGGCGAAAGAGTACCCTCCTCCACCTGTCTGAGATGGATTAGCACATCACCATCCAAAAGGCAGCTCAGAGGCTTCTTGTGCCTGCTGTGGGCAGCAAATGGAGCCTTCAGTACTTCTGAAGTACTTCTGCCAATGGTAAATTCAATCATTAGGTAAAACGTACTCACTGGAGACCTGTTCAAGTGTGATGCAAAGTAGTATGGGTGGGAAAGAGAGGTAGAGAACCAAAGAGTGGCTTAATCAAGGCTCTGGCTTTGTAATTCAAATGGAATGAGCTCAAGTCCTTTGAAAGTTGTCCATTTGAAAACATTTCTGCTAACTTTTTTCCTCACATCAATTTGCTTATAGATTAATTTTCATAAGCTTTCCATAGGAGGAAAATTGATAATGTGACCCAAAATATTTCTTTTCCAAAAAATGTCCAAGTTACAGTGGAAAAAAACAGTTCAGCCACATAAAGATGTGATAGTTATAAAAGCAATGTGAGGGACTTGCACAGCTCTCCACCTGCAGCAGCTAATTAAGAAGCAGAGGCTGAAGCCAGGTCTTTCCCCTTGCTCGGAAAGGACTGCTTCCTGTCCTCTGGCATGGCAAGAATTGGGGTTTGCTTCTGTGATTATCCATTGCCTCCAGCAGACAGCCAGCATGGGGGAGACTTAAAAGCCCTTTCCCAACAATGATTGTGCTTTCCTGGAGGCAGCAAATAATTGCAGAATTAAGTCCTGATTCTGTTTTTCTCAGAGGGTTGCAGCTAGGTGAGCAATCAAAGCAGCAGAGTCTTAGGAAAGGGTTAAGTATTTATACAGTCAAATAAACTATATAAAGAATCCACACCAGTGCTTCCATGTTAGGTCTTATATGTGGAGGGACAAAGAAAGAGGAGCTTGTCCTTGGCCGTGCCTCTCTTGTGGTTCATTTCTTCCATCACAGCTGCACTGTCCAGAGTATCACAGAGTCATAGAATTGTTTGGGTTGGAAAGGCCCTTAAGTTCATCTAGCTCTGACCCCCCTGCCATGGGCAGGGAACCTTCCACTAGACCAGGTTACTCAGAGCCCCGTCCAACCTGATCTTGAATGCTTCCAGGGATGGGGCATCCACATCTTCCCTGGGCAACCTGTTCAGTGCCTCACCTCCCTCCCAGTAAAGCATTTCTTCTTAATATGTAATCTAAACTTAACCTCCTGTGTTGCCCTCTTTAACCTTCCACTTACTGTACCTCTGTAGGCACATGCTGGTTTCTCATGTTTGATTCTCATACGTCTTTAAGATCAAAGCTAAAGCAGGCCTGCATGCCTTTCCACTTCTCTCTCTGTGCAACATACCTCAAGCTATAACCTAAAGAAAGTCTCTGTGTACAACAATGCACAATGATCCATCCCAACTCATTTCTCAGCCAGGGTGACCTGAAATGACTGAAATGAAAGAACTTTATAGCTCTGAACACCAAAATTTTGAGGAAGGTTTGCTAGTCCCAAGGGGAAGGGTGTCTGCTCCTTCTTGCCCTGCCCTGGGTGTTGATATCCCTTGCTTCTGCAGCCAGCAGTGCTCAGAGGGCTCTTTTCTTTGTTGGATAGAGCTGGGTGGTACAGGTGATTTGCTGTCACGAGGGGATGGACACGTCCCATCCAAGGGGCAGCACAGGTCTGGGCAGAGCAGCCAGTTTACAGCTGTGATCACAGAGGTGCTGGAAACAGCCTGCTGCTGTGCTGTACCTGTCATGCACCTCTAAGGGCAGGGTTTCACCTGGTGACTGACACCTAAGTGGGGGTTTCCGATAGTAGGTGTCCACAGGTGTCTGAGGTACAGGGGAGGCGTAGGCAGTTTAACAAGAGAACTGTGCTTTAGAGGGGCAGAATCTCTCTGCATCCTTGCCTGGCGATTTTGGTGAGATCTCCATCATGTCACTGGAGTTTAGCTGCCTGGTTCACATGGAAAGCTGCATCTTGACTCACAGATCTGAAGTCTTGAACTGAATCACATCTGCAGGGTTCATCAGGATCTGCTCTCAGAAGGAGATGCTCATCCATCTTCGAGTTGCCTCATGGACCTGGAAGCCATTCCCAGAAGTGCTGTGAAAGCCAGACTGCTATCTGTGGTTTGCAGTCAGCCTGCCTTCATAGCTTGGGTTTGGGATATTTGTAGTCCAAGCTTCTTCTGGGCAGGTTCCTAGGAAAATCCTGATGGAGCATGCTTCGTTGGTGATCCAAGCACTCAGTAAATGCCCTGTAAAACTGGTTTGAAGTGTTCCTGTGGGTAAGCAACATGGGATAGCATCAGATTTGGGCTGACTCTTCTATGCAGTCTGCTCTACATGGCAGACTAGTGCAACTAAACCAAAATCTGAGTTCATTTCCTGCCTGAATCAAGCCATTGATTTGAACCTGTCCTTCCCACCTATCCCCTGCAGGCCTTAAACATTAGCATTCATCACTACTTTTGTCCTCATCCCAATGACATTCAGTTGCCTTTAGACAGAGTCTAAAGAGAAAGATGCTACATGGTAGGCTGAGATGTTAGGCTGAACTTAAGTGATGTCCCACAGAGACAGCTTCAGCAGCTGGTCCTGGGGCTGTGTCAGGTCTGTTGCCAACATCTGCCTGGCAGCAGGAGAAAGCACAGTGACAGCTTCCTCCTTCCCATCTTGGGGTTGAACCTGAAGTTCAGCACATGCCCTTGAACTTAGACAGAGAACATATTTCTTGAAAGCTCCAACTGAGCTGCCACAGCTGTGCATGAAAGAGTTGTCCTTGCTGGTTACTGTGGTTCCAGTGTGCAGCACTAGTGTAGGTTTGTTCCTCACTGTCTGCAGGCGCTGTCCCAGTGTGTCCCGGTGCCTTGCACAAAACCAGGCATGACCTCTGCCCAAAGGAATTCCACCAGGCAGCTAGATGTCTAGCTGCTAGAAAATCACCTGCAATTATTCACACCTTCAAAATTGCAGGAGCAAAATGAGAGCCTGCTTTTCAAAATCAGGTCCATTATGTGTCTGCAAAGTATATAATCTCCACATAATTCATCAACACCATTAATCTAAACTCCTAGGTACTGAGCTCAATAGAGCATGTGTTTTCCATGTGTGTGTAATATCAAACAAACCCGTGTTTAACTTGTCAGAATATAATCAACTTCCATTAATTACTTCAGTATGAAGTCTCCAGTACCAACGGCTCTTCATATAATCACTCAAAAAGCTTTTATTGGGGAGCTAAACAGCTCAATAACACTAATTAATTGTGTTTCTTGGACAACTGAGATTGTATAAGTGGAAAGGTGGTTTTGGTACATTTCCCACTACATTGATTTTCACATTTCTGGAACACATTTCCCCATAATAGTCATTAGAGCACAGAGAGAAGAGTTGGAAAGGTGCAGTAGAAGCACGGCATTCCTAAAATATGATTTGAGATTTGTACTGGATCGGTGCTGTTTGCCAGAAATTCAAACTCTGGCAAATAACTTAGCCTTTCTAGGCTGTTTGCCCAATAGGCTGAGTGAAAAAAGCAGCAAACCTAAAAATCTGCCAATATTTATGTACCAGCGTGTGATTCAATTGTTTTATTGCAGAGTAAAAGTGACACAGGAAAAAGAGAAGTAGGACAGAAAGTCTGCAAGTCCAAGGGAAAAATAGGAAGCATTTGAATATTAAAGAATTTTAAGACTTTAATTAAACCGCTCCAAAATTCACAAGTTCAACAAAACAAAAAAAAAAACAAAACAAAACAAAACAAAACAAAAAAGAAAAAGGAAAGAAAAAACACGGTTGCTCTCCTGGGGTTTTCAGGGCTTTACTTCTACACATATTTTTCTAATTCCACATAGAGGAACAAAGAATGTGTTTTTCCCACCTGAGAAGTGTTGTTTGGTGATTCATGAAGCCTTCTCCCTTGTCTGAAGCAGAGGTTTCTCAGTTACGTACCCCAGGGCTGTGCTGCTGCAGAGCGGAAGAGAACTGGCTGGGAGGGGGATTGCCAGTGGGGAGGGTGTGAGGCCAGGGGAGCATTTCAGATCAGCAGGATATTACTTGGTGCCGTGTGTGCATATATTTATATATAAGGAGTACATGAATTGTTGCTCTCAATGGCAGGGAAAAGTAAATAAAAAGCCTCTCTCAGCAGGATTGTGAATGCTGGCTGTGGGTTTAGATTCATGTTTCATGACTCCATTCACAACTAGGTTTTATGTTTTCAGGCCCTCTCTGCAGCTCCAGTGTTATCTCAAAAGCACCATCTTTTTGTCTACTGAAATAGCAGCACTCAAATGCAAATCTACTTATCCAGCAGTTCCAGTATCATTTCATAGCTTTTTGCCTTAGAAGTGTTGGCTCCCCCCAACATGACAAAATACAGATACCACTCAGTGGAAGTGGGTGGCACAGCCAGTGGCTTCATAAATCAAGATCAAAATGTGCTTAAACCCTACAAGATTATTCTTATTCAAGATTATTCTTATTCTTATTCAGTAGCTGCTTCTTCTTTGGTAGTAAACATTGTCAAAAAGAAGCTATAACTTAGTCCTGTGCCTATTGAGCCAGACCCCGTACAAGACAGGTTATCCCCGAAAAACTTCATCTTCTAGGTGGCAAGGACATACTGGGAAGTGCAAGGAGGGAGGGAGAAAAGTTGCAGACAAAGGTATTGTGATAGTTTAGGACTTCACATATGCCCTTAGTCTAAAGGGCAGAGTTGATTCCAACCTGAAGGAATGAGGAATGAAGTTCGCATTTTAATTCAGTTCAAAGAAAATAATTAAATAATTAATAATAGTGATTGTTTGGAACTGGAACATCAACTGCTGTGTTGCTTTTGCTGGTAATTTGAAAAGTATCTGGTCTCGCAATTCTAAGAAATAGAGAAAAATACTGTCTTTACATACAATCAGACTATAATTTCTGAAAAGACATGTTCTAATTCTTCATGTTTCATTCTCTTTTATTCAGACTACAGAGTTAATACTTTATTCTCCAGGAAGACCTCTCAAAAGCCATTTGATAAAAAGTTAGTGCCAAAAGACAGACAACAGTATCAGTATTATGCGTTGCTCCTGCAAGGATCTCATGAGACATTTCTGCCATTTCCTTAAGTAAGTAGTTTTCACAAGTCAGTTTTTGCAACATGTGTTAAAGGAGCAGAATCTTAATATAAGAAAATAGATGTTGGTCTAAATAAAGAACTAGACTTGTAGTCTCACTGCAGTATTGGCAAGTGGCAATCAGGGTCTCTTTAATCACTGGCACCATGTGAAGGTAGAGGGAGGAATTCATGTTCTGTCGCTAACAGGTAATTTATTATGTTGGTCCGATCTTTCAGATTTAGGACATTTGACTGGTTTCCATCCTTCAGAGATCAGTAGTTTAGTTTAATAACCAGTTAGCAGTATCTCTGATATTCTTCTTTCCTACCTTGAGAGCCAAAGCCTGTTTCTATTATGCTGTACTTGGATACATTTCAGGTTTCATCATCCTCCTGAACATTTCTGTCCATATATGTAAGTTCTTTGCAACCAGAATAGCTTATTCGGCACAGACAAACAGAGGGACTGTCAGTCTTTTTAGTGAACACCTTGTGAATCATGTAGCTGGCAGAGAAAGGGGATTGAATTTGCTGTATTCACTGGATTTGATACAATGGTAATAAACTTCTTGTCTCTTTTGTATCAAAAGTGACTGTGTATCTCTTTGGCTAATGGAATTGCTGGTGCTTGCAGGAAAAAACCCTTATCATAATGAATATATGCAAGACTCTTAAATTCTGGTTTACTTTTCCCCCTTTCTACTTCTGGCTCAGTCTCCATCTTTGTATATAGCTTGCTTTGCCTCCTACTTGTATTTCCCCATTTCCCTGTCCCCTAGTTTCTTTCTGAAGTGAGCTGCTCATTCATACCTAGGAATGTATTCAAAGTGTCCCTTTGAGTCAATATACCAAATTTTTACATTCCAAGCAGTCTTCCTTCTGAATGATCCACCTTGTCACATAAGGAACATTCCTGATGTTTTTTCACACATCCTGCCAGCCTGTGTGCACTCGCCGAGCAGCTCTGGGGATTCTCCGGCAGCAATTTCCTTGGCTTTGTGGTGCAGAGTGTGAATCCCTGCTTGGACTATAGGCATTTGTTTTTCTGTTCGTTAGCGGCAGTGACCACAAACCAGCCTGTCCAAAAGGGTGTTGGTTAACATGTTCAGCAACTCCTTTGAAGCTTGAGGCAAGCTGTGAAATAATTTCTTCCCCTGTTGGCATCTTTTGTGAAACTAGAATTTCTCAGCATTCACCAGATGCTCTGGAGCAAGCGCTATTTGAAGAAGCTTATAGGATCTGTTCCCATGTTTTTCTTTGTGGTCTGTCTGCCTGTGTCAGGCTCCAGAAAACAGTGAAAACATTCAGTCTCCCATGACATTGAGTAGAGAGAATATGGGCTAATCCTGCAACACAGCCTTCAGAGAGCTCTGTGCAGGAACTCCAGGTTCTGCTCAAAACAAACATATCTTCTGGAGGGTTTCTGCCCAAGTATTTTCTGTGGAGGCCAAAAGCACTTACAGATCCTTCAGGAGCTGTTCCATTGCACCTAGTTGGAAATTTCCTTGCTTTCGTCTGGCAATTTGAACTAACATGTTAAATGCACATCCCTCTCTGTCAAACTTTCATGTTTTTCAAGTCTGTTGTCTTCCATCTGGGAGCCACCTTTGTCCCTTATGTTAGGCTCTGAAAGGCTGTGAAATTTAAACAGCCGCCAATGGATGGCTGCCCGGTCTCCTCTGCTGGCTGGCTGGTGGGATCAGAACTTGCTGTCCTTCCCCTTCACTCTTACGCCTGGAATGTAAACACAACTCACAAAAACAGAGGAATAAACCAGCTGCTATTCACTCTTTTAATCGTCTATTGAGCAACAGACCATGCCATGTTTATAAGGCAGACTGCTGAAATGGAAAATCAGGGTGGAGAGGTGACCTCAAGAGGCCATGCTGTCTCAAAGTAGGATCAATGATACCTATTTAATTCCTGATTAATACATCTCTAACTTGTTCTTTAAAAAAGCTTCATTGATGGAAGGTCTGCTACCCACACAGAATATGTATTCCAGTGCTTCCCTATCTGATCCCCCTTCTGTTGGCATGTCCTACCCAGGAACTCACCTACCATCTCCTTTGCTGCAATTAAAACCCATTATTACTCAAGTGTACTACTGTACAAAGAAGAGATTATTCCCTTTGGGTCTCTGCTGGCCACATATACCTGAAGTTCATTATCTTTTCTCCACTTAATAACCCCAGATCAATCAGATTTCCTGTCCAGAACATGTTCACTCCTAGTATGTTAACTGGGTGCCTCCAGTTGGTCCTTATTTCTTGTAAGTGCAGCCCCAACAGAGCTCAGCAGAGCAGAAAACATTCAATTACACATCATATAGTCCAACACCTTCATATACAGCTCAGCGTGTCATTTCGTTTTGCACAATAACAGAATAGTTTTGGATCATCTTGATCAGCCTTCATCTTATACAGAACTCCTGTCATGGTTTTAAGGAAACCAGGACACTACCTTACCATGCTCTGTGTAGTTCACCACTTTTGTTCACAGGTCCTTGCAATACAGTTGATGAATTCTGTTATTTTTCAGGCCATTTCTCCAATGTATCGAGGTAATTTAGAATTCTAACCCTAGCCTCTGATATACTTACAAGGAGAACCAAGCTGACAACAAAAATGTATCAGGATTCTGCACTGCAAGAGTTCCACTTTTTTTCTGCTCAAGACCACCATGAAGAACAGTGGAGGCAGGGGGAGCACGCCCCGGCAGCAGCAGCCAGGCGCCTTTTCTGGGCTATATGCCCCCTAGGAACTGGTTGTATAAAGCTAATAGCACATATTGTACAGCTGGGGAACCTTTCCTTTATTCCTTTAGACAAGCTATTGATGAAAATACTGAACACAAACTGCCAAGGACAAACCCCAGTGGAAGTCCTTGATGGATACTTTCACTTTGACAATGAGTCCCTAATAATTTCCCTGAATTTTCCATGTTTTTTACACATTCTCAATGGTAATTTCAGCTCCATGATATTTCCTCTGCTTATTTATAAGAATGTCATATAAGAAGTTGCCAGAAGTCTAGCTAGAGTCCCAGTAGCTGTCTGATCTATTGTGTATCTTCCATACATGCAGTTTGCTCTACTGTCACAGAAGGAAATCAAATTGGTTTATGTGATATGTTTATAAGAAGTTCATCCTGACTGTTACTTTCAGTACCTTCCTGCCTTGTGCACAGCTTGACTGGCTGTTCCTGCAGATACCTGACATGTCAGCCAACTGCCTGGAATTCCACAATTTGTCCCTTATATGGCTGGGCAGCACATGTTTTGGTGGATCAGTTGACACCCCTGTACAGTGCAAATATCCAGAAATGGGGCTGCCTATCCTGCCCTATGCGATCAAGAGCAGCTGTGCCTCTTACTGCCCTGCTATGGTGAAGAACGTGTGGCCAGGATCAAGGCACAAGTGAGCCTCAAGTGTTTGTTTTGGTGGTTTCCTGGTTGATTTACAGGCCCTGGAGAAGTGGGTAAAAGACACGTACCTTGCTTGTGTCTTAGAACACTCTGCCCTTCTGTCTGGGTTGGTGTAGCAGTGTCTCAGGCTAGAGCAGTGCTGAATCACCAGCACCCCAGGGCTCAGTGTGTCTGAGCTACAGTTTCTCTGAAGTTTACTTCCTACCTGAGCAACAGGAGCCATCATGACAAACTACTGAAAGCAAGACATTGGAGTACGTTGCCAGGATTCTCAGTAAAAGGTGAAAAATGAAGTCTCTGGGATCTTTCATGCTTGAGTGAAAACCAGTATCAAAGCTCCACTGGTTTTGATGAAAGCAGAGTTCGGCCCAGGGTCTGTGACATTTAAGACTTCACAGATGAAAAAGTAATGGCTTCTCCTGGTTCAGCATGGAACAGGTTTTTTTTCCTTCTCACAGAACAAGCTAAAAAATTACACTTGGCCTTTGGTTTCCATGCTACTATTTTGTTGCTGTTGAGGGAATGCAGCAAGAAGCAGCTCAGTATTAGTTTACATAATAATGTTTCCACATGCCTGTATTTAATTTCAAGTTGTAAATCCAGGTACCACCAAATCCCACTCTCATGCTGGTACAGGTCCTTGTGAAACAGATACAGGGAATATTTCATTTTATAAATTGTGTATAGAGTTCCCACCCCAGCTGCCCATTAGGAAATCTCAAAAAGATTGCAACCTTCTTGTATTTTTGTTCCTGAAAGGGAATCTTATTGATGCTTTTTAGAAGATGTTTGATATTGACTGCATTATACAGCAATGCCTCTGTTGTTGTTTTCATAGTAAACACTTGTTGCAAGTAGCCTTGTTTGAGACAGCAGTAAGAGAGATGTGGTTTTCCAGGAACTCAGACCATAAAGGAAAGGCTTTTAAATAAAAAGGTGAGAGAAGGTGGATAAATATAACTTGTAACTATATAACACTTCACATACTTTAAAGTGACAAAAGCACCAGACTTTCCAGCCGAGTCTCGTCCAGTTTGGCACTGGGCATGGCCTGATGGGGTTACACCAGTCTGGGCAGGCTGCTCTTGAAAAGACTTTTCTGCTGCCCACCTACAGACACCCTGCTTAGCAGATGTCAGCTTCAGGACTGTAGTCAAGAGTTTAAAAGACTGGAAATTACTAAGATTTTCTTTGTTCTACATCTTGAAGTGTGGTGAGGCACTCTTGGCTGTTTGCTGGGTTTTTTCCTCGCTTTTTTTTGCATGTGGTTTCACTGCCAGTAAAAGGTTGGTGCAAAACTTGGAGCACTCTGAGTTTTCTGGTTGCCATTACACTGCTCACTGAGAAATATATTATTATTGCTGTTGCAGTCTCTTTTTAAGTGATGGAGATACCTTTTTCAGTCTGATCCCCTTGCTTTCTCTTGCTTACTCTATTATTTGTAATCAACATGCATGAATGAACACCACATAGATTCTTCCGTTACTGTAGTGGATATCTGCTCTCCAAGGCTGAGAAGAACCAGCTAATGCTATGCTTGCTAGCTTCATTTTCCATCTGAATGCAAATTCCTTTCAATATCCCAGACAGCAGAATAAACCTCACAGTTTATCTTAAACCCTATTTTTTTTGAAGGCAACAGAACACTGATACAATGGTGACCTACAGCATTGTGCTGGCTGAAATGACTCAGCATAAAAACTAGTACTCTCAGATGAAGTACTGAGACACAGACTTTTATATCCACAAGTCATCATGCAAAAGTACTCTTGTTTCCAAGACAATGAGCATTAAAAGTTCTTCAGTGCAACTATGGAGAATGTATTTTCCCAGCCTGTAGATATTTTTGAGACCGTAAAACTTTATTTTTTGGTTATTTTAAAATGGGTTAGAAAGTGTAAATACATAAACAAATGAAGATAAATAGCCAAAATGACACTTTCAAAAAGTCAGTAAACATCACTTGGAAACCTCAATATTTTTGAAAGTTTCAATCATTTCTATTTTGGTGTTGATTTCAATCTTTTTTACTATAATTATCTTACATTTCAAGACAACAAAAGTAAATCTGAAAAACTAGGCTTCTTCATTAAAAAAAAAATATAAATTGGGGATTTGATCATCTCCAAGATTTCTTAAAAGAAATCCAAAGAAATTAAACACAGTTGTCCTGTTCCACAAAATTTTTCCAATTTGCTGACGTGGCATTTAATTCACAAAGATTTAGCTGAAATGCTGCTGACCATTTTTCATGACTACACTGGCTGCCACTGAGTACTTGGAACAGTTTAAAATCCGGCCACATATTTTGTGGCCATTTCACAAGATTCCCAAAGTTAAGATTAACATTTTAAGTGCTGCCCAAAGCCTTTAACCATGTACTTCAGTTATACGCTCTCACTCTCCCCTATGAATAGAATTTTTTCTCTGTGTGTGAAGGCAGCAAACATGAATAGGGAATTTACTGTTGAAAAGGAACCCATTTGTGCAGTGCAGTGAGGGCACTGAAGACCCCAGCATGGTGTCTATGTGTCTGCTGTCCTTTTCCACCTTGACCACACAGGGCAGGGTTTCTTTGTGCTGCCTGACTTCTGGATTTCTTCTGATCCTTATGAGCACATTCTCCAGTTCTCAGACCTGGGAGAAAAATTCTTTAAAAGGTGCAAAACTAGAGCTTTAAACCCTTTAGAGTGAAGATTCTCATGCCTGCACCAGTTAATATGAGGAAAATCAGACTGCTCTTATGAACATTCCCACGTCACAGGGATGGTCCTAAATGAAACATCTTATCTTACACCTGAACTTGTACATCCACGAATTCCCAGACTGCAAGACGTCTTTCTTAAAGACAAATTTCACACTTCCTAGGATGAGGTTATCCATGTGCTTCAGTGTGCTCCTCAGCTGATAATGCAAAGGTAGTAGTGGTGGCCTGGGCCCACCAGGAGCCTTCATGGTGTGGGTCCCAATGGCTTGTTTCTTGAGAGTGTAGTTTGTCTTCCCCAACTTTAGCTGTGTCAGATTTGGGCTTTCGTTCTCAGTAGTTCAGTCTGCTGCTGCAGTTAGTGAAGAGCTGGAAGTGCTGCAGAAGGTGATGCCTGCACTGGGACATGTGACTAGATGAAATTTTAAATTACACTTAACATCAGATCCTACAGTTCCTTAAGTGCATCAAACAGAGTGTGTCACTTATGAAACAGCACTGCTGTCTCCTACGGCAGTGAGGGACATCTCAAGATGGGATCCTCATCCCACATTCCCTGGTGTTTAGAGCATTCCCAGGGAAGAGTCAGCTTTTCTGCATGGACCAAACTCAGGATAAGGCTTACCTGGACTCACACAGGAAGCCTGTGGCAGAAAAGGGCCTGCACTCCAGTTCTTTACCAACAAACTATCTTTCTTATGCTCAAGATAATGTGCCTTTACTGTAAAGAAAGAAATGTCCTTAATTTGTGGTTATTTACAGCACTGTAAATCAGGCACATGCCACGAAGTACCAATAAAAATTGTTTAAAATCAGCCTTAAATAGCTAAACTCTCAAAAGCAGCTCATAAAATGAGACTTGGCAGTTCTTAGGTAGTTATGGTTAAATTGACAGTCCTTCTGGGAGTTAAGATAGCCAAAAGCAGTAGTAGTTAGGAGTGAAGTGATGGTGAGCTTGTTGGTTGAAGAGCCTCTATTGCACATTCCTGAGGCTTCATATATTCATTGGCCCTGGACTGTGAGAAGGAAGATACCAAACTTTGTCATTGAACACCAGCTTGTTGAATCATACATCGTTCACCTATATGGCCCTAGAAACTGCGAACCCAGAAGAATGAGCTTTGGTGTGAAGGATCCCATTGCTGTCTGCATGTAACAGGAGACTTTTCAGGCAGGCAGGAAGACAGAAGGACAATCAAGTCCAAAGCAGGCTGAAAGGAAAGTTAAGGAAATCTGGAGAAGGGACCGATACCATGAACAAAAAAAGCCCATCCATACAGAAACCAGATCTCAGCTCCTTTTAAAAAGTCAGGTGCACAAGTTATATTAGCCTTGAGCCAGGTCTAACTTCCGCTGCCAATAACCACTTCCACTGCCAATAACCCAAGCTGACATAACAGCAACATTAAGGAGGCTTGGGGCTTTTTTTTCTGTTGCATTAGGCATTCATGTCTCTTTTCCACTTCTTCTTTTTTTTCCTCTTCATTTTTTTCCCCCGCAAGGTACTTGTATTTTAGCCAACTGCCTCCCTTCTTGTTAAACAAGAGGAGTTTCAAGATGGGGCCCAAACCTAAACACTGGCTCAGCAACCCAGCACTGTGAAAGCTTTGGGTTTGGGTCTCAATTCTGCTGCTAATGAGAATCAAGCACACCTAGGCACTTGCAAATCAGCTCGTAAGACATGAACTGGCATCAAGGCTGGACTCCTGTAGCTTCCCTTGCAGTGCGTCAGTGCAGTGCTCTCAGGCAATTCAGCCCTTTGCATCATGCTTCATCTTCCTTTCCTGCCCTACCTAACTAGGCTGGGCAGGGGTGTCACCAGAGCACCTTCCAACTATTAACATCCTCCTACCACAACAACTCAGCCACACAAAGCTGCATTATTGTCCTCTTTGAAATACTGCACCAAAGCACAAAGAAATTTGTGGACATTGTGAATAAGACATAGAACAATCAATGACCCCAAAGCTGCACAGACATAGTCACACAATACTAAGTCCAGTTCATGCTCTGTGGAGGATCTCGGTATGGCAGCTCAGACTTGATGCCAAACTTGGTTACCCAAGTTTCTGTCCAGTTGGCTCAGAGCAGGCAAGCAACTGCCTGCACTTGGCCATGGAAACATGATTTGGCCCTTGGACCTTCAGAAGTGCTTTGATTTGTTAGGTTAGGATCCTGAAACCCTCTGAGGTTCTTTCTGATTCCCTAAGAGTCTCACAGATTGTTCATAGTAGCACAGGAATGAGAACAGGGAGCTGTCATGCTTAAAGCTGTCACTGTGACCACTGAACTTGTGCCCACTGAAATTCAGAGCTGGTTGTGGAACACTGGAGAATCTGGTATTCTCAGTCTGTGCCAACTCCAGGCTCTATTTTCCTGCAAGTACCTGGCTCAGGTTTAAGAAAGTGTGGTCACACGAGGGACTGAATGGAAGCACATTTTTCTTGAAGGTTTCATAGAAGAACATGAGGTTTCACAGCAAGAAAAGTTGGTTTGTGTGAGAAAACCATTGAATCTGGCCAGAACTGTGAGGGACACTAAAAAGATTTTTGCAAATATATTAATGGTAACAGACAGTGCAAAACCAACAATGGCCCATTACAGGATGAGGATGTTCACCTCACAAACAGGGAGGGACATGGAAAAGGCAGAGGTGTTTAATGCATTCTTTGCTTCTATCTTCAACACAGATGGTGGGCCAAGGGGGTCTCAGTGCCCTGAGCTGGAGGACCCTGATTGCAAGAATTATCAATTCCCAGTCAACCCCAAAACTGTGCCGGTTTTGCTTCTCCAGCTGGATCCCTACAAATCTATGGAATCTGATGGGATTCATCCAAGAATCCTGAAAGAGCTGGCTGGTGTCACTGCAAAACCTCTCTAGATGATGTTTGAGCAGTCTTGGGAATCTGGAGAGGTCCCAGCTGATTGGAAGCTGGTGAACATTGTCCCAGTTTTCAAGAAGAACTAGGAGGAGGACCCCGGAAACTACAGGCCTGTCAGTCTCACTTCAGTGCCCGATAAAGTTAGGGAGATCATTCTGGGAGGTATTGAAAAACACCTGAAAGACAACATAATCATTTGGTCACAGCATGAAGTCTGACAGAGTTCAAGAAGTGTTTGGACAACGCTTTTGGGCACATGGTGTGATTCTTGGGAATGGTGCTGTGCAGGGATGGGACCTGGACTCAATCCTTGTGGGTCCCTCCCAACTTAACTTACTCTGTGATTCTGTGATTCTGTGATTCTGTGAAAGTCAAACATGATAGAAACAGCTGCACATACTCTCATCTTCAACCCCACACAGGGGAGTCACCAGCAGATACAGTCATATTCTCCAGCACTTAGAAGCCATGTGGGGAATATGGCCCAGGACTTCTGCAAGACTGAAAGATACAGAGGCATGATGGAACCTGAAAGCCTCTGGAAGGATTCCTGAAGGAGGATCTGAGCTTGGTGGCTGCAGTCCCACTACTTGGCAGTGCCTTAGTAGGCAGGGTGAATTGTGCCCCACCTGCATGCTCCCTGACTGGGCCTGAGTAATTTCTCATGCCAGTGATTTCTCATTCACCACTCACTGTGAGCATCCAGGGCAGCCACCAAGTCCTTTCCCTGGTGCAGGGCCCCTTTTTACTAATGCAAAACAATTCCCACACTCTCTCCTATTGCTGGGGATGACACAGGGAGTAAAAAGAAGGACTTTCTGAGCATTAAGAGTACAGTGAATTACAGAAGCTCATGATTATTTTTATAATCAAAGCTGCTTCCTGTAATAGCATCTCACATTTGGTGTTGTTGATCTCCACTGACGGATAATTTAGGTAGATAAAAACATTGTTCATCAAAGCCAGGGAACATAATGAAAATCTGAGTAAAGAGAGAATGAAGAAACGGGTTTAAGCCCACATAGCCATTCGCGTAGCCAAAGCTAAATCCATTCTTCCTTTCACAGTACAGATGTATTATCAACCTCCTTCCCCATCTTCTCCTTCTAGCTCATAGTGCAGTGGCTACTTCATGCACTTGCGTGTGGGTATCCAAGCCTAGCCGCCATCCTTTGCCAAACTCTGTCAAAACTTAAGCCACCAAGTTATCAGATGTACTCAAAATGGTCTGTGTATTGTCCTGGGACTTGCTCTCAGTCTCCCTGGTGGAATGCTTCACCTGGCACAGGTATTTATTATACATGAGGCCACCAATGGAGGATATAAGGCTACAAAGTGAGAGCTATAGCTCAGTGGTTGCTGCAGTTGTGTGGTGCTAGGAGAGGAGACTGCAATCCTGAGCCCAATGTATATTCTAACTACTGAAGTGAAAATTGGAGCTCCTCTTACTCAGAGGTTTATAAGAGTTTGTGAGTGCTCAGCTCTGGAAAATGATGTGACAGAGTAGGTGGGAGCAGATTGAGTTGGTGTCTTCATGTCAGACTCGGGTACAAAGTAGGTGCCAAGTAGCTCAGCGTCATTAAGATGTGGGTGTTTTTACACATTCCCAACAGCAAAAGTCAGGCTGTACATACTCCCTCAGGAACTCACGTATCAGCTGAATATCCAGATCCCTACTGACACGTTGGATGGCCCGAGGTGTTGCAGCACCATGTTTATCACAGATCAGCAGGACATAAAACCTTGAAGTGCTGATTGCCCACCAAATCTTAGCTATCACCCTCCCATGCAAGTGCAGTAGCTTTGCAGAGGCACAAAAGTTAACAGACCACTTGCACTGGGCTCTCTACTATGAGCACTGAGCTTCTGGATGGGCTGATTGCATCTCCTCCACCAAGGTTCCACAGCCGAGCATCCGCACAGGGTAATGTACGTAAATGTAGCCTGTACTGCCAAAAAACCCTAAATGACCAAAGTCTTTCCCAACTGATAGACCTTCTCCAGTGACTCAGGTCAGTGATTAGCTATGGCTTCCCCCTGCACTCCTCCAGTGTGGAGGATTTATTATCATCATGCCATAGCATGTCATCATGACATAGTAGTCATTCCTCAAACCTTGCTGCAGTTATTTTCACTGGGGATGAGCTGAACTACTTCACACAACTATGTACCACGAGGTGTATTGATCAGACTAACTTTTCTGTTTCGTCCTTGCCTATCACATGCTTGTGTCCCCGTACAGGGAAACCCTGACTATTACAGGAAACCAGAAATGCAAATGCCTAAGGACAGATAAATGAATATTTAATTCAAACCAGCAAAACGTTGTTTGCAGTTATTTATTTTACTAAAATGGTTACATATGTTGAAACAAAGAGCAATAGTAATAATGTTTGTTTTTCCAATATCATAAATAATTACTGAGTTTTCATTAGCTGTTGGCTCAGCACTGATCATGACTTTTGTTATTTAAAAAAGACACACACATATTTCATCAGAACTTGTGTTTTCAGAAAACTCTAAAGCAGCAGTAGAAAAAAAAATAAATTAAAGGAAACAGTAACAAGAAATTAGGCCAAGTATTTCTTAAATTTAAAACCCATTTGATATGTTTTACAGATTATTCTTGTGCTTTGATCATTGGAAAGGAGAACCATTAGCAAATTGTTTACACAATGGCTTGCCTTCTCCAGTTCTACTTCAGAGGAGTCCCCAAAAGTACCCTTTTTACAAGACAAATTTTGTTGTTGCTTATACAGACAAAAACACTGAATATTTCTAACAGAAGAGTTTGTCAAAACCATGAATTTATTGTCACAAAATATTTAATACCAGAATAACTTATAATAGTATGAACGAAAGTGAAGTATTAACTCTCTGCTATTAGTTATAAACTCACATTATTATGCCAAAATCCAGTAAAGTATTAAAAATTAATGTCACAGAATCTTAAGACATATAATGATGCAAGTCAGTAAAACATACTTCAACTGTTCATACAGTCACAACATACATTTCTTGCTTGGCACTTTAAGTCAATGCAAATCAGCAATTTAGAAAACAAAGTAAAAATATATATGTACAAAATATTTTCATATCAAATAATTTTCATTGTACACTAAATAAAACCAACAACGTTATGTTACATCAAGAAGTTTCCTAAGAAGTCACACCAAGGCTGATATTTGCAATGTGTCTTGACTATTTTAGTGCAACTGAAACAGCCTCTATTTGCAAGTTAGTTACATCATTAGCATAGTCCTGCTTCCATTGATGTGGGAGTTCTGCCATTACACTCAGCAGGAGCAGAACTAAACTCTTGCCTTGTTCATTGATGGCTCACCACAAAGAGAAGCAAGGAAAGGGATAAGTAGGAAAAAACCTGACAGGATACCCACAGGAAAAAATCCAAATCCTAGCAACAATCAGCTCTTTTCCAGTTTTCTGTAACTGATTCAGCATAAATTGGTTTTGGCTTTGCCACTGTTTATTCAAGCACTGTAAACTTCATTAGACTATTGTTATATGACTTAAGAATAACTTGTACACCTCCAGATAAAATTTAAAAATAAACCTGCTTTTATGATAGTTATTACACTCAATAGCAGTCAATTTTAGAGACATGACATTTAATACACGGTTTAGTATCTTCTTAAAACCCTCCTGCCTTAAATGCTGAGATTTTTCAATGTTTCAGTTCCCTTGTGATTCTTGTTTGGGCTTTGATAGTTTATATTATAGACTTTCCTTACTGAAATGTGAAATGTCAATCAACTGTCCTCATTTATGCAGTACATACAAAATAAAAATGTTTAAACCACGATAAAGTAATAAGTTCCACCATGGAAACATTTCTGAATGGCATTATAGTTTTAGTTTTGTACAAGAAGAAACCAATTTTACTTCTATCAAAACTTCAGTAAATCACTAGTAAAGCTTTAAATTTATAGAAATTCAACTTGAATTTACAGCTAGTCTGGCTAAAACCTTCTCAACTAGAAATTTTTAAAGAGCAACACAGCTGAGATCATATGTATAAGTTCAAAATAATCTGAACAATTAACTTATTTCCTAAATTTGTGTGTTCTAGAGTATTGCACTTTTCAAAGGAATGATTTTGGTATTTTAATATACTGCATATACAGGTAAGAAACATGCATTAACAACCTTATCGTCACTTTGACAAAACATACTGTACAATTTTTATAACACTGTTGATTAAAAAAAGAGAGTGAGAATGATGTAACAATTTCATTAAGACTCATCAATTTGTACAAGTCAAATAAGCACAACTCTCCAGGGCCTTCAGCAGTAATGTGTTTAGCCCTCGGCTGCTTAAGCCCACTTGGAATAATATACAAAGTTTAAGCATTATGGCATTGTCATTTTGAGGCATAACACTGTTGTACTATGCCCACGTTATAGCTTATTTTTTCAAAGCAAGGCACTTACTGTAATAGCAATGCAAACATCTTATGCGCACTTTGATTAACATAAAATAAGTTAATGTTTTGATAAAAACAGGGTTTTTATAATTTACATGACTTTTATAGAAGCAATTGAACATTTCATTTAATACAATGAAAACATCTGGGTCAGAAGGGACCTTAATTTTTTTAACTGACCATTCTGTAAAAGGGGACCTATTTTCCACATTTTCCTCATATCAGTGAATCTGATTTTGCTGAAAACCAATCCTGTGAGGAAAATGTCCGTTTGATGTGAAAAAGAAAGAGGACCCATCTCTTAAAACTGCTGAACTAATGGCACTTTAACAGTCTTTACTTCTGATATATGTGATGATTTCTGAATGATGCAGCTGGTAGTTCCCTGAAGTTTATCCTTCCCCTGGGCAAGGTTCGTTAGGGCCATAGCTGCGTTGATCTCCTTCCAGTATGTTTCATCTTTGCTGGATCCCTTTCTGTTAGCTGCGCTAGATACAAGCAACAACAAATATTTACACACACATCTTACATAGCTACATGGTATCAGGAAAACTGTAATAACAGCAATAATTTTGGAAAATTGTGAAGTCCCTTACTCACCTTTCACACTTATTTGGTCCATTCTCCAGATTTTCTGTAAACAGGAAAAAAAAAAGTCTATTTTATTTTAATAGTTTTAAAAACAAGCATGTTCAGGGAATAGGCATATTGAAAAATAACGCAAGGCTTATTCCAAAATTGATACCAGATTTAAAACAAAATCTTTGCTTTGACACATACAAAGGACAAGCTTCATGCAGGCATCTGCCTAGAGAAAGCTACACTGAAGGTGTAGCTGTTCTTGAAGGTTCACCTACATTTGGCAGGGTAATAGAGCTGTGTTTCAAAACATAAATACCAAAGACATAAGTAATTGCAAAACCTAAAAATAAAAATCAGCTTCATTGCCTTTCAGTGAATGCCTTTCAGTATGCACTAAAAATAGGACTCTCACCCATGCACACATGATGTGTGGGAGTTTTAATGTGCCCCTTGCCCAAGCAGTGCCTCAGTCACAGGGGCAGCTGAGAGGGACACAAGTAACAAGCACACCTGGTTAACAGCCCTCAAAGATGAAATTGCATCACAGGCATAAACTGCACTTCCTCATCAAGAGTCATATTTGTTCATTCACTAAGTCCTCACGTCCCAGGGAAGCCAAAAATATTTACCAGGCAGAAATGTATAAGCTTTATTCAGTGGGTTTGCTATCCTGACACAGAAATACATTATAGAGGAGCAAGAAGCCGCTGCCCAAATGCAATACCTATGCAAAACAAGTCAACCAAAGAAACAGCAACGGCATGAGCGCTAATGACTACAAGACCCAAAAAGCGTCTAAACACAACATAAATCTCATCAAGGAATGCACATCTTTGCAACACCAGATTCCCAAATACAAATCAACCTTATTGCTAGATTTCCATCAGATTATTAAAGTTGATCTTGTCTTTAAACAGAGCTTCCAGTGGAATAACCGTTGGTAGCCCTCCACTTAGGAGCAACCTTGCCCACCACAGCCAGCAGCCCATTGTCTCCTACAGCCAATAATTCAGCTCAGCTGCACTGCACAGTACTTGGAAGTGACTGCTGGAGACCACAGTCCCACTAAAGAAATGCAGGGACACCAGCTGTAATTTCAGAGATCAGCTGTTTGTCAAACTGTTTGATCTAGCAGACCTCCATCCTTTCGCAAAACAGCTTTATAAATAAATGCTCACAGGTGACCAAGGTTTAAGTTTTGTTCCAAAAGTGCACATCTTAAATCAGTATCTCTTAAACTCTCCTAGATCAATGCTTGAATGGGATTCAAGATGGGAAGTCCAGCCTATGCAGAGGACAAGGAACCAAGGAAAAAAGAAACATTTGATCCAGAAAGAGGTACTGAATGACACAAAAATTCTCCTTCATGCCATACTTGGCTATGAAGAATTCTTCAGCCCTGCTTCATTGTTTTTTTAATTAGAGACAATTTTAAAGAAGAGGTTTAGGACTGAATAGGTCAGTAGGTATAGAAATGGAAATGGCAAGTAATAGAGAACATCATTGCCAGAGCAAACCTGGATATAAATACACCTCTCTCAAGCATTTGTCAGTTTCTTTTGCAGTTGGAAAATATTTCCTATGAACAAAAAAATTGCTTGTACAAACTTCTGAGGGAAGTAGGTGTGAATGGTGACACACATTCCAATTCCAGCGTTTATTTGAAGGAGTATTTGCAAATATTTTTTACTGGTGTTTAGCCAGCTCTAAAAGAAAGCATCTTGCCCATGGTATATAATAGCAGTAGCAAAGCTAAAAAATAAAATCCAGGAGGAAAGAGCTGCCCATTCTTTAACTTTGCTGAAGATTTTTCCTGAATCACACATATTTTCTTATTCTGTTCAGATTTTATGTTTTTTTCTAACAAATAATTTATGTCAAAGAAACTCAAAACTGGGTTACAATAAAACCATCACTGACAATTTGCAAAAGCGCTTGCTAATAACTGCTCTAAAAGCACATTAGTACAATGAAGTCTGAAAATCCATCCTTTCAAAGCACAGGCCTTTTTTCCTTGCCAAAAATCCTTTTCTCCTATACCAAACCTCTGACAGCATATCCCAGTTTGCATTACCATAGCATCCAAGCAGCTCCCACGTGTCTGAACAGCTCTTAGCAAAGGAAGTAAGTATTACCATATTTTTTTGGTTGGGGATAACCACAGTGAGAGACACAACGACCTTTCCTTATGCTCTCCTTGACATCTTGCCAGTCAAACCAACTTAATGTGACTCAAAGCAAAAGTGAGGTTCACTTCACATGCCATGAATCTGCCATCTAAGTCATGTATCTTTGTATCTTGTCCAGACTCCATTCATAAACAACAGATATCTCCTCCAAGAAGTGGTTTCAGCCATTCTATTTAACACTGCAGTCCAATGTCCCTGAGTGCTGCTGTGAAGCCAAATACATAGGTTCTGTTCTATGGTCCCTTCCTCACACTTTGTCCTTGGACAGCATTATCATCCATGTGGATATGCTGAGAGCTGGATGAGGAGAGGACCATATCTCTCTTTTGGATATTCAGTATGTCTATGATTCATATCTATATTTATTTAGAGAGATTTAGTACACTGCTAGCATAACTACAGCCTTAATGGCTTAGCTCAGCCTGGAAGAAATGCGGGCTGGTCATGTCTGGTTCTTCACTGGCCAAAGAACATAGATGACAAAATGTTATCAAATGTATAAAAAAACCCACAAAATTCTGAGTCTTACCCAATATTTTGCTCTTTCTTCATCTTTTGTAATCTATCCGCTCTGCCCCCAACTACTAATTAAAGATTTTGATAATTAAAGCATTTGATATTTGAGGTATCTGCACAAGAATTGCAAGGTATATTTCAACTGTAAAAGCAATATTTTCGTGAGATTGCTTCATGGAAGTGATCAAAGAACTTCATTCTCAAAATGGAAAGTGTTCAGTTTCTTGACCATCACACAACATGTTCCTAGATTTCATCTCTGAGGCAATAAGGAAATGGCACTGGGGCTGGGTAACCTCTCTGGCAATGGGGTTGGAAGGAATGGAAAAATGATGGAGCATACTGAATCTCACTGAGTAGCTTCATCTGAGGACTAGCCCCAGAGTAAGTGCTGATGGGCACTCCACTCATGACTCACTCCACTCTACTACATGAGAAGCAGCACTTTACCAGCGTTGAGGTACCAAGGTTGCTGCAGAGCTGTTCTCTCCAAGCACTGTGGTTACCTTTAATCTCACACACCTTTGGTGGCAGCACCTCTGGTCTCCTCTTAAAGAGTGTGGCTCTTTCAGTAGTTGGATCAAGGCAGGCTGTCACACAAATTTAAACCCCTACAGACTTGCCAAGCTTAGATCAGTGTGTCAAGTGACTCTAGGGAAAGCCAACGCTGATGAATTACTGTATTCCACATCGTTCCCAAGACTCATTTGATAGGTTAAACAATGACGTTTACCCTACTGCATACAGACATAAATACATTTCAACAGCATACAACTGGCCAGCACAAATAATTTTGCTAAACAAACAACAGTAGTGTTCAATATCATATTTAGTAATTGAAACGAAGCTGCTGCTGAAAGTGTTTTGTAGTGTCTCAGAAAGGATTACGCTTCTTGTCAAAGGATGGTAGTAGGCTTTTAATGTATATTGAGATTGTATAATAAATATATTTAATACTAAACATCAGAAATACCTATTTGCTACAGGTCTGGAAATCACTTAAAACAGTGGTCATTTGCTCGGTAACCATAAAGTTTTAAACACTGTGAAAATGGAAACTCAGTCATTTAAAATTAGGGGTTGTCATTTATACTTCATTTTCTGGTGCTTCATTCTGCTCCCAGTTGCAAGCATCCAGAGAATCAGCTTTTGCCTACCCAAGAATGTCTCATTCTGCTCTCAACATCCGCCCAAAGAAACCAGCAAGGCAGGATATTTGTTCCCTCTTGTTTATAATAGGAAGTCACTATAAATCACCTACCAATGGAATCCTGTATACCTTTCCATTAGTATGAGTTTTCAGTATACAGTTTACTGTAGGACATAGTGCCAAGAGTGTAGACACCAGACAATACCAGCTTTGTGATACATGGTATTTTAGCATGGTATTTTTCAGGACTCACATTATTAATAATATACATGGCATCTTTTTTTCACCATGAAATTTCCTCATAAATATTAACTGGCTGATCCTGACAACTCTCTTGCAAGGTAGCCTGCAGTCCCTTTTTAGTAGAGACGGAAATGAGTCTCAGAAATCCAAAGACAAAATACTGCCTAGGCAATATTTTGATAATTTCAGAAGCATTTAAAAACAGATTTTTCCAGGATTTCTCTTATATTTAAAATGTTTTCCTTTGTTCTTCTGCTATCAGAAAGGACCAGCCAAAGAAAATTAACCCCAGGGTTCTTGCAGGCAAACCATCCTTAAACTGCACAATAGCATCACACACCTCTAATTTACTGTGCACAAAGACTGTCTGGCTACACAGAGCTTGCAGCACATCCAGATATTTCAGAACAATTCAGATGCTTACTGCTCACTGCACCCAGACTAATAACTTTTATATACTTGGACAACTTCAGAGGTGTGCTAAATAATGTTAATTACATTTTATCCTTTGGATATAAGAATTCTGACCTAAGAATATCATGTGTATGGTGATGAACCAACTTCACCCAAGGCCCTGCAGGGAACAGTGAAGGCAAGACTGACCCCTTACGTGGCACCAAGCAGCCTCCACATTGCTCCCCCACTCACTGTGGTATCTGGCTCAAGCTGAGCCACAATAACTGGCTTAAACCCTGCTTTGTGTTATCAGGTAACACTGACAAAGCAAAGATGGCTTGAAACCAACAGGGGAAAGAATGTGTGAATGAGGGAACAAGACAGAGAGGGAAGGGTACAGAACATTATGTAGTGGGGAAAAAATGGGAATGCAAGTCAAGACACAGTAGGTCAGTCTCACATGACCGTCATACTTTTTGAAGCTACTTAAACATGTACAGATTCCTGATGAATTACACATCTTCTAGTCTAGCTTAAAATGGAGAGAAAGAAAAGAACTGCTGGCCTCAAATGGTGAACACCATAAAACATTTGTTGGTTCAATAAAAGGTCCTGTATAACTTATCTTCATTTTAAAATTGGCAACATTATTCAGTTGTTTCTCTCACTGCCTCTCCTGAACTTTCTTTTGTTGGTTTTGGAGACTCTGGCTTAACATGTGTTGACCAGCATTTTCAAAACAAGCAAGAAGAGGAAAAAGAAGGAGAAACAGGAAATAAATTGGGGCAGCTGAAAAGAAAAATGAACATTACATGTGTGAGTAAATTAGTGGTGAGATGAGGTATTTCTGTAGGTCACATACTTACACACACCTTGACTCCAGTATTTTCCAAACCACAATTTCAGGGCATATAAGACTTTCAGATCTCTGTTTCTCCAAGGAAAAAGCTAGGTTAATTTGAGTTAATATTCCTTTACTCTTCTTCATTGATACAGCTCCTTTACCCCAAAGGATCCCAAAGTAAACCATGAATCACACAACACCACTAATACTCACCCACATCTGGGGAGGGAACGTGGCTTAGCCCAGGCTGCTCAGCGATGCAAGGGAGGGGAAATTGTAGCCCAGAGCTGCAGGCCAGGCCCTTTGCTCTTATAAAAAATGTCATTTAATCTTGGTGCAAAGACTGTAGCATCAAGAAAACCTCAGCTTCTCTAACCTTAATTGGAGGCAGCAGGAGCTGGCCATCCCATATTTACACTCGCAGGCTCCCGTTTTGAGCCTGATGTAAACAGACAAATGAGTTTGTAAACATGGATACTGCTCAGCCAGTGACCCACACTACCACAGGCTTTCTACACACAGGCAGGACTCATCCCACCCAGCACTGAAACTCCTAAAATCCTTTTCCTTTTGCACCATCCTCCCTGTTTCCTCCTCAGGGACAATAGACCTATTAAGGATGAATTACGGAGAAGTGCAGACAGGAAAGCTCATGCTGGAAGAGACTCCAAACCGCAGAGTCTCTTACAGAAAAATTCCCCAAACACGCCCCGGTGGCTGATCTCCTGCTGACCCCAGGCCACCTCCACATGGGATCCCTTCACTGTTGTCCCTTGTGAGGCCACTCCTGCCCAAAGCAGGTCCTGGACTGGGAAGGTCTGTGTGAAACCATCTGGTTGGGACTGGCAGCACTCATGCAGCAGAACCTTTTGGTGGAGGAATGAAAGTCCCTGTTGGAGTTTCAGGTGACCTGTGGCTGCAGACACAGCATGGCAGTGTGACCTGGGAGACTGCATGATACCAATCTCAGCTGGTCTGATCTCAGGGGCGTACTGGATTTCTACTGACAAAGATTTATTACCATGTCCTTTAGCTGGGTGGGAGGAGGAAGCTGTCAGAAACTTGCAGGAATGAGCTCTGGGCCCAGGCTCTAGAGAAAGCTCCTTTTCAGCAAAGCTTTATTTTACCACTGCTCTCTTTCTTCCAGGAGGAGGTTACAGAGCAGCTTGTAATGAAGTCAACCCCACAACTCTGTTACCTCACTCTTTGGCTTCACAGGGACACCAAGTATAACAACTGACCTGTCATCAGCTGTTACGTCCTTTCAGATGAACAAACTGCATAATGACAATTTATGTTCACAGTGACCGACAGAGAGAATATTTTTTTTCCCTGTTCACCCCGTGGGTTTTTTTCCAGGAACAGCTATAGCCCTGGTCTGACATCTTCTATTAAGATCCATACAGTGGGTCTTGCCAGTGTTAGAAACATCCCTTTGCCATCATGCCCTAGACCAAACCTTTTCTGTGAAAACACTTCACTGCAATTTGTTTCTTGCATCAAACTTCACATATAAGCTTTAAGTGTGAAGGACTGCTATCACTCAAGTTATTTTCTGAATACCTGAGAACCTGAAGACGTTTTTACCTCATGCAGCCTGGAGCCTGATGCAGTGGGAGTAGGCATCTAATTACATTTTAATACATGTGATTTTTATAAAATGAGTGTACAAGCCCACAGAGACTGTGATAGGTATATTTTATAAATCGTAAAAGAGAACTTGAGTTTGCAAGTCTATATTAATATTTGCATTAATAAGTGCACTGAAAGCCCCACATAATAGTAGGCATGGTGCAAATGGTCTTACAGTCTTGAACTATGCCCATGAATGTAAGAATTCATGAGTTAGCAAAATAGATAAAAACCTGGTGTAAATCGCTTCACTGTTCAGTCACAGCTGACTCTAAATTTCCCCTGACCATTGACAGTGTGTTCTCCTTGGTGAGATTCAGGGCACTGTGTGAGTCTTGTTTTCTCAGCCAGAACTTAGCAGAGCCTAAAATGGGAGCTGGGGCTGTGAGCACTGAGGTGAGCTGTTAACAAACTGGTGCTTATATGGTTTTATTTTCTTTTCATGTTTGCCGCAAAGCTGACTGAAATCAAATTTTTTCTTATTGAGCTGGCATGTTTCTCGTTGAGTCGTGCAATGTTGTCAGATTCCTTGGTGAGAGTCTCCCACATGCATTTCAGAATGCATAAAGAAACATCTGACCTAGGCTTCTTTTTTTTTGTGTGTGTGTGTGTGTGTGTGTGTTATTTGGGAAGGGATTTACAACACGTGCTGTGCTGACTCATCAGATGAAGTGGTTTGCCCTTCTGTTGCAAACCATTAGGGGTTAACACTGAAAACCATGTTAGGCAGCAGGTAAGGGGGAGGCTGAAATAAGGAAAAGAGGAGAAAGGAGAAGGGGAAGAGAAAAAATAAATAAAGAGTATGGGAGATGTTACAAAAAAAGAAAATGACAAAATGGAAAATGAAGATTCACCAGGAAAAAGAAGAGTAAGTAATATGAAGGGAGAAAACATACCACTATGTCAATTTTCTTTATTTTTAATACAAAAATATCCTTTTCCCACCCAGGAAAGTTGCTGTTGTGCAGGCAGGCACGTTCAGTCTTTCACTCTGGATCTAAAGAGTTTAATTGGGAGCTCTTAAAGACTAAAATAAGGCTTTAAAAATAAAAAGCTAAAGTCAAATGCAGCCAGGGTAAGCACTACTACACTCCAGCACGATTGTTTTTCATTAAAAAAGCAGGGTGAAAGGGAGGGTTTCAAAGCCGTATTTCAACCCTAGGCTGACACGACAGCAGTAAAATCTGATTTTGTTATGCTAGTTGGCTGTGGGTTTGGGAGCAGACCCTATATATGCAGTGTAATGTTATGATATGAATGCATGCACACAGGATATTTTCAGAAGCCTCTTGCAGAATATAGAGGAACATGCCACCCATTCCTGTGGCCCCACTTGCAGGAGCCAGCTCCTCTCCTGCTCCTGGGAGCCAAGCCGGCTCAGACATGGCATATGCTGTACAACGAAAATTTAAATTATAAGGTGCTGTATTTTCAGGCAAGTGGAGGAACTTCTTAGTGAATGTCAGAACTGATTTCCATGGCATGTTTAGCCAGAAGCATGGAGTAAAGAATGGGTAAGTCTATCTGAGAGACAAAATCCAGTTTCTTTCCCTTGCCTGTAAGATAAAGAACTAACAAATATGGTCTCTTTAAACATCCACTTTCTTCCATCCACTGCATGGGGTACTGAAATGTGCACAAAACTTCCCACAGAATCATAGAATACCCTGAGCTGCATCCACAAGGATGATCAAAGTTCAACTCCTGGCCCTGAAGAGGCAGCCCCAAGAACTGCACCATGAGCCTGAGAGCATTGTCCAAATGCTTCTGGAACTTCAGCAGGCTTGGTGCTGTGACCGCTTCCCTGGGGAGCCTGTTCCAGTGCTCAGCCACCCTCTGGGTGAAGAACCTTTTCCTAATATCCAACCTTAACCACCCTGACACCTGTGCAAATACTAAACCCCAGATACCTAAGTAGTGTCCCAAACTTACTGTGCTCTGTGAGATCATAAGCACACAAATTCAAGCAGCTTGTAAGAAAAGTGCATCATCAGGGCTCCAGCAATCAAATAGCCATAAAAATGACTGTAAGCTGCAAAAGACCCTCATGGTAACCCAGACAACTGTTGCACAACAGATCCTGCAAATCCAGGGATTACATGTGAAATTTAAAACATTGTTTATATCTCCAGGGAGATACAGATATTTTCAAATATATACCTACCTGTATCTGCTTCTAAATTATGTTTGTATAAAAATGGGAATGGCTAAGCAATCTGCCTTCACACTAAGTATACTATGAGATACAGCAGTACAATCACACATGGTATTTTCTGTGGTCACCACTTCCTGAAGGGACATGATGAAGCTGTGCCAGGGCTGAACCTGGAGCAGTTGGTGACACCTTTCCCTGCACAACCTCGGTGCCATGACACAGCAGCTCTGATGCTGCTGCCGGAAGAGGACACAAGAAGAGAAAAGACAGTCAGGTGGACGTAGCACATTAAGTAAATCACGTTAGTGACTGACAGTCTCTCTGCTTGTGCTACAGGTTTGTGTGGGGCTCAGTAAGTCATTCTAACTGACCTTTTCACAGTACAGTGCCACAGTACATTCTTCGGTCTCTAGACTCTGACTTGAGAGCCTGAGCTTTCAACTTCAGCAGTGCTGAGCACTCACAGGTGCAAAGGAGGTTAAATGAGGTTTTTATGCTGCTTTACATGCATAAAAAGCCATGAAATCATGGGCATTCACAAGGTCTTACGTATCTAAAATTAATTTAAATTGTAATTGTTTGGTGCCTTACTTACCCATTTGTGAAATCCTACAGATGTCTTATGGAAACACCTTCATTAAAGTTTGAAACAGGCCAGATAGAATGTATCAAGTTGCACTGAACAGCACATCAGGAAATCAATCATCCTGTCCTCAGAGGGGGTCAGATGTGTTCATGCTATGGCTTTGGTGGAGATGAACCAGCACTGAGCACCCAATGAGGATATAAGATGGGTTTTGAGGCATCTTTCCAACCAGGCCAGGTTACATATGTCAGAAAAGTATCTCTTTCCTCATCTAGCTTGAAATGTGATGGGAACCCCTTTATTCAGCATCCTGAGGAATTATCACAACATACATAGAAAGCTGTCGTCACACACCTCCCTGACCATATGCAGAATAACCACAGAAAGAAGTTGCTGATTGAGCTGCAGGAAAAAGAGCTGCCTGTGGATTATTCTCATCTCCAGCTGCACAAAAGTGATTTTAGTGTTTGATAACATTATTTTTGAGTCAACTCTTCAGTTCTGTTTCCTCTGCTTTACCTTGTAAAGCTATTGCAGTCTTCATGCTCCTGCTCACCACAACTTGCACTGTTATTATTTCCATTATGGGATTTCTTCCGAAACCTAAATATTCCCTGGCAGCTTTTAAACAGGCCCTCAGAGATTCTAGTAAATTGGGAGGTATCTCAAGAAGGGTTGTGTTTTCAGTTTTCCTATTCACCGAGTGAGTGAGAGGCAGCGCACCAAAAGGCAGAAGGCTCTTGGAGCAGAACTGCATGCCCAGAGTTATTCAGGAAGATGTACCTATTTGCCAAGAGCTTTTGAAGAAGCAGAAACACCTCCTTCTACTCCAAACATCATGTTGTGTTTAAAATGGTTTGAGTCCCAGTGCAGTGCAATTCCAGTAACTCTGCAGAAGAATCATACTTAGAAGAGCTGAAAGCCTATGCGGGATATCATGGAGAATGATGCAGTGTAATGAATCAGCCAGACTGTGCTTGAATTCTCAAGGAGCAGCTAAACCTGAACACTGCAGATGCTCACTAACTGAAAGTTGTAAGCGCCCTTCACAGCAGAGTCTTTGCCTAAGACAGATGAGGCTCCTGCACTCTGAAGGAGCACATGTGGGAGGTCTGAAACAGTAGTAGGCCAGCACTTAACATTGCAAAGGCCTTGGATGTGAACAGCTTTGTGGAAGAAGGAGGAATTGCTTCTCTGGCAAAAGGTATGAAACAGTCTGTGATAACAGGAATGAGAGCAAGGATGACTGAACAAATATTTGCACTGAATGCCTTGTCAGGATAGGGGAATTGCTACTGATATGATCTTTACTTTCAATGTTACTGTTTCTGACAGTCTTACAGACTTTGCAGATGTTTATTGGCCACTAAATCATTCTTCAAGAATGTTGGCTCTGTTCCCAAACCTGAAGAGCCTGAATGTGAAGGGGTTTGTTATTCAACACACACTGCTGCTTTTGGAGACAGTGATTTTCAAGAAACCAGCAGGGAAGCATCGTCAACTGATAACAAGACGGGGACTGGATTCAGATTTCCCTGCACTCCGGGCCTCAGCTGCTAAGGCAGGCTGAGTAAATGAGCACCACGTAGCAGGGCACTGAGTATCCACGTGGCAGAGAGCACTGCCTGAGCCGTGACAGCAACGCTGCGCCACAAGAATGGACCTGCATTGCAACAAACATTGCTGCTGAGAGACAGGGCTTACCAGCTCATCCCGACCTTGACGTACTGCCTGCTCTTCTTGGTATAGCACAGTTGCATGAATTTTAGAGCCTTTATAAAGCTCGCTCCATGGTGCTGCAGAGATTAGTTCTGTTCTGCTCGGCTCCTCTAACTGCAGGACACGCTGCATAACAACGAGGCTCATTCAAACCCTTTGCCATTCATCTCAGGAAGAGCAGCTCGCAAAGACGCAATTGCTGAGCTGTGGAGGACCCTAAGCCATTTTATTTCAAGGCAAACAGATTTGCTTTCAAACAGAGTTTTTGAACTACAGGCAATATGCTCAGGCTAGTTTCTCTTGAGTGAAGATGCTGATTCTCTGAGATCACTGCCAACAGTTCTCACCTGAAAAAGCTACACTAGCCACTGGAAGCTGTACCTAAGTAGAGACTGGACTAAAATAGTAGTAATAATAATTGTGACAGTAATAATACATATCTTTTAAATAACGAGTGATAAAAAGTAATCCATTCCCTTTGTATGAATAAAATTATGAATTATTGGCACACAGTGTATTATTACCAAAGGAAAGATGTACTATCCATAGGTATTAAATATATTTGTCCCAAAAAGGCACCAACACATTGACCAGTGGATGTGATCTAAAAGCAGTTAAAGCCAATTCCCTCCTCTAAAACCTAATTGAATTGCTGGCTATCAGCTTCCAAGATGAAAGACAGTGGTATCCAAAATAGCCCCTAGTAACATTTTCCCCCCAAATAGGGCAAATATTGTTTAAAAATGTCAGGTTGCTGCAGAGATAATGTGCTTCAAAAATATGTAAGACAGGTGCAGAAAGCAATAATGTCATCTTTACTATGTATTTGTTTTACATTAGCTCATACATGTTTTCCTGGAAGCCAGGAGATTTCTGCTGGGGAATTCTCTCCTGCAACTGTTTGCTGCATCAGACATAAAACACATACATATTTATGGCAAAGCCACATGGTATCTATGGTTAAATCAACTGACATACTTCAAAAAATATGACTTTTGATTAATTTGGAAGCTCTATAGGTCAAAACCAGCTCAGAAGCTTTATTAGCATGTATAAATCACTGGTCTTCCCTCATGTTACCATTAAAAAAAAAACCAAACAACCCTTCACCCAACAAGGTTTGCAATGGGAAACTGAGCTATAGATATATGTGAATAAAAATTTGGAAAATACCTGCATTCTTACAAAGCAATTCCTTACACAGATGCAGTTGGAAATCACTGTGAACTTCTTGTTCAAGGAGCAATTTAATTAATTTTATCTCAGAGTAATTCACACTTATGGAATTTTTATATGGGTCTTCCCTGACCTACTTAGATGTTTTCCTAAGCATCTGCAACAATCATATATTTGTACAGATACCCTCGCATTCTCACCTGCTTTTTAAGAATTAAGATCCTGAATTTCCACTTCTATAGAGAAAATCAGTAAGACAGGAAGCCACGGTTCCAGACATAAAGAACATCCACATTTTTCAGAAAATAACTATGGTGAAAGAAAGAGAGATCCTTTGATCCCTCCAACACAGTTCAACTCTAAGCTTTGAGCTTTTGGATGGAGGATAAGGGGAAGACTCTTAGCAGCCAAGCAAGCCAGGCAGCTACAACACAAACTCTCTAAGCTCTGTGAACTGTTTCATGTTTTCTAATTAACTTGCTGCTATTATTAGTAGTACTTCTGTTTCCACTTCTATAACAACAAAGGCTTTTTCTTTCATTTCACAAGAATTTTTTATTTTTGCCCGTGAGCCAAAGCTTTACCATAGAACGATTGCGTATACATCACAGTCTGTGAAGTTTATGGGGATCTGCAGAGAGCCTGCAAAGCAGACACAGCAAATCCCATGTGTGGACAGCCGCCTGCATTCCTGCCCACCATCCTTCTCCAGCAATGAGCAAACAGACATTGCACCACCAGCTGTATTTGAAAGTACAGGTTTCATCAGGATGCACAAACACCACCCTAGCTGGGTGGCATCGTCATGTTACTTCAGACAAACTAGTAAGGTGTTGGCAAAACCAGCCCCGCTGAGCACCACTGGGAGGGGCTCATCCAGCTCTCAGGCAGGGCTTGGCTAGTGTTGGCAGACACCATCAACCCCAACTGCAACTCCAGGTTCAGCAAATCTTTATAAAATACTCTCTGGACAGCACTTCCTAGGCAACTACTGTCTCAGGTAGGAGCATCCTGAGAGCTGCTCAAAGCACCCTGAAGGCTGCTGACCACCCAAAGCCCCATCTGCAGAGACACTCTCCCTTCCTCTCACACCTCAAACACAGCTGGCTGCCTCAAGCTGTTATAACACGAGCCTTGCACCCTTCAAACACCCAGAGGCCCAATTTGGGGCTTAGATGACACCTGCCCCATTCCTTTATTTTTGTTTTTATAAGACTCATTAGCCTTTGTGCTGAAGCAGAAATTCCAGAATACAAACCAGGACACTGACAATGTGAGTATCTGTACCCTCAGATTCCAAGGAGGAACTGCCTACAAGAAACAACAAAATGTCTAAAAACCCTGGCATCAAGGACTTTTCCATTTGATTTTGGTTAATGTTAGGAAGCCACATTACTCAGATAGGCCTGGGTGAAACACCCTCTGCTTCATTTGTGAAATCTGCATTTCAGTAGAGAGAACAAAGTATAGGAACATATAGGAATATTCAGCCATATCCAGTGATTGCAATTCTCAATCAAAATTGCTTCTCAATCGTGTTGTCTTCTTTTCTATCATATCTGTCTTTTTCCACTTCCTCCCCATTTCCAACTGGATCCTCATTTTTCTTTCTCTGCTATGACAGGGGATGAGAAAAGCAAGAAGAGACTTTGCTGCAGTTCTTTCAAGAAACATTCAAGACTACCCATTGGGAAGGCACTTGGCTTGCAAAGCCAAAGTCACACTGTAGCAACTCATCAAATATGAGGTGCTGTGTGTGTTCAACTGCTGGCATTAAACTCTTGTTCTGTAAGATTTGGGTAGAAATTGGTAATTGCTGCCCCCCAAAGAGGCAGACTGGGAAGTATGACTTGTGAATACGAAGCACAAAGACTTTGGGGAAGTTTCCTCTGGCCACAATTGTGTGCACATATCCTACCCCTGAGTTTAGTAAGCTGGTTTCTATACAGCACTTAAAATGGAAAAAAAAAAAATCCCTTTGAAAGAAGTGCCTTGAAACACTGATATTGGCAAGGGATGACACTCACTTGCTGTAATTACTGAAAGACAAAATTTTTGATCAGGACTCCTTACTCAATTCTCTCCAAAGCCTCTCCGAGCTCCAAGTGCCGTGACCTTTAAAATCAAGGGAGCAAAATGTTCTCTGTTCTAATGACTGGTACTGTAAAAGCAGAAAATCCACATGCTAAAACTGAGATTTAAATTGTACTGTTTGGCAATAAAATCAGACTTGTTTCTTTTTGGGTATCAGAGTAAAACATGGTCTGTATAAAATGTTTAGAAGGATACTAAACTTTAGAAAAATTGGCTAAAGTTATAAACAGGGGTCCTACATTTTCAAGGATGGTGAAAACAGTATCTATGTAATGGCACAAAATCTATTGCTTAAATTCTACATTTACTTGCACAGAACACAAAAAAAAAAAAAAAAAAAGGAAAAATTTCTCTGATTATATAATGAAGTTTCAGATGAGTTTACAGCTCTATCTCTAACTTTTGTTCTTTTTCTCAAAGACACATGCAGGAAACACTTCTGTACAAAACATCCCTACCTTCTAAGCAGCAGAAAGGATGCCCTACTTCGGACAAATACACACTTTTCATTTATTTGGACAAAAATATTAAAATTAAACAGAACAAATTTTCAATCAACACTTGTTAATTTGAAACACTAAAACTTCTCCCATATTGAAAGCAGATTGCTCTGAAAAAACATTCATTTTCAAGGTCATAATGGTGCTGGCAGAACTCAAAAAATTGTAGTCCAACTTGCTTGTGTTCAGCTGTGTTTACTTAGTCTCAATTTGACAAAAGTCTGCCTCTGATTATACATAGCAGTCATCTGCCCACAGATAAATAGATATTACACAAACGTTTGGAGGGAATGACATTTGGCTACCATTATTTTTGGAATAATTTAGCCTGCATCCTGAACTTAAAACACCAAAATGATTCATAATGGTTTCTGGACCCAAGTATTTCCACTTAATAAATAAATTTACCTCTATGACCTTTGTGGACTTTATATTGTACATGTTAGTGATTAAAAAAAAAAGGACAATTTATTGTTAAATAGTCTGTATGCTTGGGAAGGGTGGATTTACCCAGAACTCAAACCCAAGTCAGTGGCAAACCTGGTGCAACTCACTGCAGCAGCTCAGAGCCAGCACATGCAGTGCAAAGGGCTCAGGGTGCTGCTGGAGACGGGGCTCTAACTCAGCTCTACAAGACATCCCACCCCATGACCACCTGCAAGCACAGGGGCATTGCTCAGCTCTCTGCAGAGCACGCACCTGCAGTGGAAGCCCACACTAGCAGAAACTATAACAGCACTGCCTGAGATAGAAACGTGTTTTCTATTTCAAATGTACCTACCTCAAATGTAAACTTAATAGTTCTCTGCCTATTATTTTTAGGAGGGAAAGTTAATACCTATTGGATGCCAAACTGAAATTTTGCTTTATCCAAGGAAAACAGTTGTTTTCTGACATTTATGGAATAGCTTATATTTTAAAGGAGACATGCAGTATTTCTCTGATGTGGATAGAAATTTCATCCAGTTAAAGATACTACTTAGTCTAGGGTATTTTGTGTTATAAATTATCCATGAATAAGGCAAAAAACTTATGAATAAATTATAGTCCCTACTCCCATTCCTTCCCTCATGCCTCTTCCTAATTCTCTCCTGTTTAAGCAACCTGCTGTCAGCTCCCCAACATCAACTACCCCAAATGATATTTCCACATCACACACTGGAAGTATTGAGGACAATTCAAAGTCCATGAGGGATATTGTTACTGTTGCACATTTAAAGTGGAAAATGTTTCCAGAGTGTGGGGATAGATGGAAGAATAAAGCCTAGACCCGACAGAGTCAGATAGATTAGTTTCTGTAAAGTTAGCATGCTTTCAAATTGTCTCTTCAATTAGAACACCAAAATTAAGAAAGCCCCTGATGCAATAGGAACCATATGTGTTTGATGTACTCAGCTTCTCTAACATAACATCTAAATATTCAGTTTAAAGAAAATTAGGAGACTTGTTTACAAAGAACTAGTTTATGTATTTACAAGACTAAGCCGAATATTTTTAGATAGAACGATTGCATACAAGTCATTTCCCCTCATTTTCCCTTGTTTCATGAAGGAATATTACTGTGAAGAAGGAATGTGTTTTTAATGTGGACAGCTGGAGGTATAGAAAACAGATTTCTGCCACATGAAACAAATGCAGCAAATTTCTTCTTTACAGGGTGTTTCCTTTCAGAGATTAAATATTAGAGGTCATCACACTATGATGCAAAGCCCCACTCATTCAGAAGTGTGCTAATGACTGTGACCCAAAGAAGAGTTAATTCAGATGGAATCCAGGAAAATAAGGCAGCACAGAAACCTCATCAGCAGTCCAATCACATGACAAAATGCGAGGCATCTCCAAAGCCATTGCCTGCCAAAAAAAGAAAGGCTGCTGCAAGAAAAATACTTTCACAGCTTGATATCTGGGTCTTGTGACTGCTATCCAAACAAGGAGTAAAAGTGGTACTATATAATGTGGCAGGGCAAACAGAACCACCCACTCACCATCACCAATTATGTTTTTAATTCAGATAAATTCTGTTTCTTTAAAAAATGATGAGGGAAAAAGAAACAAAACCTTTTGTTGAACTTGAAAATTATATGTGTAATTATCAGATCTGGCATGACATATTTTAGATTCATATATACCATGAACTGTATAGGAACGCATGTTTTGACATACAGGATCAAACTATCAGTCCATCCCAGGTGATGTCCTTTCTACACTACTGACAGCTTCTCATCTCGGAGGAACACAAAGACACTGCCCCCAGCCAACTATGCGTTAGGTTAAGAAGATTTCTCTCTGTAACTTACAGATGATGACTTGAAAAATTTTCAAAGAGAATATGTGATTTGAAAAATTTACAGAAAGGAGCAGACCTAAAAGAAGTTAAAACTTTCAGGAACACTGGGCCAAGGAAGCCTCCACACTTGGCCAGTTGTCTCACAGTAGCCTGAAAACTACTTAGAGTTTTCAAAACAGGTCTTGGTGGAATCTGCCAAAGTCTGGATTGGGTATGATTAAGCCAAAGTATGAGAAGCATTCTATACTTTTGTGTCCAGCTTAGTCAGGGATTGTGGATGCACCAAGAGACTGGGTAATTAATAACCACATACCTCACACAAACAGACACCTCCATCACTACCACCACTGCCACCAGCACTAGAGTATTTCCCAGTGCCAGACTAAGCTGTCTTTTTGCCCTAAATTGTGGAGCAACGGTTAGGATTAATTTGCTTGTACTCTAAGCAAGGTCATACTCTTTTCTGGAAGTGTACTTTCTCTTAGCCTGTGTAACATGGAAAAAAATGCCAAGACACAGTAATTAGACTCAAAGGTTCCTTCCAAGAAGGGTGGCAGTATCTTGAATGCTTATCTACCCTCATTTCTCAAACACTTTGAAAAGGTAAATATGAAACTTCTAATTTTGGACTGTGAAAAATGCTAGTATTTCCTATACTTCTCTAATTTATTCTAGAACCCTTCCCTGTTACGCTCCAGATTCCTACCATTATTTCCATACCTGCTTCCTCAGTATTTTATCTTCTTGCCTTCATCCCTTTGATCCCTTTTCTTTCCTTTTCCTTTTTGTTCTTGTCCTGCATTCCCCTTTCCGCGTCTCTCCCAGCACTATCTTCTCATTACAATCTTCCAAAAGTTTCTGCTCTTTTATTTTCCTACCTGTATTTATTTCCTGGCTGTGAGTTTTTATTTTTCCCTTCAATCCCCCTCCTTTCTTAGATCTTTTCCCTTCTCGAGCTAAAATGATACTCCAGCTATGACCTACCTGAAAAGAGAGTTACATCTTTTAAGTTCATTGTCAGTACTAAAGGGATGGAAAATATCTCAAAAAGAGCTAAATGACTATTCCAGTCACTGTCCTGGACAAACAAGTGTAACTCCCATCAACAGCTGGAGGAGTTCAGCACCTGAGTCAAGTTATTTCCCATTTGCCACCAGTGACTGCTTGGGGTGGGAGTCCTGCTATAGCAATCTGTCCTCACACTAGGGCAGGAAGACCGACAGAATTTCATGCAGTGGCTACAGGGTGTTGGTGATGAGAAAAACAACTCTGATAACAGAAGTCCTTTCTTCGCTCTTAACTGAGAACAGCACCTAACTGAAGTGAAAACTTTGTTGAAACTTAAAAAGTAAGGAAGAGGCCTGTATAAATACGGAGACGGCTATGCACCACTTCACCCCAGTATTCTGCTGAATCTCTAACAAAATACCAAAACATCACAAGGAAAGTTCCTTGCATGGCATAAACTGTGTAATCAATATCACTAGTAATGAAAGTCTTACTCCTGGCTTCAAATGAAGTGGTGTAACATCCTGTGTAAGGACAGAATTACCACACAAGCAATTAGATCGAGAGGATAAAAAGACTAAGAAGCATTATTCCCTGAACTTCTTCAGATCTGCCCCTCAAAACAGTAAATGCTTGCTTCTCAAGACAAAACAAGCTAACAGAAACATGCACTAGAAATCATCTTTATGGCCAACACTACAGAGAAGATACTGGGGAACACTTTTGTTTTTCATGGTGAATGAATTGCCCCTGTAACACTCCCTAGTCGAAAGCCTAGTTTCCCCTCCAGCTGGTGTTGCCTGGACAAGCTGGAGCTGTCTGTGCAGGGCTCAATCCAACTTGCACACCAGATCTTACAAAATATTCTCTGTTTTCTTTGTCTCACTCTTTTTATATTGCTTCTGGTGGTTTTCTCTGTGTGTTTTTGTTGCTGCTTGCTTCCCACCCTTACCACTCTCCAACTGCTTGCTGGGCAGGCACAGCAATTCCATGTAAGGAACGCAGGAAAGAGAAGCATTCCTTGATTTTTCTGTGCACAGTAACTTGCACGACATTTGATCATAGACAGAGATTAAGTCATTCATGAACAGGGCCCAAAGGGAGGAACAACTCCAGAAAAACAACTCTCCTCACTGTTAGTGAAGCATCCAGGACTCCACAATCATTACTGCCACACTTACAGTTCATAGCCGATCTGGCAAAGCAAGGAATCCAACTGCAGGCTCTGTGGTTTAAATAAAATGTATCTACAGCAGCCTGGACCAATGTTTAAAAAAGTTCCATGTTGTTTTAGTCCAAGGACAAGCTTTTAAAACTAAAAGAAAACTTTGGCTTTAATTACAGATTAAAAGTGAAAGTTGTTTAAAAAGAATGCATATTCTAAGAACAGTAATAGAAGTTATTTAATATTTAAAACTCATTTTTCTCTCTTCCAGAGTGTGACAAGTCTCCTTGTAAATATTTAAAACACAAGTTTGAAAGCTATTAATTTGTGGACAATATTTAGGGTGCTTCTGCCTTGCTGTTGTGAATCTTTGGCATAGCTCAACTTTTTCCTACATTTATATTTTCAATCTAAAATAAGTGTCAGATTTTGATACATGTTTCAATGGCCAAAAAATAACCACAACTGTAACTTTTACCTCCTTTTCCACTAAATTTTGTCACCACATATGTGTGATGCAGCAAATGTCACCACCCTATATATAAATGCAAAGGGTTTATTCCAGAGCAGCTACAAGCAATGTGATCCCAAAGTGGTTAGGTGCTACACTGGAGAATCTGCTGCTCTTGGGATGATTTTCAGCAACAATTGCCCATCTGAAAATCATTAGTGCATAGCAGTGGATTTTCCACATGTTCATATGCTGGACAAGCAGGTTGCCCTTGAAGTATGGTTCCCCGGGGGAAGAAGGAAAGCCCAGAGAAAAGTATTGTATTGTCAGATCACGGTTTCACTAGAGCCAGACAAAAATATGGTCAAGCATTCACTTGGCTGCTCTGCTGGCAAAACGATAGGGTACCGAAATGGAGACAGCTAATGAGGAAGGCAAAGAATGAATCTCAGGAAGAAGACCTTAAAGGAGTGCAGATTTTTTTTTCATTTAAAAACTCAGAAATAGGGGTAAGTATGCAAATGTAATGACATTCAGATTACTGACCTTTATTTTTATAAGGTCAAAAAGGTTTAGAAAGGGTACTATTTTCCCAACAAAACATCTCATCTTTTAATTCAGCTGTTTGAAGCATCAATAAGAAAGTATTGAAAGAGCCTAAGCAAAAAAGTGTATGATTCTAACTAGGCAGTATTTGTTATTTAATGCCCCATTAATCGATAATTTGGCCTGAAGGAAGAAAAAAAAGCTGGCAAAAGGGAATGGAATTCTTTAGCTCCTTGTTTTACTTAAGAAAAATTCCCAACGGGCTTCACTTAAACAAAGAACTTTAGTTTTCCACTGGAAAGACAAAAAGAAAATCTTGGTCTAGCATGTCCTGCCACATGCTTTAACTACACAGTAAAAGAGTATGTACTTGGATCCCAGGCACATTTCAAAAGTGCAGTATTTATTAGCTGCTCTGTTGCCAAGTTCCACTATTATCATTTTATTATAACTAAGGTATATTTTTACTAACTAAATTATATTTAGGTTTTTAGTTTAAGTATTTTAAGGTCTTGGAGTGTCACGTACAGATGACATACAATATATCAAAGGCCTTTGTTGATTTTCTCTCCTCTCCTCTCCTCTCCTCTCCTCTCCTCTCCTCTCCTCTCCTCTCCTCTCCTC